>NC_066879.1:15773138-16143138 GCF_022985175.1 Labeo rohita | reverse complement strand
ACAGAAGTCTGCTCTGTATCCAGGGAAAAAACTGACCCCAGTCTTGTGCTGGAGGGCATTTCCTCATCAACACAGATACCTGCTGTGTGTGTGGGCATTTGTGTTTACGTTATGGTATTTTTATAACCGTAAAGATATTTCTTCTTGGTTGGAACTCACAAAACCTGTCAAGAACATATGTCCGGGTGATATTTCACCACAGAATTGAAGGAAAAAAGATTATTTCAAGACCATTCAAATTATTTTACATTGTGACAATATTTTCACGACAGTTAAATTACATTTGCCCATTATAACTTTATATTGATGCCAAAAAAAAAAAAAAAATGTCATGGTATTATTTATTCTTCTGAAAAAAAGGAAGAAAAAAGGTTATTGTTTCAGGACCAAATTATTCAAAATTATTTTATATTGTGGCATTATTTTCATGAATAATGTATATATACAGTTGTGGTATTTATTCTACTGATTTTATACAATAACTAATTAACTAACTAACTAATTAAAAAAAATAATAAAAAAATATATAAATAAATGAATAAATATGTAGTGTTTATATACCGTTGTGGTATTTATGATTTTATACAATAAATAAATGAATTTAAATAAATAATTTGTGTTTATATGCCATGGTAGTAGTTGTTCTACTGGTTTTAAATAAACAAATAAATTAAATTAAATAAATAAATAAATAAAGTGTTTATATACCATTGTAGTATTTATTCTACTGATTTTATATGATAAATAAGTACATAAATTTATATAAACTGTTCATATGCCATAGTAGCATTTGTTCTACTGATTTTATACAATTAACAAATTAATTTCACTTAATAAATATATAAATTGTGTTTATATGCCTTGTTAATGTTGTTACTTAATTTACACAATAAATTACTTAATTTAAATAAATAATAAATACATAAATCTTGTTTATATGCCATAGTAGCATTTGTTTTACTGATTTTATACAAACAATAAATAAATAAATAAATAAAGTTTATATGCCATGGTAGTATTTGTTCTATTGATTTTATAAATAAATAAATAAACAAAATAAATAAATAATGTGTATATGCCGTGGTAGTATTTGTTCTATGCAATACAAAACTATATAATAAAATAAATACATGAATGAAAAAAATAAATAAATAGTGTTTATATGCATGCTATGTGCATGTTCTACTGATTTTATACAAAAACAGACAAACAACAATAAATGAATGGATAAATAAATAAATAAAATGCACAAACTCAACAAAGTTTTGCAGTAATGAGAATCTAGTAAGAATTACCATTGAGAATAATTACAAACTCAGAAAATAAATTGCGCTGATGCATTGCAGTAAAGTGAATCTGAAGGTTTAAATGTGCTTAAATGTCAAGAAAATAATGTCACGATGCAAAACAAAATCTTAATGGTCTTAAAAATAGGCTTAAAAAAGCAAACAATTTCTTGTTATATAACACCCTAATTTGAAACGAAATGAACTGGACATGTTTTCGAGAAATTCATCCACGAGGAACAGAGGGGAAGAGAGGCTGCGGCTCAGAAGTCTTATGTGTACCTACTCGCTCAGATAAATGGATAAAATAGAGAAAAATAGATCAGAGCATAAATTGTTAACAGGGGTCTGTCAGGGACAGCGAAGCAGTCAAACTGGCCTACTAACAAGCTTTCCCTCACCGTTCATTTGCTCTCTCATCTCTTCTTCATCTCTACTCACCTCTATTATACATGAGTCCTCCTATGAAAAAGTCATAAACGGCAGGAGTGGTTTCTCCACGCACAATCTCGCACCACACCGCCTGCCTTGCAGATTAATTAGAGGCAGCTGTCGTCCATTTCCAATAATTAATCACCGGAGTGGGGAAACTCCTATTCCAGGAGAACTTGGCAAGCTTACGACTACGTTAGCTCCAGCGTTGCCTTTATTTGATCTCGCCCTTTACGGGAACAGCCGTATCATTGCTGGATGGACCTCTACAAATGAGCTTTTTGGGGAAACGATGTTCTCTACTTTCTAAAAATATTTCTTAATGGGATGGTTCACCCAGCTAAAACCGTGGTCCTTGGTGATTCATAAAATTCAAAGTCAGCGGCCGGCTCAAAATAAAGCGTATCAACGAACACAAAATGAATACCCGTGGCTCCTGACGATATACTGAGGTCTTGTGAAGCAAAACAATCAGTATGTGCAAGAACTAAATGAACCACTTTTACCAAATCAGACTGAAATTTCACACATCATTGTAACTGACAGCTAAATTGCAAAGACATAAAACATGCTCCTATTGTCATTTCAATGTTTTTTTTTTTCCAGAAGAAACCTTTTTTCTGTAAAGTCCTCATAACTGCTTTTTTATTAGGTTACAACAAAGCACAGCTGCTTGACACCTCATTTTATTAGAGGTGAACTTTCCAAGCATACGCCCTACACCGCTCTGCTGACCAAAGCTTGCACTCTCGTGGTCTAATTTCACAGGCCTTTCTCGAAATATCAGTGGAGTGCAATCTCAGCACCTCCAGCAGCATCCGCGGATAGGAGAGTGAGCTGTGAGCCTGGGGAGAACACTGTTCTTAAGAGAGGGGCATTCTGCCCAGTTTTCATTAAACCAGGCACCCATGAAGGGAATTTATGAATGACAATTAAAGACATGCTTCAGCATGTTTTAATGATGGTTTGCTAGCCAAAACCGGCAGTAGATACAAAGGTTGCACTTTTAAATGGCCCAGCGGAATAGGGCTGATGGATACATTTTTAGTTGGCACTTTTTAAACCTGTTTCAGTGATATGCAATGATTTTGTTGTGGCCAGTTGTTAGGAGATGTACACTGAATTTCAGATTAATTATATACAATAAGAGGAATATTTAATACAAATAAGTAAGTGTGATCTCCTATAATTGAATGTATTTTTTATATGTACCGTCAGAGTTCAAACTTAATTTGGCTTGCAAATAACTAATTAACCGTAACCGTAAATAAGTAATCGCGATTAATCGCATACAAAATGTGTGTAGAGCGTGTTATTATTATGTGTATATATATATATGTGTGTATATATATACAGACACATATATATATATATATATATATATATATATATATATATATATTTAATAAAAAATTACAAGTGTATGTATTTATTATAATCTGTATTATATATAAATAAAAATGTTTTGTACATAACATATGTGACCCAGGACCACAAAACCAGTCATAAGAGTCAATTTTTTGAAACTGAGCTTTATACATCATCTGAAAGCTGAATAAATAAGCTTTCCATTGACATATGGTTTGTTAGGATACAACTATTTCAGTATATGGAATCTGAGGGTGCAAAAAATCAAAATATTGAGAAAATCTAAAAAAAAAAATTTTAGTTTTCCAAATTAAGTTCTTTGCAATGCATATTACTAATCAAAAATTAAGTTTTGATATATTTACAGTAGTAAATTTACAAAATATCTTCATGGAACATGATCTTTTCTTAATTTCCTAATGATTTTTGGCATAAAAGAAAAATCTATAATTTTGACCCATACAATGTATTTTTGGCTATTGCAACAAATATTCCCCAGCAACTTAAGCCTGGTTTTGTGGTCCAGGGTTATATATTTATCTTAAATATGTACATTAATTTGTGTGTATTTATATATACATATTTACACACAGTACACACACATTAATTAGACAAACTCAAACTTTTATTTTGTGTGCGATTAATCGTTTGACAGCCCTAAAATAAATAAATAAATACTCTAAATGAAAAAAAGTTACCTTTAAAACTTACTTTTTGCATTACTCCTTAAAAAGTAATTAGTGGCGTTACTTAGTATCGGTTCAAATACACAAATGTGCTGAAAAACTAAAGAATTTATGAGACCTGATGGATTTTTCTGAAGAACCGCGGGCAGTTTAATTGTTCAGGACAAACAAGGGACTCATGAACGACTATATTTAAAAAATAAGTATTAAGAATCGAGCGGATGTAAGCTTTTTAATGGGGTCATTTTTATAAATTCAACTATTATTTTCTCTTGTAGACTATATGTAAACATGTAAAATATCTTATTCAGGTCAGTACTAAATAAAAAATAACAAAATAATTTTGTATGTTCCCTTTTATTTGGTAAAAAATAACATTTTGCAGATTCTGCAAGGTGTATGTAAACTTATGACCTCAACTGTACAGTATATATTGTAATTCCAGAACTTTGTGATGCATTTAAAGAACGAACAAAATAAATGGCCAGTAAATTGTTATACCAATCATTTGGAAGTGCAAACATTAATTTTGCATATGTGTATGTTTAATTTACTTCATACTTTTGTCCATTTTGCTGTAGTGTCACTGTAGTGCAACTATAGTTCATAAGTATCAAAGTGAGCGTTGCACCATTTCTTAGGCAGCAATTACTGTACGTGCTGTCCTCAGCCAGCAAATGGCAATCTCCAGCGGCCTTGATTCTGTGAGGAAACTGCTTAATTCATTAGCACCCAGATCGTGAGATGAGAAGAGGGGGATTTTAATTGCTCCTGTGGATATAAACATTTAAGAGTGCATCACGGACGGGGCCGTTTGGGTGTCAGGACTATTAAAAGATGTGCTTACTGTGTTTATTCCTGTCAGACTTGAATAGGACTGGGGTGAGGGCGGGGTTTAGGGGGTTCTGGGCTTAATCACATCCTGCTGTGAATGAATTCAAATGAACATCCTCATTTTTTCCATAAAAATACATTTTCCATGGTTTGTACTTACATGTACGACATCCCATTTTCAGACATATGGGTTGTTTATACTAATTTCCATGATATATGCATATGTATAGTTTGGTGTGCCAAGAATGAAATTGCGTAAATGTATTAACTCTGTTTTATAAAATTAATGGCGTTAAACATGGTGTTAATCTCACACATTAAGCGCTTTGCAGCCTAAATGTATTTGTGCATATGTGTGTGTGTGTTTATGCATGTAAACTAGATGTGCCAACACCAGCTTTAGTTCAATCCTCCACTGGGTTACTCAGTAAATCCAATAGTTTCATTGTCTCTGCTTTTCCTATTTTTGTAGTTTGCACACATGAAGCGGCGGTGGCCGGTTTTGGTTCAGTGTCATTAGAATGGTAAAGCGTGGCGTCCCGCTGGCAGCAGTAAAGCGGTAGGCATGAGAAATGAACGGCTCAGTCTCGTCTGGGTGCCTGTTTGAATTTTGTTTATTATGCATTTATGCTGTGCACTCCTACGCGGCCGGATCACACCGAAAACACACACCCACTCAGAGCAGTTAGCGACAAGGACTTCTAGTATTTTTCGATGACAAATATTCGCCTCGTGGCTCTTTTTTTACATAATAAACATTCATTGCACAAATGGGTGTGGAAATGAGGAAATCTCCCTTCTTTATTTGTTGACAGTGTTTAGTTCACCATTTAGCAAAGACTTCTCTATTAATACGCAAGCAATTGCTCTATTTTATTAGCTCTGTGTTTCATTCAGAATGGTTTGACACATTGAGTCGTAGTGCTCATGTGGGTGATGCTAGTACTTTTTGGATCATGTTATATCTGCCAACTGTCCCAGGTAATGGAAGAAATGTACTTTTTTTTTAAAAGTTCCATGTGTTTTTTAGCACATTGCTATGAGGTTGGAGTGTTCTGGTTTTTACAATTCATATACAGTATAATTACCCAACGAAATAATTGCGAGAAAAAGCATTAAAGGAAAAGTCCACTTCCAGAATAAAGATTTACAGATAATGTACTCAGCTCCTTGTCATCCAAGATGTTCATGTCTTTCTTTCTTCAGTCGTAAATAATTTTTTTTTTGACAAAAACATTTCAGCATTTTTCTTCATAGAGTGGACTTCTATGGTGCCCCAAGTTTGAACTTCCAAAAGGCAGTTTAAATGTGGCTTCAAACGATCCCAAATGCGGTTGTAAACGATCCCAGCCGAGGAAGAAGGGTCTTATCTAGCGAAATGATCGGTTATTTTTATAAAAGTAATACAATTTATATACTTTTTAATCTCAAATGCTCATCTTGTGTTACTCTGCCTGAACTCTGTTTTTTTTCCGGTTCAAAATCATCCTATATCGCTGTTTTACCTTTTTTGTTTTTTTGGTTGTTTGATCTTTTGCACTTATTCACTTTGCATAGACTGGGTCAGTGCTTCTGCAGCGACGTAGGATGATTTTGAAATGATTATTTTTGAAGTTTAGGGAGAAAATACGATTGTTGAAAATACAATGATAGTTTTTCGACATACCCTGACATAACTGTCTTGAGGCAGAATACACAGAGTTCAGGCAGAGCAAGACAAGATGAGCGTTTGAGATTAAAAAGTATATAAATTGTATTATTTTTGTGAAAATAATCGTTTTGTTAGATGAGACCCTTCTTCCTCAGCTGGGATCGTTTAAAACAACATTTTGGAAGTTCAAACTGCATTTGAAGCCGCATTTAAACTGCATTTTGGAAGTTCAAACTCGGGGCACCATAGCAGTCCATTATATGGAAAAAAATCCTGAAATGTTTTCCTCAAAAAACATAATTTCTTTACAACCGAAGAAAGAAAGACATAAACATCTTGGATGACAAGGGGGTGAGTACATTATATGTGAATCTTTGTTCTCCTTTAAAATAGATGTTTTCCTCCCTTTAGGGGTTTAGTAGTACACGTCATTTCCTTTCAGATTTGGGCATTTGGGTTATTATCGTCATCTGTAACTCTAATTTTAAGCAGTAGTAAATGGCGACAATGTCTTTGCACAGACTAATAATAACTCATTTTCGCCTGGCTATTATTAGGCATAGAGATAAACACTCTGTATCTTTGATCATTCTACTGATTTTGGTCTCCTTTTATATTATTACTCTAGAGATACTTGGTACCCTGAGCATTGTCCCGTGCATCTATCGGCGTATGCCTTTGTGTCTTGTTCTTGTGAGTTCAGAGGTTTCGCAGTGACGCATGGGACACGCACAAGCTTTTGGCTCCATCTCCAAATCTCCTTCACTCAGAGTGCATGAAAAAATCCCTACACTCTCTCTCTCCCTCCGTTCTTTAAATAACTCGAGTCAATGTGGAGCCAGAGGAATCGTGATGCTCAGGGAATGTGAGGACACGCCATGCAGACGTTCACACACAGCTTTGCTTCCATCGCTGTATCCACCAAGTCGGGTGTGTGTGTGTGTTCAGTCACTGCTGGCACATTTGGCACAAACAGCAGCTCAGAGTTGAGGGTTGATGGAAAGGTAAATGGAGCACTCAGTCCTGAAATGCTGCCAGGAAGAGATTGGCTGAACGGCTAACAAAAGCTGTGTCTCGAATGTTTTCTCACCACTGTCAAATAAAAACTATTTACAGTGATCCCCCCAAAAATGTTTGGACACTTAAAAATATCTCAATGTCTTTGCATTAGATACTACATATCAAAGCAAGTGTCTGTATTTTACTGCTGCACGATAATGGTACTGATAAACGGAAAAAATCGAATCTCTGTTTAATAATGGGTTGTTCTCATTTGAGAATGTTTCATTAGAATTATTGCACGTTCACAAAATCACAAGAGAAAAACTGCTAAGCTTAAGAAGTTTCTTTTAAAAGATAAAACAGTGCAATTCCTAATATTAATTTCAATAATTCCAAGTTATGTTAATGTTGTTCTATTAAAACGACAAGAAAGACTTATGTGGCACAATAACCAAGTGCATTTATTCAGCAACCACAATGGCAAACAAAGTAGTCAAGAGTCATGTTTGGATTTATTACAGTTCATTACTGAGAAGGTTTGCTTGCAGTTTTATTCGCAGAAAATAACATTGTGAAGGAGCACAGACTGGCTGAATATCACAGAAAATCACAACAGAGATCGCTAAACTCTAACATACACGTTTATTGGTGTTTTCAGATGATCAGTGTTGTTTCGCAGCCCAGGAAGAACTGGTGCACGTGGTTGCCAGATTGGGAAAAATGATGGTTGGAATATGTTACGCAATTTCTTTCCCAATTTATCGCCGATTTACAGTTGACGCTAGTTGCCGAAAGTCAGAGCCAGTTTGCAGATTTGAGTTGACATATTTTATAGAAAATTGCGTAGTGTGTAATGATCACAGACTCAGATTTTTTTAGCTTTAAACTATGATTCCGTCCAGTTGGAGGATGTCAAACATGTTTGATATTTTGAGCCGATTTTAGAACATGTATCCACCTTTTTCTTCCTGTTGTAATACAGCTATTATTAGCTGTACAAAACAGCTCATTTTTCTGCTTGATATTGCTAATTGGTGTGTCTTACCATATTATTTGAATGTATTATCATTATAAACACACTGGTTTGTAGTGCAAACAGTTTTACCATTTAGTGCACGTTGTTATTCTTCTCGTATTTCCCTATAGTGGAAAATAAACCGAAGTAAAAATAAATAAAGTCTCACCCATTGGCTTGAGGAAACAGGTTGGATTGTTTTTATTTGCCACGCATCTCCAATCACGTTGCACGTTTCTGAGTGTTGTGATTGAAACGACTTAAAAGTGTGGTAGTGTATGATCCTTAGTTGGTAAGCGTATGACACCCAGTATTTCAAGATCTGTTCAGTTTTTAAAAGTTGTCTAGTGTATTCTAGCCCTAAGTGAAAAATTAATCCATTTTGGAGAAAAGCTGTGATTGGGTGATTTTAGACTCTTTGACATCTGGCAACCCCAAGCCTGAAAGCTTGTGGAGGCTTGTTATCAATGCAAGATAATGAAAATGCCAAATGAAAACGTTTTTAGGATAAATAACGAGAGGGATAATATCACAGACGATTATGCATAATTAATCGAGAGAAGCGAAAATCATGATTACAATACGATTAATCGTGCAGGCCTACTGTATCTGTATATCAAACCTAACAAGCTTGAAAATTCTCTGTCTTTGTTTAAAACAGATGCTACTTTGAATGACTGTTTTTTTTTTTTTTTCTAATGCAATGGAATTCCGGCATTTTTTTAGTGTGATTTAAGTGTCCAAATCTTTTGGGAGCCACAGTATCTGTTTAAAAGTCCATCCAAATATGTTTCTTTATGTTAAGTGGTGCTTCATGTAGCAAGTTTCTTAAAGGGTGGTTTTTTAGTGATGCAACAGAAGAACCATTTTCTTTACCTTTTTCTATTATAAAGAACTTTTTGTGCAATGGAAAGTTTCCAAGGTTGTTAAAGGTTCTTCTTGAAACCACGTTTTGCTGCTTGAAATTGCGAATTGGTGTGCCTTACCGTATTATTTTAATGTAATATCTTCATTATGAACACACTGGTTTGTAGTGAAACAGTTTTACCATTTAGTGCACGTTGTTATTCTTCTCGTATTTCCCTATAGTGGAAAATTAACCGGAAGTCTCACCCATAGGCTTACTTCTGCGTTGAGGAAAGAGGCTCGTTTTCATTTGTCATGCATCTCCAATCACGTTGCACTTTTCTAAGTCTGTTGTGATTGAAACAACTTGTAAATCTGGTAGTGTAGAATCCTCAAGCGTATGACACCCAGTATTTCAAGATCTGTTCAATTTTTAAAAGTCGTGTAGTGTATTCTAGCCCTAAGTGAAACACTGGGTAGAAAATGCATCCATTTTGGAGAGAAGCTCTGATTGTGGGGATTTTAGACTCTTTGACATCTGGCAACCCAAAGCTTGAAAGCTTGTGGAGGCTTGTTGCCAATGCAAGATAACGAAAATACTAAATGAAAACGTTTTTAGGCTAAATAACGAGAGGGATAATATCACAGACGACTATGCATTATTAATTGTGAGAAGCAAAAATCATGATTAAAATACGATTAATCGTGCAGGCCTGCTGTATCTGTTTGTCAAACCTAACAAGCTTAAAAATTCTCTGTCTTTGTTTAAAACAGATGCTACTTTGCATTACTTTTTTTTTTCTAATGCAATGGCATTCAGGCATTTTTTAGTATGATTCAAGTGTCCAAAATTTTGAGGTTTCACAGTATCTGCTTAAATGTCCATCCAAATATGTGGTGCTTCACACAGCATTTCTCATTTCTAAAAGGGGGTTTTTATAGTGACGCAACTGAAGAACCGTTTTCTTTTTTTCCCTTTTTCTATTATAAATAACTTTTTGTGCAACGGAAAGATTCCAAGGATGTTAAAGTTTTTTGAGGTGCATGCAACTGATTTATTTAGGAGCTTTTGAGGCTATAGTTTTATAATTGTATACTTTGTAATAGTTTTATGCTATAAGTGTATCATCCATGTCGGCAATCTGAAAACATCAGACCTTGACAGCATTTTGCATTTGGCTGCGTGGTTGCGTTCGTCCTTGTAAAGAACTAGTTAAAGCCTCACGGCTTGGCGATGAGAGTGATGGAAACGAAAGCGACAGCAGATTTTTGGGGGAAGTGAGAGGTTGATCTGGAGACTGGCCGGAGTCATCACACACTTGTCTTCTCCCTGCTTTTCCTAGCAGAGATCTGAAAGGATAATTAACAGCGCTTATGGCTGTCTCTCCTCACTGTAGTCTTCATCTCGATCACACCCCTGCGAAGGACAGAGTCTAGCCTGACATCCACGTCAACTACCCGGTGAGCTTTTTATTGATATGGGAGGTAATATAAATCAGTCACGTTGTGATTAATGATTTTTGAAAGCTGTTTGGAATGAGTGCAGAGTGATTTCTAGTCTAAATTAGAAATCGGCCCGTTCATTAGGTTGTCTTGACGTGACAGAGAGCATTATTAAAAACACAGACGAAGCTTGTGTGCGATATTAGCCGGGTTGTAAACTCCCAAAGGTCCTGAAAACGAATGATAAGCTTTTGAGAGTCGCTTTGTCCATCTAAAGGTCATATGTCAAGATATCCATCCAATCCACCTTTTTTCACATTGTGTCACCTAATTTGTCCGTCCAGGGCAAGTGCGGGAAATCTCCCCCTCCTCCTGACCCGGCGGTCAACTGTAATCTCCTAAGAGTTATGTGGGAGGTGGCGTTCGCCAGGCCCAGACATCCAGATGAATAAGGCAGGGACATGATAAAGCTTTTTGAAAACTCCAGCAGAGTTTGGCGTAGGAGAGAGATTCTCACCAGCTGTGTCCCCGGAGAGCTATTTTTTGCTATTAATGTGTCCGCTGCTCTCGCTTTAGCCTTTAGCCGTACAGCAGAGCAACGTGGGTAACTGGGTTAGCGGCCTCCCATTACTGAACTTTAGGAGGCGGGAGACGAAAGGCGATGGGGTGTTAAGGAATGGGAACACTTTCTCCCTTTAACCTTATCACGCCATTCAATCCCAGCATCCTCAGGGAGCTCGGCCTGATGCGGCATGAAAGGACAAAGGCTGAAGAATTGATGGGCTGAAATGCAAATGTGGATTGGAAAATTAGGTTGTTAGTTGTGTCATCAAAACAGGAGTATGTGCACTAACCCCTAAACCAAAGATTTATTCAGCTTCACCTTTCTGGCACCTTCACCACAAACAAAGGTGCCAGAAAGAAACAACAAGGGATTTTTGCCTCAATGCCAATGAAGAGTTGTGTTTGGTTCCCCAAAGATTCTTGCAGTGAAAGGTTCTTGAAATATTTTCACTTTATTTTTCTAGCATAAAGAACGTTTGTTCACTAGAGGGAAGTTTTTGTGCAATGGGAGGCTTCCACAGGTCAAGGCTCTTCATGGGTTATTCTTAAAATGTTGTGACAAAGATTATTATTATTTTTTTTCCTTGAAAAAAGATGATCTCAATGGGCACAGTTTAATAAATAAATTGAAATAGTTTGACTATACTGTTTTGCACACATAAATAAGAACTAAGTTAAATTGTGTTTTACAGCTATTTTTTCATTGATTTGTTTTTCCAGGTGAAGCGTTAGTGTAAGTGTGCAAAAAAGCAGAACAAAATAATTCTACTGGAACTCCTGTCCTTAGATTTATGCACATGGTGATTCTCTCACCACTTTGACAGTTGTTTTTTTTTTTTTTTTTTTTTTTGTATGGTTTGTGTAAATGTGTTGCTGGAGCTAAAATGATTATTCTTGTGAATGATTTTCATTGTGAAAAAATGCATTTTGAGATATATCCTATTGTCATTTTATATGAAAATATTTAAATGTAATTATATTTATTTTAATTCTACATTGAAATAAATAAGAAAAAATAATGAATTAATATAATACAACAGAAACAACTTATTTTATACTTTAAAAACATCCAAAGTTCAACCAAAAGTGAAATCCTGTCATTAATTACTCACCCTCATGCCTTTCCAAACCCGCAAGACCTTCGTTCATCTTCAGAACACGAATTAAGATATTTTTTATGAAATCCAACAGCTTTCTGATCTGCATAGACAGCAACACAACTGGCATGTTTAAGGCCCAGAAAGTTAATGAGGACATCATTAAAATAGTCCATGTGACATCAGTGGTTTAACCGTAATGTTACGAAGCTTTGAGAATATTTTTTGTGTGCAAAGAAACTGCGAAGACTGACAGAAAAGAGCAGAAATTGTTGAATGAAGTTATTTTTGTTTTCTTCGTGCGCACAAAAAGTATTTTTGTGGCTTCATAACATTAAGGTTGAACCACTGAAGTCACATGGACTATATTAACACTATATGGTTTGGAACGACATGAAGGCGAGTGCTTCATGACAGAATTTTCATTTTTGGGTGGACTATCCCTTTAATACATTCTCACCATCAGCTTCTACATAAGAAAACTAAACTGGTTTTAAAATTCAGTCAGAAAATCAGTATAATCTCTTTTTCTCACTTTAATCTCAAAGGAATAGATAAACTAAACCATAACTTATGATAGATGTACTCTGCTAAACTGTTTAGACACCTTTTCGTTTAACAAGAAAAAAACCAAAAGTCTAATCATTTACAGAACGTGAGGTCTGTGAAAACGTCCCTTCCTGGGAGACGACTGCCGATTCAATGTGTAGTTTTGTTTTGTCCTCGTTCCACCAAGTAGGATATTTTTATCACACGTCCATGCCTAAGAACAGATCGAAATGTACGACCTTTTGACAATAACAGTAGGCTGGTTGCTTTGAATATAGGAGCTGGAGAGCCTCTCTGGTGAAGGAGAGCATGAGCGTCTCTGTGTGTGGGACTGGATGATTCAGCAGCAGTCGAAGAGAGCTTCCAAGTGATTATTGGAACAAAAGGAGACACAATGGGGTGTTGAGGGGTAGGAGGTTGTCCCGGAAAAGGAGGTAAACTTTTATGTAACTGTGTCGTGACATTGTTCCGTGGAGGACGCCGTGGGTTTTTGTTCTTGGAACGCACTTTGTCACCAATGTGTCATTCGGTGTGTCACAACATCATTTGGAGAGGTGCTTTCGAGGAGGAACCGGGTAATTTGCAGTGTGCGCTCGCTGTAGAGGAAGTCTCAGGCCGATTAATAAGACATATGTGTGAACACTGTCAGTTTGTAGCTAGACTTTTTGTTGTATGCATCCAGAAGGAAAATCTTAATTGGCCAAGGTCAACAGGTCAAAAATTCCTCCCGTCTCCCTCTGGAAAAAGACAGATGAGACGTATAGGAAGCCAAACTTGGCAGCTACGAAGCCCGATCAAAAGCGCTTCTCCTGCCAAGACATAAAGCAGATCCATACAGTGTGTGCTGCCACTTACACCTCACGACCCGAAATAGGGACTTTGAGCCAGCAAACTTTGTTGCTCGTGTTTGTTGAAGCTCTTTGAGCGTAGAAGCCTCACAATTCCTGCGAGATGTTATTGGGAACACCGAGTCAGGAGAAAAGCGACAGAAAAAGCCCAGGAGTGCGTTTTTAGGAGCGTGCAGGTAAGGCATTGAAAGACTGAAAGAGGGATCATCTCATTCCAGCTCTATTCAGTAGTTCAGAGTCTCGTCTGTTTGAGTAAACAGTTTAGTTTGCATCTGGAATGTGCAATTTAAGAGGGTAAATATCCCGTTAAGCCCTCGCGAATGGCAGCAAACCCAGAGGTTAGTTTGTGTTTGCTGAACCTGTTTGGGGGAAAAATTGAGGAGGATGTCCCGTCCCGTTTGAGTTGTGCCGCTTGACAGTTACTCCTGGAAATTTTTGTGTTTTCCACATAATGATGAGTCAGCACGGATCGCGGCCCTCGGTGTCTAATAAGTATTCTCATTCGCTACTTTCTGACAAATATCTGCACAATCAACTTGACACGCTTCGCATAAAAACGCCAAGCCTTCCCGCAGAGCATTGTAGAAAGTTGGTGAAAAGCAACAATAGGTTCGCCCGGGCTGGCTTTATGTTTGTGAGTCTTTCTGCACAGGACATTGCGTGTTGTTTGTTCGTTTTCTTTCTTTCTTTCATCGCTTTGTCTGACATGCCCTTCACTGCGTCACACACTCTTTCGTCTTCCTGGATCCTTGGGTCTGCGGAGGTGGAGAACACAGTCAACCATCCATGCTATTCATTCGTCTTCATTTCCATTAAAATATGTATTTTCCAGTCTGGCACGTAGCACTTTTTATTCATCCTTATTTACTTTATTTCATTGCTGATTAGTACCTGGCACGTTGGAATTGTGACACGCTGTAATCAGAATTCAAAATTAGAAGTAATAAAGGCCTTAAATGACTGCTTTGTGCAAATTAGGACCGGGACAATAGTTTGCATTTAATTTATTTCCATTTATTTATTAATATTTTTGTTTATTTATCCATTACTGTTTTAATTATTATTTATTCCTGATCTTCAAGCTGAATTGTTTACTGACTGAATGAAATTGGATTTTAAGTAATTACAAAAGAGGTAATTATAAAGATGTCCACCAAGAATTCCCAGCAGCGAAGCCTTCAGCTGCTGACGCCGGATCAGGTTTTATCAGCTCACCATCCCCCACACTTCCCTTTTAACCTTCTATCTATTGGCCTGACCTTGACTAGCTCTTTCCTGTCATTCGCTTAAGGACGGAGCACGGGAGGAACTAATGTTCTTCACCCTCTTTTCCCCCTCGTCATTCTCTATTCATAATATGCTTCTGCCTTTTTGTCTTTCATAAAACGGCGTTGAACGCTGATTGCGATAACAGAATGTTCTTCGATCACAGGCTGAAAAAGGTCCAGTTTCAGCAAGAGGACGGACATGTCGTGGGACTCGCGTTCCGTATGGATTTATTTTATTACACGATGGTGTTTACCAATAAATCTTTTTGAATTTCAGTGATGACCATCGAATCATCAGCTACTGCTCATTAGTATGCTGGAAACATCTATAAAATCTCCATAAAGCCTGGCACTGCTGAGGCAGTAAAAAGTTTATTTTCAACTTAGAGGGTAATGATTTGGTCCTTTTTCTCTCGACGACTGCTCCGTTGCCTTTTCCTGAAACTGGATCAAATGAGACAGTTGTGTGTTTATTTTCCGCTCTTTTTTTTTTTTCCCCCTCCCAAGATAGAATTTCGATTAGCTTCATGGCGTATTTTCAAATTAGTGATATTCTAAATTAGCATCAATTGCTTCCCGGCCCATTTGGTATCACTCCCGACCTGCACTCAACCCAATATCCTAGCACTTCATGAAAAAAACATGACTTTTCTTTGGGATTTTCATAAATCAACAAACAAGCAGCAATAAGCCTCTGTTTTCTCATTTCAGCACAAAATAATAACTTATCAAAACAATTTGTCTTGCAAGGAAATGCCACATCCAGTGTTTATCGTCATTTGGAAATGGCAATTATGTATACAAATAATGCCACGGTCTAAATTTGAATATTTGCATATTTGTGAATATGCTTAATATCGCTGATTAAGACGCGGTTCGGCTTTTCGCCATTGTTTGATCTCGGCGGAGGCTCTTAATGGCGTTATTAATGATGAGCGGAGTCGTGCAATGACATATTCAATCAACACTGATGGTGACGATGAAATCTCGGAACGTTAAAGTGATGCCTAATTTGTTAATGGGCCGAAAATAGACGCTGTGTAGTAATTGCGAGCTTCTGGATTTAGGGTTATTAGCATCTTTTTTTATTTATTGCGCACTGTATTTTCTAGAGAAATTGTTAGTTTCCTGACTGTGTGTGTGCGGGTTTTTTTTTTTGTTGTTGATTATTTAGAGAGTGAAATAAATAACGGTTTAATCTCACATAAATTAATAGCAAATTAGCCGGTTTGCTCCCTAATGCAGTTTTTATGGTTTTCCACATCTCTCTGGATGGTTTGCACTAGTATGTAGGTAGAAGCGGCGCCCATGGCAAGGGTAGAGCTCCGGCCGACCCTGTGGAGCGCAGCCCTTATAGCACATCACTAACAATCATTAGCTTTATTTGCTGTTTGCTTTTGCCTAATAAGCCCAGTAATACCATACTATACATCTTTCTTTCTTTATTTCTCTCTCCTGCCTGCTGAGGCAGAGAGCGAGTGAGGGACGAGCAGCGAGGGAGAGAGACGAAGAAAGAATAATTCAGAGATGGAGCCGATGTAAGAGTATCCCTTATTTAGACATGCCCTGCAGAGCACCAGCACAATTAAAATGATTCATACTCGCCATAACTCGATAAATATTACACACAGCTTAATCAAAAATGCATATCCGTTTCACCTCGTGCCGTATCCTGAATGTATGCCGTCAGACAGATAGAGAGAGGGAGCATGTTAAAATATTCACCGCCGTGGTTAAGAGATTAAAATGCCCTCATTAGAAAAGCTGAACTTTGTAGAGGTTACTGTGTTCCACACCACCTGGAACCTTATTTTAGCCCAGAGGACTGATTAACATTGTGCCGTGAACGCCGCTGATGTTATATAGACCCCGTTTGCGTTTGTTTTCAACCCTGCTGCTTTTAAAACAGGGCCAATCAGGCTAAAAGGATAGAAGAGCAAAACTAATAAGCCAATTAAAGCAGAGGACGGCGAAGCTTAGCATGCAGCTCTGTTAATGGAGCTTATGTGCGTTCCTATGTCCAGTGTATGTTTTGTCTACGGGTTTTGGAGCTTTATTAATTGATAATTCTCCTCCTCTGGAGATTCTTTTAATTATGGAAGATACACTTTGTTTCTTGCATGAACAAGTGCAATGACATTTTCTCTTGTGGTTGTTATTTTATGATGCTCCCTGGTTGAAATGCTACGTCTAGTATCCATTGCTCAGCACATGCATGTTTTAGTACCATGATCAATGTTGTGTCCACACTGATAGATTCAGTTTGCATTAATCACTTAATTAGATCATATATGGATGCACTAAATCAGAGAGGGACTAGCATGCAACAGTCTGCTCTTACTGAACCTGATTTACTTAATGGATGCCATTTGAGATGAGTCATAAGCAGAGATGCACAGTAATTTATGTACGACGATGCCACCTGTATGAGATGAAGTTGTGCGCTCGCCTTAGCATCAATAACACCGGAATAAAGAAATAAATCCTTCCGTGGCAATCTGCGTTTTTGTCCTAACCAGGGATCAAATGTGCATTTACATGCATTTATCCCATTTATGCTTTTGACAGTTGTAGTGCATTTTGTTGTTGTTGTTTTTGCACATCTCTCTTTGCATTTGCATAAACAGGTTTTACTATGTAATCTAGGAACTCTGACTCATTAATGCATTGCAAGTGATTGTTTCACACCACATCACAGATTTGCAACCAGACAAACTGGAGTTCTATACGTTTTCAGGTTTAAATGTCTGATTTGAAGTGCCCTTTTTTTCAAATAGGAGCTTGAATGAAACACATCTTAATGCAATATTTTGTGCAAGAATAGATTTAGATTTTAGATTTCAGAGTAATACAGACTGACATCATGTCTCAAAAATTTTATGTCACTACCAGTCAAATGTTTTTGAACAGTAAGATTTGTAATATTTTTTTTCCAGTATAATTTTATTTAAATTGATCAAAAGTGATGATAAAGACATTTATAATGTTACAAAAGATTTCTGTTTCAGACAAATGCTGTTCTTCTGAACTTTGTTCATCAAAGAAACCTGATGTTTTGAACATAATAATAATAATAATAATAATAATAATAAATGTTTTTTGAGCAGCAAATCAGAATATTAGAATTCTGAAAGATCATGTGACTGGAGTAATGATGCTAAAAATTCAGCTTTTGAAATCAGGAATAAATTACATTTTAAAATCTATTCATATAGAAATGTTATGGTTATTTTAAATGGTAAAAATATTTCAAAATTGTATTGTTTTTGCTATACTTTGGATTAAATAAATGCAGGCTTGGTGAGCAGAAGAGACTTCTTTAAAAAAAAACATTAAAAATCTTGACTTTAATTAAAATTTAATTAAAATCTTTTTATTGTTACTTTATAGCTTGCAACTGTCACTTACAGTTGTTATTTTATGTCTTAGAACATGACTATAAATGTAAACTTTGTCCTGTAATTACTTTTTTTTTTTGTTTGTTTTTTTTTTTTTTTTTTTTTTTTTTTTTTTTTTTTTAAATGTTCAATTTTTTTTTTTTTTTTTTTTTTTTTTACATTTTACATTTTAAATGTTTTTAAATTATTACGTTTTAATTTTTATTTATTTATATGAGGTGGAAATGAGCTTCCATTGCTCACAGTGAGGACAGGTAAATTACTTGATATTTAAAACTTGTCACGTTTTGTTTGGTTAAAGCCGTGAGGACGTTGTGCTTGGAAGAACTGCTGATTGTTGCTGAGATTGCAATGGATGCCAATCCATGCCTCTGATAAACTATTCAGGAAGCATCTTCTCATCTATTTCCCATTTTCAGAGAGAGGGAGAGGGCAGATGGATCGAGAGAAAGAGAACCGATCTATCCGTGGTGCACCTGTGTTTTGGGGTTTGAAAAGCAGCTTTCCCAGCTTTTTTGCATGAAGGCGTGGCAGCCAATCAGAGCTAATGACCAGGTTGCTTTGCTCATCAGCGATCGCCGGGCGGATGGACCATCTCGGTGCCTGCGTATGGTGTAGCCACGCGGCTCATGCGCTACCAGCTGGAGTACCACACAAACTGCCTGATTAAAAGTAGCCCTCTCAAGACCTCAGAGTTCTCATCCTGAATGCCAAACTACGGGACTCCGGGACCGAAATGATAATGTGTTGAAGCAGCTCGGCCAAATGTGGAATGAAGCTGATGGAGCATGAGGCGGCTTTTTTAGAGTTGTAGTTTGTGTTGAAGTGTGATGTCCCCTCTCTGTCACCATACTTGTGATTAAAAATACAAATTGGTAAACAGGGGTGTTTAGTATAGCTGTTTTTTAGTATTTAGGTTGATGTGTTGTTGACAGGTACTAAAGAGAGTGTGGTGCAGTGTGGTGAAATGTTTTAAAGGGGTCATGGGATGTAAAACTCACTTTTACATGTTGTTTGAACATAAATGTGTGTTGGCAGTGTGTGTACACAACCACCCTATAATGATAAAAATCACTCAGTGATATTTGTTTAAATCTTTATAAGTAATATCCCCTTTTTCAAATAAGGCCATGACGTCACATCGACCAAGGCCGCTCCCAATATAGTTGATTGACATGACTGTCTTACCTTAGACCCGCCCTAAATGTGCTGAGTGAGCTGAGAACGGTCCGACTGCCATTGTTTTGACTCTGGACAAGGGGAAGATAAGAATGTCTCCGATTGAGCAGTTGAAGTGTTCTGTTGTTGGATGTAGTAATGATCATAGCAGTCATCATTTACTCCAGACATCTGAGCCACTGAAGACACAGAGGATTAACATTACTTTCGTTTTAGAAGGAAATGTTCCTGGTGATCTAAATAAATGTGATTCATCCAAATCATTCGTGATCCAGCTTGACCTACAGCAGGAGTGAGTATAAGGGTTTTTTTTAATGCATCTTTGCAAATTGCCTTTTTCAATAATGTGTTAGTTAGCAAGTTTCACAGCTACATGTGGCTCAAGTAAACATCACGGCTCGTCACCCCACAGAGGAGAGGGGCGGGGTGAGCAGAGCTCATTAGCATTTAAAGGAATATGCAACAGAACTGCTCGCTCTAAAAAGGGTTGGTTTGGACAAGGTAAAAAGGGTGTTTTTTTTACTCTACCACTGAGAAGTCATTAAGACCCTAAAGAATCATATCAACTTGGGCAAAAATGGGCATCCGATGACCCTTTTAAAGGAGTAGTTCACTTCCAGAACAAAAATTTACAGATAATGTACTCACCCCCTTGTCATCCAAGATGTTCATGTCTTTCTTTCTTCAGTCATTCAGAACATTTTTTTTGTTTGTTTGTTGGTTTGTTTGTATGTTTGTTTTTTTTGAGGAAAACGTTTCAGGATTTCTCTTCATATAATGGATATGTAAGGGGCCCCTAAGTTTGAACTTCCCACAGTTTAAATGCAGCTTCAAATGGCTCTAAACGATCCCAGCCGAGGAAGAAGAGTCTTATCTAGCAAAACGATCAGTCATTTTCTAAACAAATTGTCAATTTATATACTTTTTAACCTTAAACGCTCATCTTATCTAGCTCTGCCATGTGCATGTGTAGTCTGTGTAATCCAGGTCAATACAGTTAGGGTATGTCAAAAAACAATCTCGTTTTCTTCTGCAACTTCAAAATCGCCCTACATCGCTGTTTTACCTTTTTTTGTAAAGGGTGTTTGATTATCTTTGCATGTTCACTTTGTAAACACTAGGTCGGTACTTCTGCAGGATGATTTTGAAGTTGGGAAAAAAAAATGAGATATGAGTTTTTCAACATAACGGTACTGAACCGGAAAAAACAAGTAGACCTAGACCTAAAAGTATAGAAATTGTCAATTTGTTTTGAAAATGACAGATTGTTTGGCTAGATAAGACCCTTCTTCCTCGGCTGGGATCGTTTAGAGCCATTTTTGAGCTTTTTGTATAAACCTTTTTTTTTTTTTTTTAAGTGGTTGAGGTTCCCACATTACATGAAACACCTGTACATTTTGGGAAATTTTAAAATTGTGATTTCCAGGATTGGTGGTAAGCTTCTAAAGTTAAAAAGTACATTTCTGCATTGAAATCTCAAAACAGTTATTTAGTCATTTCGGAGAGTTTTATGCACAAATAATACTCCATTTTAAGGATTGGTTCTTTAAAAAAAATGTATTAAAAAAATACATATTTTATAAAAATAAATAGAACATTTTGTGCTGGTAAAATTCATAGAAATTCACTGGTGGGAACTCTGAACTTTTATAATTGCATTGGTCAGAAGCCAAAGAAGTAAGTAGTTTTTAGTATTAGCCCAAATTTCTTTATCTGTGCGTTCCTACTTCACGCCGATTAGAGTCCAGCACTTTCGGAGAGAGAAAGAAAGGTAGATTTTTTTTTTTTTTTTTTTGTCTTCTTAACAGCTTCAGGAGACACCTGAGTAATAGCTTTCAGACTTCCACAAAGCCCTGGCAACCAACACAGGAAGTGGGAATGTATTTACGAAGGTGCTCCGAGGTGAAATTAACCGCGTGATAACCGGCCCTTCAAAACCGGCTGAAATTCTTCAAACAAACTTCAAAACTCCCTCTGGTGGTTGCATCTCTTGGTCCAAAGCTGTGTTTGATGGAAGAGTGTGAGAGAGACAGACAGACAGACAGATATTTGAAAGCTGCTTTGCTTACGTTAGTCCATATGGCGGCTTTCTGCCACCTGATTCGCAGTGCAAACGCATCCTTGAATTTAAAGCGATGGTTTGGGATTCTATTATAAGGAATCATCATTTCCATTGCCTCTGTTCTTTGACCTACAGAGGATTACTGTGTCGCCCTCCACACGGCTCGCTGTTTCATTCCCGCACGCGGGCCTGTGAAAGATCACATCAGTTAGTTCAATTACCGCAGCCATAAAGAGCGCCGTGCATGTGAACGAGTCGCGAAAACCCACCCTATGCAAAAAACATGCTGTCTATCTCTCTCTCTCCAGGGCGAGCCAGAAAGAGCAGATGCGTCTCTCGGCTTTGATTCCCCTCTGGGTCTCTCTGACTGCCTTTATAGTGAGCGCTTGAGTGCTGTCAGCGGCTGTGTGTCTCTCCGCTCACCGCAGAGTTCACGGTGAAGGTTTTGAAGCGGTGACACTGCGTCTGCGCTGATAACAGTGTGAAATTAAAATCCCTCTTTCTGATGACGACGAGAGCTGTTTCGCTAATCCTCAGGGGTTTGGGGATTTTTTTTTTCACCTTAGTGTGCAAAGGGGACGAGTGGTGGTTAGAGGTGCTGGAGGGGCTAGGCTAGTGTTGGGAATCAAGAACCAGTACAGTCATGTTTTGGTTGTGAATTTAAAGGCTGAATTGAATTTTGTGAGAGGAGGAATCGGTATGGAGACAATAAATGCATTGCATCGTCACAGTTAGTTGATGCAACAAAAACGTGAGGTGTGACCTATGCAGTCCAACTGGTGAGCACCTAATTCTCATTTGCTGGTTATTTTATATGAATTGACTGAACTCATGTGCAACTCAGGTTATAGTTTCTTATTTTTTTAAAATTACATTAATACGTTAGCCAAAGCAGTATTGGTTTTAAAATGCATTTATTGTGTTACTAATAATAAGTATTAGTATTTTTAATAAAAGAATGTAAATAAAAACAATCAAACAAATAAAAATTCATAAAATGTTTCTTATTCAGATGTTTGGAGTTTTTATTTTATTTTATTTTATTTTATTTTATTTTATTTTATTTTATTTTATTTTATTTTATTTTATTTTATTTGCCGGCAAGGATGCATTAAATTGATCAAAAGTGACAGTGAAGACTTTAAATTGTTACAAACTATTTCTATTTCAAATAAATGCTGTTGCATAATAAATGCATAAAATGTGTTTATTGTGTTACTAATAATAAGTATTCATGTTTTTAATAAATTAATGTAAATAAAAACATTAACAATAATATAAGTGCAATTTCATAAAATATTTGTTATTCAAAAGTTTGGGGTCAGTAATCATTTTATCATTTTATTTTAATTTTATTTATTTATTTAAAGAAATGCTGACAAGGATGCATTAAATTGAACAAAAGTGACAGTAAAGACTTTACATTGTTACAAAATATTTCTATTTCAAAAAATTACTGTTGCACAATAAATTCATAAAATGCATTTATTGTGTTACTAATAATATATATTAATGTTTTTAATAAATTAATGTAAGTAAAAACATTAACAGGAATACAACTACAGTTTCATAAAATGTGTTATTCAAAAGTTTGGGGTCAGCAAGGATTTTATTTTATTTTATTTAAATGCAGGGCAAGGATCCATTAGTTCTATAGTAAACCAGTTATCTGAGGCATTTTCATAATGAATGTTGCCAGATCTGCTTGTAGATACCTTTATGACACTCAAAGTTTCCTTGACTCTTCTTGAAGCATCTTATGGTCTGCTTTAGGGGTAAATTTGGTGTGACCGCCTGAGCTGGACAGCTCTTTCAATCTTGGCATGATGGTACATTTTACTTGCATAATACTTATGCCCCAAACCAGAAAAATTCATTGAGGTTTATATGAGGTGTGACCTTCCTTTTTAATAAAGTGATACTAATTTGCACTTGATTTTAGTTTTATGCGCTTGAAATAGTGATAAATCGAGGGTTGTACTAAGATTTTTTACACAAAAATTGGGTGAATCGGCAGTTCGAGGACACAAATTCCTTGTGATTCCCAACCGAATGCAGGACTTCACTTGGCTGGGGGAGGTGAAAATGCTGCTGTTTTCTCCCAGGAGGCTAAAGTTCATAGCGGTCGATCGTTCAAACGCCCACCCAGAAAGTGTCTTTTCCGTGTCTCTCTTTCTTTCTTTTCCAGTACTGCTGACAAAGGTGACAGAGTAGGACATTGGCGATATGGCATTAGGCGTCTCTCTCGGTCATTGTCTTTCTCTCCGAAAGGCTGTTTGCACTAAAGCTGCTCTTTAAAAATAGAGCCGTCTCTCATCCCCGTGAGGATGTGCCTTCTCACAAACAGAATAACATCCTCTTTCTCACAGGATCTACCTCCTGATGTCCTTTGCTACTTTCTCTCTCGCGCTCTCCTGGTTGAGTGTTGCTAATAAATAGAGTTCTGAACTCTTGAATTGCAAATGCTCTGATGTGGGTCATAAATCTTGTGTGTGTATGTGTCATAACTCTGAATCGGAGGTTTGCGTTCGTGTGTGCGCGTGTTTGTGTCGCTGGTGACTTTAGAGGCACAGGGGCAGGACTTTCCACTTTTAGGAGAGTTGCAAAGGGACCCCGAGGCCTGAGCGTGGTGTTAATTCATTCATTTATTCATTGGGCGAGAGAGAGAGTGGTACACCAAAGGCGCTCGCTTGTGTTATCTCAAGTGCTTTTTTTCCGGCATGCTATTTGTAAGAGAACCAATAACGTTCCCCCTTTTCCCAAACACGCAGCCCTTCTCTTTCCCTCAAGAAAAGAGCACAAGAAAAATAGCCTGAAAGAGTGTGAAATGAAACACAAACGGGAAAGTGAGGCAGAGCGCAGGAGCGTTTAGCGGGGCGTGAGGGGGCCGCTCTGTGGCCTGCCCTGTTAGTAATGGATTGGTTTTATGGAGATGGAGTACACGGGTGGAGTTTGGTGCCAAGCAAAGGGACAAACCCTCCTGAGAGGGGAGATGAATTAAAACGGGCCTAACAGCATCTATGAGATTGGCTATAGAAGGAGCGCTTGGGCCGTGAGGAGCTGATGCGGGTGGATTTACTTGAGCAAAAACATCTCTCCTCTAAAAGCCAGCTTGTTTTGTTGCATAGAAGGCAGGATATTGGGTTTTCAATTTTTTCAATGTCATACAGCCCTTTACATGTTTCATGTCAATGTTGCACATCCAGCGGAAAAAAAAAGTGCAAAGTGTCAAAGCAATCACCCGGATTTTTTTAAATTTTCTGGTCTCAAAAGTTCAAGTGCATGTTTATTCTTTTACTATTTTGACTGTTCACTGTGTCTTCCTGATTTCTTGCTAACTAGTAACCTTGTATAACTTTTATCCACAGTGCATTTTATGTGGAAGTCAAAAGGGCACACGATGCTTATATTGAGAGATGTCCATGAGAAATTCACTCTAGAGACTGTCACTTTGAAAGACAATATGAAATCACCTTTTTTTTTTAACTGGTTGCTCTGGTCTTACTGTACATCATTTGGTAATACTTTAGATGAGGGAACACATATTAAAGCAATAAGCCCCAAGAAGCCATGATTTACAGTGAATTTATAACAGCTATGGGCTGATGCAAAACAGAGCCCCTGAGCTGTTATAAATTCACTGTAAACCACGGCTTCACGGGGCTTATTGCTTTTATAAAACGGTTATTCCATATACGTAGTAAGGTTTCACAAAATAAAACTGCAAATAAAGTGTAATGATATTAATAAAAACATGATTCTTCCGCCATTGCGTCTTGCCTAACAACGCCACTTAGCTGTTATAAATTCACTGTAAACCACGGCTTCACAGGGCTTATTGCTTTTATAAAACAGTTATTCCATATATACATAGTAAGGTTTGACCAAAAAAAGGCAAATAAAGTGTAATGATATTAATAAAAACATAATTCTTCCGCCATTGCGTTGTGCCTAGCAACGACCCTTAGCCGTTATAAATTCACTGTAAACCACGGCTTCACGGGGCTTATTGCTTTTATAAAACGGTTATTCCATATACTTAGTAAGGTTTCACACAATAAAACTGCAAATAAAGTGTAATGATATTAATAAAAACATGATTCTTCCGCCATTGCGTCTTTCCTAACAACGCCACTTAGCTGTTATAAATTCACTGTAAACCACGGCTTCACAGGGCTTATTGCTTTTATAAAACAGTTATTCCATATATACATAGTAAGGTTTGACCAAAAAAACGCAAATAAAGTGTAATGATATTAATAAAAACATGATTCTTCCGCCATTGCGTCTTTCCTAACAACGCCACTTAGCTGTTATAAATTCACTGTAAACCACGGCTTCACAGGGCTTATTGCTTTTATAAAACAGTTATTCCATATATACATAGTAAGGTTTGACCAAAAAAACGCAAATAAAGTGTAATGATATTAATAAAAACATAATTCTTCCACCATTGCGTTGTGCCTAGCAATGACCCTTAGTAGTTATAAATTCACTGTAAACCACGGCTTCACGGGGCTTATTGCTTTTATAAAATGGTTATTCCATATATGTAGTAAGGTTTCACAAAATTAAACAGAGCGAATAAAGTGTAATGATATTAATAAAAACGTTATTCTTCCGAGATTGCGTTATGCAATGCCATTTAGCTGTTATAAATTCACTGTAAACCACAGCTTCACAGGGCTTATTGTTTTTATAAAACAGTTATTCCATATGTGTAGTAAGGTTTCACAAAATAAAACAGCAAATAAAGTATAATGATAATAATAAAAACATTATTCTTACACCATCACATCTTAACTAACAATGTCCCTTAGCTGTTAAATATTCACTGTAAAGCACGGCTTCATGGGGCTTAATGCTATTATAAAACGGTTATTCCATATACGTAGTAAGGTTTCACAAAATAAAACAGCAAATAAAGTATAATGATAATAATAAAAACATTATTCTTCCACTGAACAATGTAGTTCCACAGAAACGGTTGTGGTTGCAACAAAGTGGTTGCCGAGAAACACACAAATGTAAACAAAGGTGTATGTTTGTGGAGTAATTTACAACAGCTTTGAATGTGACTCAATCAATCAGAATCAAGGACTGGAACTATCCATTTTATAATCGCCATTAACTAAGAGTTTTCCTTCAATAAACTCCTAATTTGCTGCTTAATGATAGTAAGTAAGGTGGTTGTTGTTGTTGTTGTTGTTGTTGCTGTAGTAGTAGTAGTAGTAGTAGTAGTCATTTTTAGGTATGGTGTTGGTTTAAAGGAATAGTTCACCCTCAAATGAAAATTCTGAAATTCATTTCTCACCCTCATGTTGTTCCAAACCTGTAAGACCTTTGTTCATCTTCAGAATACAATTTAAGATATTTTAGATAAAATCCAACAGCTTTCTGACTGTGTATGAACAGCAATACAGCTACCACAAGGCCCAGAAAGGTACTAAGGACCGTTGTTGGAATAGTCCATGTGGCATCAGTGCTTCAATCGTAATGTTATGAAGCAAATACTTTTTGTGTGTAAAAAGAACCAAAATTACGACTGTATTCAACAATATCTTTTCTTCACAAGAGTATAGGAAAAAGGTTTTCTCGTAGCCTTATCAAATCACGACTGAACCACTGATGTCATATGGACTATTGTATCGATGTCCTTACTACCGTTCTAGGCCTTAAACGTGTCAGTTGCATTGCTGTTTGCATCTTAATTTGTGTTCTGAAGATGAACGAAGGTCTTACGGGTTTGGAACGACATGAGGGTGAGTAATTATTGACACAATTTTCATTTTTGAGTGAACTATACCTTTAACGAATCTAGAACATGGTCATGCAGTATAAGGCATTTATATGTGCTTTGTACGTACTAGTAAGCAACCAATATGCATGCAAATAAGCAATTAGTTAATAGTGAAGAGTCTTCCCTAATCTGAAGTGTTACCTATTATTTTATTGCAGCTTGTTATTCATTCTTTTACATTCATCTGGCAGATACTTGTATCTAAAACCAGTGGCATTGCATTCAAAACTACACATTTGATCAGTTCTTAAATTCCCTGGAAATTAAACACAAGACCTTGACATTGTTAGTGCCATGTTTTTGTTTATGAGCTACAGGAATGCAATTTCTAGAGTTAAAAAAAAAGAAAGAGAATATTTTTAATCAAACAGAATAATGTTCTCTCCATGTTTAAATTGACTTTTCTTCTCGGCTGAAAAATAAATGAATAGATAAAATAAATGAATAAAAACCAACAAGAAGCATATTTTTATTCAGTTGCACCTAGAAATAGGACCACCAGATAGGAGTGAGAGCTCTGGGCTCTCCTGTTTTCAGCAGGAGGTTGCAGCAATGACTATTTTTGGTGTACAGGTGCTGCAATGTTCTATGTAAAACTCATGGAAAGCTCAGCACCCATGTTAAATTCATAGACGCTCGAGGAAAATAGACGAAAAGCTTTCAGCATGGACTCGATCTGCTGAACTCTGCTTTTTCTTTAGATGCTGTTTGACTTGTATCAAGGAGATTCTCTAAACACATAACCTTGTGCAAGGCCTTTTATAAATCCCATATGCTATACAGTGATTAATACATTTAAACGAGTTGTTGTTTCCTTTGAAGTAAAATCACCAATGAATTGTTTGCAATAAGACTAAAAATGTTTCTCATTTATACGTTTTTATTTTATAGGCAGGCATATTCTAAGATGGCTGACCAAGGTTGTTTCCCAACAAACTAAACGCTTGCTCATTTGCATGTGTAATCAGAATGCCGTGGGCCCAGGAATCCTGCCATGATTAGCTCCATGTTTTCCCTTCTATTAGACATATTTATTGCCATTTGCTAATTGGTATCCTTCTCTTTTCCTCTCTCTTTCCCCCTCGCGTTTCGTTGGATGCTCTGATGACGGCAATAACCTCTTCCACGCTCTCTTCTAATCCAAGGTAAGACATTAAATTAAAATTTTCCTCCCAGCCTCCTGCAACTCCAGACTAGATAATGAGGCAGATTTAACAGAGATAGATTGACATGAGACATGTTTTTGAGAAGACTCCAAGAAACTTTGCTCCAGGGCTCGGAGAGACGAGCTCGCAGACGTCCGGTTTGAGCCCTGCCAGCTGGCCTGTGCCAGAGTCCTTTCATACTGAGAGACGCTCTCCCCAGATCAGTGCTGTGCTTCAAGTGCCATTACGTATTCCTTCAGAGGCTCATGTAAACATTTATCAGAAACCCAAAGCCAAATTTGGGCTCAGTTGCTGACACATTGACCTGTATTTATTTATTTCTACGTCATCTGTCTATCTATCTATCTATCTATCTATCTATCTATCTATCTATCTATCTATAGTTCTATCTGTCGTTCTATCTATCTATCTATCTATCTATCTATCTATCTATCTATCGTTCTGTCGTTCTATCGTTCTGTCTATCGTTCTCTCTATCGTTCTATTGTTCTCTCTATTGTTCTGTCATTCTGTCTATTCTGTCTATCGTTCTAGCGTTCTGTATTTTTTAATCTGTTGTTCTGTCTGATGTTCTATCTATCGTTCAGCAAACGTATCATTCTGTCGTTTTATCGCTTTATCTATCTTTTGTTTTATCGCTCTATCGTTTTATCTATTTATTCTATTCAGCATCTATCTATCTATCTATCTATCTATCTATCTATCTATCTATCTATCTATCTATCGTTCTAGCTATCGTTCTAGCTATCGTTCTAGCTATTGTTCTGTCTATCTATCTATCTATCTATCGTTCTATTGTTCTCTCTATTGTTCTGTCGTTCTGTCTATTGTTCTGTCGTTCTGTCTATTGTTCTGTCTATCGTTCTAGCGTTCTGTATTTTTTAATCTGTTGTTCTGTCTGATGTTCTGTCTATCGTTCAGCAAACGTATCATTCTGTAGTTTTATCGCTTTATCTATCTTTTGTTTTATCGCTCTATCGTTTTATCTATTTATTCTATTCAGCATCTATCTATCTATCTGTCTGTCTATCTATCTATCTATCTATCTATCTATCTATCTATCTATCTATCGTTTTAGCTATCGTTCTAGCTATTGTTCTGTCTATCGTAATGATCTATTGATCATTCTATCTATCATTTTATCTATCTATCTTTGTCTTTCTATCTATCTATTTATCTATCTATCTATCTATCTATCCATCTATCTATCTATCTTTTGATCTATTGATCATTCTATATATCTGTCTTTCTGTCGTTCTGTTGTTTTATCTATTGTTCTATCGTTCTATCTATCATTCTATCATTCTGTTTAGCGTCTATCTATCTAAATATCTATCTATCGTTCTATTGTTTTCGGTCATTTTATTGTTCTATTGTTATGTATTTCTCGTTCTATCTATCTGTCTATCTGTCTATCTATCTATCTATCTATCTGTCTATCGTTCTATCATTCTATCTGTTGTTCTATCGTTCTTTGTAGCATTCTATCTGTCATTATATCGATCATTCTATCTATCTGTCTATCGTTCTATCATTCTATCTGTTGTTCTATCGTTCTATGTAGCATTCTATCTGTCATTATATCGATCATTCTATCTATCTTTCTGTCTTTCTATCTATCTATCTATCTATCTATCTGTCTGTCTGTCTATCTGTCTATCTATCTTTCTGTCGTTCTATCGTTCTATGTATTGTTTTATCTGTCATTCTATTTATCATTCTATCTATTGTTCTATCGTTCTATCTATCAATCTATTTATTAGATAGTCTATATCTGTCTTTTATGTATGTGTGTATATATATATATATACAGAATATTTTGCAATACATATTCTTTTTTTTTTTAATTCAGACGGCAAACCCACATTCACTTCTCATTATGCCACTGGAGATTCAGCAGCTGCTGAAAAGCGGTGCAGTAGATGCTGAACTTCTATTTTGCAATACACAAATTGCAGTAAATAATAAAGCTAGTGAGGATAGTGACATTTACTTTTTGTTTTGCATTTCCTCCTGTACTCCGAGAGCCATAAATGTGTCTGCAGAGATTACTGACACTCACTGGTTTTGTTGCTGCGAGTGTGTGTTTGTGTGAAAGTGTGTGTTCAGCTGCAGTCTGCCCTAGTGAATTTCCTCCTGTTTGATCATTATTTGGCAAAGCATGAATGTCCTTCCCTTCACTTTCAGCTACACTTCACTGTACGCCCCACGGGACCCGAAAATGCCTTCTGATTGGCATCTTCTGATGTCCCCCACTGTGGCACGGCTCTTTTCTCTTACTTTTATTATGTCTCACCTTCACTTGTTCTCGTCCAGTCTTTCTTTATGCTTACCCTGCTTCTCAGCACAATACAACCATGCAAAGTTAAACTGAGACTAAATAAGATGCAGAACTGATGAAATGTAATCTGAAAGAACCTGACTCTCCTGATGAAATACGGCGTCGGGCCAGACGCTCTTACTCAAAACCAGAGCTGCTGGCTTGACATTTCCACTTCACGCTGTATTCCTTTTTTATTCCTAAAAAGGACAAATCTCTCACTTTAATCAGGGTTGAGACACAGCGTTGTTAGAGTCTGGTGGAAATATAGCCGTATTTGGGGTGAGAACAGGCAGTGAGCATCGGTGTCTCCGATTAGAAATGTGTAGAGAGAATCCCTGAGTAAGCAACTAAATAATGGCCCACTGGAAACATCACAACACAACAAGACAGATTCAATATAAAGAGATGAAATCTATTTTGAGGGGGGGAAAGTATATTGGGTAACAACAGCAGTGAGTGAAGATGCAGGCGTGTTTTTGCACAGGGATGTGCAAAAATTGAACAAAGCAGGCAGGGTTACTCCAGACAGAGATGGTGGGAATTTTTTGACATGAATCTTAATAGATTCAGAAAAAAAATGTTGCATGTTTAGCATTCTGAACTGTTTTGACATTTTAAAGAAGCAGGATAACTTAGTGTCTAAGCAAACTATACCGTGTATATATAATGCAAAGTCAGGATTGTGTTTAGGATTTTATAATACAGCATACAGTTGAAGTCAAAAGTTTACATACACCTTGCAGAATCTGCAAAATGTTAATTGTTTAACCAAAATAAGAGGGATAATACAAAATGCATGTTATTTTTGATTTAGTACTGACCTGAATAAGATATTTCACATAAAAGATGTTTACATATAGTCGACAAGAGAAAATAATAGTTGAATTTATAAAAAAAAGACCCTGTTCAAAAGTTCACATTCTACACTTGGTTCTTAATACTGTGTTGTTACTTGAATGATCCACACCTGTGTTTTTTTGTTTAGTGATAGTTGTTCATGAGTCCCTTATTTGTCCTGAATTGTTAAACTGCCTGCTGTTCTTCAGAAAAATTGCTCACTGATGCTCCAGTAGGAAACACAATGCATTAAGAGCCGGGGGGTGAAAACTTTTGAACAGAATGAAGATTAAAAAAAAAAAAAGCATATTTTTTTCATTTAGTCCTGCCCTACAGAAGCTACAGAAGATACTTACATGTTTCCCAGAAGACAAAACAAGTTAAATTTACCCTGATCTTCAAATTCCAAAAGTTTTCAAAAAGCTCTTAATGCATTGTTTCCTTCTGGAGCATCAGTGAGCATTTGAACCTTCTGTAATAGTTGCATATGAGTCCCTCAGTTGTCCTCAGTGTGAAAAGATGGATCTCAATATCATGCAGCCATTGTTGGAAAGGGTTCAATACACAAAAATGCTGAAAAATCAAAGAATTTGTGGGACCTGAAGGATTTTTCTGAAGAACAGTGGGCAGTTTAACTGTTCAGGACAAACAAGGGAATCATAAACAACTATCACTAAAAAAAAAAAACAAAAAAAAAAAAAACACAGGTGTGGATCATTCAGGTAGCAACACAGTATTAAGAATCAAGTGTATGTAAACTTTTGAACGGGGTCATTTTTATAAATTAAACTATAATTTTTTCTTGTGGGCTATATGTAAGCATCTTTAATGTGAAATATCTTATTCAGGTCAGTACTAAATCAAAAAAATAATGCATTTTGTATGATCCCTCTTATTTCGGTGAAACCATTTACCAAAATGAAATTGCAGATTCTGCAAGGTGTATGTAAACTTTTGACTTAAACTGTATATTATATTTGTATTTATTTTATTTTTTTCTTTCTTTCTTCCTTCACTGATGACTAGACCAGTTATATTTATCAAGAACTGAACTTTTATTCATGTTGTCAGTGTTAAACTGTTTCTCTGGAATATTCCAGCCCTGAAATAATTTTTTCTCATGTTCAGTATCTGTTCGCCATCTCTTTCCTTCCTGTTGCGTGTCAGACTCTGAAAAACAGCGATGTAACGTTTCCTGATTGATAGGAGGAAAAAAAGGGAAAAAAGACTTTTAAAGGAATCCCCCATTGCGAAAATGTGATGTGAGCAATTTCTCACCTCGAGCGGCTTGGTGAATGTGTGCATTAGCGTGAGAGCTTTCTCCACACTTCTGCTTAAGTGTGAGTCTAATAGCTGTGTACACACTGACGGCGCTTTAGCAAACCCTGACACTTACAACATCGTACGGCACTTTCTCAGCATAGGCAGGTTTCATTTTTAGCTTCTGTGTTTACTGATTTTGCTGATGAACAACAAACATTTTGGTATAACATTATGTGTTACGTTAACATAGATTGTGCAAAATAGTAAACTTACAAATAAATAAATGAACAGAATAAACTCCCTCTGGATGTTACACTAGAAATAATCTCACAGATGTCTGGCAGACAAAATTTGCTTTGTTGTTGCTGCTGTTTGAGAGAAGTGTTTTTTTTTTGTTTGTTTGTTTTTTTTTTAACCAGACAAATCTTTGTTATATGTTACTCAACTGAAATAAGTAAAATAATACAAATCAGTGCTACTGAAATTTTATTTTATTTTATTTTATTTTATTTTTAACCCAGACAGATCTTTTTTTTATGTTACTCAACCGAAATCAGTAAAAACAATATAACTTTTTCTTTTCTTTTTTCTTTCTTTTTTTTTTGGCCCAGACAGATCTATTTTATTTTATTTTAGTGAAATAATATAAATCCCTTTATTTTATTTTATTTTTTATTTGTTATTTTAGAGAAATAATATTAATCCTTTTATTTTATTTTATTTTATTTTATTTTATTTTTTGTTTATTTGTAATTTTAGTTAAATAATATAAATCCCTTTTTTATTTTATTTTATTTTATTTTATTTTATTTTATTTTATTTTATTAACTTTTTTTTTTTTTGGCCCAGACAGGTCTATTTTATTTTATTTTATTTTTGTTATTTTAGTGAGAGAATATAAATCCCTACTATTTTATTTTATTTTATTTTATTTTATTTTACACTCTCTGAAGATAATGTGCCACTTTTGTACTACGGTTTTATAAATGGCTCTGGCTGCCCATGGTATAATTGGATGGTTGCTTGTGTGTTTTTAGTGAATTATTTTAAGGTATTGCAAGGATGTGGATTCATGTCCGTATAACTTATTATGCTGGATGAGTTTAATATACACTGTAGGGTTAAAATCCAAGCATTAGTGCTAATGATGTTTGCCTTAATGATAATAATAACAGCAGTAAAACACCTTAAAAGTCAATTCACATGGTGTTGGATTGTGTATGTAAAGCTGTTGTTTGGTTCATTAAATAAACTCACACAATCAGCTTAGAAAAGCTTGCTGCATGAAGCCACAGCTCTTCATATCTAACGGCGTCTTATCCTGTCATTCAGAGAAAATTAGCCACTCGTGAGTTTACGGAGCATGTTCTTCGTTTGTTGATAAAGGCTGTCAGCTTGCTTTGTGTGCGTGTGTGCGCAAGAGTGTGTTTGTGTCATGCTGACATGCTATAATTGCGAGCGGGAGTTGAATCATCTGTGAATCAGCTCTTGTATCATAACTCATCTCGGCCCCTATCTCTGACCTTTTCTCGTCGACGCTCTTAATATGATGGCCAGACACTGCAGCTCTGAACAGGTACAGATCCATGATTCACCGTCAGGCCCCTATTTCTGCCTGTTCTGTCGAAAAGGCCAAGTCAAGTGTTGTCAAGGCCAGCAAACAATGGCGAAGCGACACGAGCGGAGAAGGTTTCTGAGCACGACCTCCACAAATAGGGCTGCGGCTGATATTTTTGCATGTTGGAGGACTTGTTGAAGGGGCCAGTGCTGTGTTGTGCTATGGTATACCAGTACCAAAAATAAACATTTAAACTTATGCCCTCGGTTTCACATGTCTGGGCTGTTTTAACTAAAAGAAACTTGCACTGATCAGTCTTAAAATATGTCAGTGCCATTGTTTTGTTTCAAGATGCACACAAGTAATGTTATTTTCCAAAAACTACCTAAATGTCCTAATTGAACTTTGGCCTAATCCTGGCTTAACTTGAGCCCTGCATGTGAATCCAGGCCATGATAATAATAATAATAATAATAATAATGTCATTGAAATTGATAGAAATAATTAATATTGAGGTTTTAAATTATTAGTTTACATTTATCATAATACTAATAATAATTTGTGTATTATTAGTATTGTTGTTGTTATTGTTGTTAATAATAATAATAATAATAATAATAATAATGTATTGTTATTAATAGTATTAATTAGTATTTATATTGTTATAATAATAATAAAAGTAATTATTATTATTTTAAATGTCAAGCAACAATATATGTAATTAATTCTATTAATAACAATACATTATTATTATTATTATTATTATTATAAAATAACAATATACAAAAATAATGTCTAATAATAATAATAATGTCAAAATTAATTATTACTCCTACTAATAACAATAATAAAGAATTGATTGTTATTGATAGTTATAATTAATATTTATTTTTATGTGTATTGTTGTTAAGAACAAATAATAATAATAATAATAATAATAATAATAATAATAATAATAATAATAAAAATATTAATTTATTGTTATTTTTAATGTGTTATTATTATTATTATTATTATTATTATTATTATTATTATTTCATATTATTATTATTATTATTATTATTATTATTATTATGTAGTGTTATGATTGGTATTTATCAACATCAATATTATTGTCATTACTTATATTATTAATGGTATTTATTATAATCTTTCTAATTTACATTTTTACATGATGATAGTAATAATACTACTACTAATAAAACATTACTTAGCATTAATGTTATTTATTTAATGTTATTTATTATTGACAATGTTATTTTTAATAATAATAATAGCAATTATATATAAAAATATATTATTATATATTATTATTATTATTATTATTATTATGTAATGTTATGGTTGATATTTTTTAACATTAATATTATTGTAATTAATATTATTAATTATATTTATTAGAATATTTATAAGAAGAAGAAAAGGAAGAATATTATTATTATTATTATTATTATTATACCTATTCCTTAGCAAAAATATATTTTAATAAAATTATCATATAAAATTATTATTATTGTTATTGTTGTTGTTGTTATTATTATTATTATTGTTGTTGTTGTTGTTGTTGTTGTTATTGTTGTCATTGTTGTTGTTTTTAATAATAATGATAATAATCATAATAATAATAATACTAAATACTAAAAATAATACCTAGTTTTATTACTTTTAACATGCTATGCAAATCTTCTATTTTCAATCATATAGCAAACCTTTTTTTTTTTTTTTTTTAGTTTGATAGTCAGCCAAACATGATTTTAATCAGTTGCTAAATGTATCAGTTGTCTAAGACTGTGTATTTTTTGCCTCGTATTGTCACTGAGGTAGCAGAGCCAATATCGTACCAAAGTCAACATTTTGCTACCTTATTTCCGACACGCAGCACGTTGAACTGTTGTAACAGCCGTTTACGGAGAAATTCGCTATTCAGACTTTAACGATGTTGGCACAGTACTAACCCAGTAATCAGTTAGTAATCAGCGGGGGAAAAGGCTTCAGCGCTCATTCATTAGGCCCAGCATTAATATAAAGCTTGTTATTAAAGCGCTTTACTCATTACCGATGACTGTTTCCATTAGGCAGGGAGAGTGGGTTTGACCCCATGAGTGGATTGTCAAATGAGGTGCACGGAATGTTATGGATAATAAAATCCAATTGACCCCTCTGAGGGATCACAGGACGAGTATTCTCTCCATTCCTTCAAGTCACGCCAGCCATTCCAAGCCATTATATCTAACCACCGCCGCCGTTTTCCGGCGCAGCTTCGCTCTCTTGTTGCGAGCCTGGTTTACATTGTCCTACGATTATACCTTAGAGACAACAAACCTGGTGATAACCCCCCTATGTTACATCTTTTTTTTTCTGTTGATTTATTTAACTCCTGGGCCCTCTTTAAAAAAAGTAATTAAAATATGGTAATGACAGGAAGATGAATGAGAAAATTGTGTTTGACTAGGCTTCTCCGAGCCGTCACAAAACCTTGGCAGACACTGATAGAGCAGGAACCGGGAGCGGGAGAGAGCGAGAGATGGAGGCGCACTGTTAGAATGCCAAATCATTTCACGCTGCAAACACAACAAGCGGTTCGACGCATACGAAGAGAAACACACACATATACAAGCGGCGGCGCGCACACACTTTCAAACGCACGGTTGCATCTGGAGAGAGGGAAAACTCATTAGCACACAGGAGGAAAAAAAACGTGCGCCGCCACAAACAACAAGCAGCGAAAAGCAAAAACAAAGACCAGATCACTGTAGCTCAGTGACTCTGCAAACAATCACTCCAGCTACGGGCTTAGCATCCCAATGTTCCTTTCAGCTGCCTCCTTTTTTAACATCTGTGAAGGAAGTTTCTTTTTCTTTTTTCTTTTTAACTTGCCTCAAAAATAAATGAGCTCACTCATTTTAGTAGTCAATGCCAATTTGAATATCACAGCAAAGATTAAAATGCTACTGGATGCGGTCCTTTATGTAATTTTAAAATAGTTTTGCAGTTTCATTTGATGATTTTCCCCATTTGTTTGAGTATCCCAACAGCAGCATTGACTCAACTAGTGGCATGACTTCAGCTTGTTCTATCAACAAACAGAAACCTGCTTGTTCAGTCATAATTTTGCAGTTCCACATGACACAAGTTAGTAAAAAGCATTTGAAAACCCTTATGATGTTTTCTTGACTGTTCTATCCTTTTAGGTACGTTATACTACAGACTGTCCCACTTCACATTTGGTGTCTTTAAATACAGTGTACTTGCATACAGTTTTAGTTACAATGTACTGATATTTCATGTTGAATTACAAAACACTTTGCTGTTTTTAAGATGGGATACGAGTTAGGCTAGATTTAAGCATAGGTTAAGGGGTGACACTGCAGGAAAAAATGCTTCTTTTTTTTTATGCACGTGTCAAGTTTGTGATTTTGGGCTTTTTGGTTTTTCATAATTGGATGTTTTCTTTCCGACTAGTGGAAAACATCCAAAAGACACTGGTAAGTGTTTCTTTTATAGCACTTTATCTATTCGTGTCAGTAGATTTTAATTAAAATACATATTTTTCTCAAAATGAGCTTTTTTCTCCTACATTGAGCACTCACACACACCAAACTTTACATTTATATTCCTGTCTATATCCTGAAGGATTTTACAGAGGGATTTGTTCATAATATTTTGCTTGATTTTAAACATTTTATTGTAAAAAATCTGAATTATGGAGTGACAAAATGAGATATGCAAAATCCCCTCTGTAAAAACTTTTGACTATAATATGTCCTAAAAATGTAAGAATTTTGAAACTGACTTCATCCAGTGTTTAGATTTTTGTACTAGTAATGTATGCAAATTAGCACATATTTCATAAAATAATGCATCATTTGCATATTTAAACCTGATATTTTAGAAAACATGAGATACAAAAAAAGTTTGCAGTTGTCAATGTAATCAATCAACTGGGTAAGTAAGGGGATAACTATTAGTTGTTGTTTTTTTTTACCCTATTCACCTGCAGTGTCTCACCAAGTAGATTAAAAGTAGCAGTAATTATAGATGTGAAATTATTTTTTATTTAGGGGGAGATGCTGCAGGCAAAAACGCTGTTTTTTCATTCACCTGTCAAGTTTGAGATTTTGTGCTTTTTAGTTTTTCATAAAGTGTTTTTTAGACTAGTGGAAAGAAAACATCCAAAAGACACTGTTAAGTGTTTCTTTTATTCACCTTATTTTTTCCCTTAAGTGTGGGTGCAGCCATTTGTAAATTTTTTTGTGTCTGGCTTCTGGTCTCATCCACTTGCAGCTATTTTTAGCTGCGCAAAAAGCTCATTTTGCTGCTTGATATTGCAAACCGGTGTGTTTTACCACATTATTTTAATATATTATCTTAATTATGAACAAACAAGAATTTTGAAACTGACTTTATCCTGTGTTTAGATTTTTGTACTAGAAATGTATGCAAAGCAGATGTTTTATTAAATAATGGATAATTAGCATTTTTAAACCTAACATTTTAGAAAACTTGAAATATAAAAAATGTTTGCAGTTATCAATGTAATCAATCAACTGTGTAAGTAAGGTGATAACTGTTAGTTAATTTTTGTACCCTGTTTACCTGCAGTGTCTCGCCAAGTAGATGTAAAGTAGCAATAATTATAGCTGTGAATACAGAAATGAATCCAGTTTTCAGTGTCACATGATCATTCTGAAATTATTTGAATATGCTGATCTGCTGCTCAAGAAACATTCCTGATTATTATTATTAATGTTAAAAATAGTTGTGCGGCTTCATATTTTTCAAGGCTCTTTGAAAATTCGATTTTAATTTTAAGTCTTTTGTAACTAATTTATAAATGTCTTTAGTGTCACCTTTGATCAATTTAATGTAACCTTGCTGAATAAAAGCATTTTTTTCCTTTGATTTAAAAAAAAAAAAACTTACTCTGCTCCATTTTTATTACTCCCACAAACAGCACAGTATGTACACAATAAATACATTTTATCAAATTATTAATTTCAGTGTTGGGACATAGTAGTTAGTTAAAGAGTAGTTAAATTGTGAAATATTACAATTTCAAAAAACTTTTTTTTTTATTTGAGTATATTTTAAAATGTAATTTATTTCTGTGATGCAAAGCTGAATTTTCAGTATCACCACTCCAGTTTTCAGTGTCACATGATCATTCAGAAATCATTTAAATATGCTGATCTGCTGCTCAAGAAACATTTCTGATTATTATTATTAATGTTAAAAATAGTTGTGCAGCTTCATATTTTTTAAGGCTCTTTGAAAATTCTAAAGAGCAACATTTATTTGAAATAGAAGTCTTTTGTAACTAATTTCTAAATGTCTTTAGTGTCATCTTTTGATCAATTTAATAATGCATCCTTGCTGAATAAAAGTATTAATTTATTTTGAATTTTTTTTTTTTTTTTTTAAAACAACAACTCATATTTACTCTGTTCCATTTGTATTCCTCCCACAAACTGCATGCACATTCTTGTAAGTAGTAGAGGATACATGTGCTGCCTTCAAAAATTGACTAGATAAAGAAACCTGAGTATCTAATTCTCACCATAAAATTGACCGTGACGAGAAAGGGGGAAAATAATAGATTAATTGTTCAGCTTATGTTTCTTTAAACGTTCCGATCCCACCCCCAAATCCATCCCGGCATTCAGCAATCTTCTTAAGGATAACTAGCTATCATAGAAAGTTTGGAGGATCGTGACGAATTCCCGAGGTAATCCCTGGATAAGGATTATGTTTGCAGTGTACTTTTGCATAATGCAACGTGATCATGTCTATCAAACCGAAAGGATTTCAATTATTTTCCAGAGTGGAGTTTGCCCAAGGATGAGAACAAGCGACACGGCTGCGCTTTAGGCGAGGTGTGCGGGGCGGCCGTCCGTTTGTGCCAGCGTTTGTACATTTCGCACAGCGGCGTTCATTTTGCATGCCGCCGTTCCTTTGAAGTCTAGCGGTGGGTAAGTGCCACAGAATTGAAGACCACGCTGTGCTGCCTGGGAAAACGTAATTGGAAAGAATGTGGATCCTCGGGTTAACACACCTCTTGTGGAAGGACTCTTGTTATGGCTCTCGTCAAAAGAGAGAGAGCACTCCAACAGGTTTGCCTGGGAAAGGAGAACATGGTTAGCAGATATACCAGAAATATGGCGGACACCTAGACTGTGAAAAATAATTAAATTCATCAGTTTCTTGTAAAAAGGAGCGGGAAGTCTGGTTACGGTGGTGAAATAGAATTTTGGGATGAAAGAAATAAAAGGCGGTGGAAGGAAGGTCTGTAAAAGTGTGGAATGAGGAAACAGTGGTAAGTGAGGAAGGGAGGAGGCTTGGAGAAATGCAGAAAGCCTACACACCTTCTCCTGACTTTATTACTGTATCGACTGAAGCCTTCATATCCCCAGAATTCTCTGCCACTCGGCACTAAACCGGGGCCTGTTTTTTGACACGTTGATTGCTTTGCAATGTGCCATGTATTATTCAACGCCGGTAATTATTCTGCTGTTTAGTTTTAGGCCGAGAGTGGAGGAAGCTAAGTGTTGCTTGTCTGTGCACTTTTTTTTTTTTTTTAAAGGTACGGCTGATAATATCAGCATTGGAAGAGTGGTGTAGAAAAAGACAACGGTTTTCCACATGGCGAAGACGGTGTGTGTGCGTGAGAGTATTTCCCCGTGTGCATAAATCCAGCAGAGAACTAATCCTAGGTGGAGATCAAAGGGAGATTCTGAAAATCTTTATCTTGCAAGACTAAAGCATTGATGGGGGGAGGAAAAAAAAAAAAAAGCGGAGCAGTGCTCCATTTTCGAGTTTGGAAACAAATCAATGAGTGCTAAACGTTGTCTTTTAATTCTGGGCATTTGTGCATTGCTTAATCTTAAGAATGCATTGCTTTGTTTTTCCTCCTGAATATTTTTGGGTGATGCATTGTGGCATCCAGTGGCTCGTGAACATCATGAGCTGGTTTTACTAGGCTTTTCCCTGGCACATGCTTCTGGCTGTCCATTTAAAAAAACAAGGAGAGAGAGGCACACAGACGTATCAGAGCCACTCCAGCGATTAGATCTATTATTAGTGCAACAGCGGTTGAGGATTGATGCCACCCAATAGTTGTGTGTAAGCAGAAAAGCAGAGGAGTTTGCAAAACGTGAGCATCTCTTGGATTATAATAACGCTCATTAACATTTTCACACATGGCTAGCCAACAAACCAACATGGAGATCAACCTCGGGTGGCAGATTTATGGCCCTTGGGAAGTTCGACCCGAAAAGCTGGACTGAACAGGACGAACGGACTCTTCTTAGCAGGGTTGTGCACCGTTTAGAGTTGAATTAAGACTGCCTTTAAAATTTGAATTGTAGTAGTAGGTTTGCAATTGAAATTTGAATGTTAAAAGAAGTATCTTTCTTTCTGAGTGAATCACTTAGCATTTGTTAAATTTAGTCTGTTCAACACCGATACATTTGGAAATAAATCAAGTGACTGAGTGAGTCACTGAATCTTTTGAAGCAAGTGGCTGAGTGAGTCACTGAATCATTTATTTCCTGTTCACACCAAGGCTGCTAACTACATCAATAACCATACAACACAACTGTTTTTCCAGCTGATAAACAATACAAATCAGAATCATAATCCATCCTGTCTTTCAGAGCTTGAGCATTTAAAGCTGCAGACAGCAAAACTGCAGCGCATTATCATGCTTTGGTGTGGACACTAATATAATTATTGTTGTAGTTTTTTTCATAGCTGTCATTCTTTGTGTGAAGAGATCTTTGGTCAAATGATTGATTCAGAACACTGATTCATTCATAAAATAAAAATGTGAATCTAGGTGAGTCACAGAATCATTTGAAATAAGTGAGTGAGTCACTAAAACATTTAAAACAAGTGATTGAGTGAGTCACTGAATCGTTTATTTCTTGTTCACACTAAAGGTGATAACTATAATGATAACAATAACCATAAAGTTTTAATAATCGTTATTCTATGAGATTTGTGGTGTCCATGCACAATGAGAACAATGTCATTGGAATCACTTTTAGAACGGTTTATCCAACTGATAGACAATAAAAATCAGAATTAGAATCCATCCTGACTTACCGAGCTTGAGCATTTAAAGCTGCAGAGAGCAAAACTGCAGCACATTATCATGCATTGGTGTGGACACTAATATAATTATCGTTGTAGTTTTTTTCATAGCTGTCATTCTTTGTGTGAAGAGGTCTTTGGGTCAAATGATTGATTCAGAACACTGATTCATTCATAAAATAAAACTTGTGAATCTAGGTGACTCTGAATCATTTGAAACAAGTGTCTGAGCGAGTCACTGAATCGTTTATTTCCTGTGCACACCAAAGGTGATAACTATAATAATAACAATAACCATAAAGTTTTAATAATCGTTCTTATTCTATGAGCTATAACGGTAATGAGAGCAATATCATCTGAATCACTTTTAGAACTGTTTTTTCCAGCTGATTAAAAAACAAAACAACAACGTGGTGTTGGTGTGGAAACTGTTATAATTATAGTCGTAGTAATATTCATAGCTATCGTTCTGTTTGTGAACAGGTCTTCAGTCAAATGATTCATTCAGAACACTGATTCATTCATAAAATAAAACTAGTGAATTTAAGTGAGTCACTCAGTCATTTGAAACAAGCAATTGAGTGAGTCACTGAATAATTTATTTCCTGTACACACCAAGTGTGATGACTATAACAATAACTATAGAGTTTTCGTAATCATTCTATTTCTATGAGATTTGTGGAGTTCATGCACAGCTATAACTATAATGAGAACAATATCATCCGAATCACTTTTAGAACCATTTTATTTTCCAGCTTATAAGCAATAAAAAAACACTGACAGACAATCATAATCCATTCATTTGAAAAGCTTGAGTATTTAAAGTGACAGGTGACAAAACGGCAGCATTTTATCATGAGTTGGTGTAAAAGTAGTAAATCTGACTGAATCATTTATTCATTTGATTCTGTTTTCATTCACAAGTTTAAACACATTAACTGGCAATATTTGTGATGTAAAGTACTTAGTATTAACTAACTATTAACTATCATACTCAAAAGTGTGCCATTTTATCAGTATGGGTGTGATTTCCCCAGAGTGATGCATACAATTATTTGAACTGTAGTTCATTAAATTCATCTTCCTGTGTGGGAGCCAGTTTTTGCCGAACCCTGGTTCTACAATCGCGCTATGCCAATGTGCCATTTCCTTGCGTGGAGTTAATTAGTTATTAGCATGTTTTGATGCAGTTGTTGTTGCTTGTCACGCAGGCTATATGACCGCACTGGCAGGACATTTTTCATCCCGCTTTGATGGAGTATCGAGAGTTTTGGGGTTTCTCCTGTGAAGTTGCAAACAAACACATTTTCCATCTTCATGCATACACGCTCCCGCGTAGCGCAGCGCTGCGACGCTTCTCTCCGAGGAGAGGCTGTTTGCAGAGCGGCTTCTCGCGTCTCTGTCACCTTGAGAGATCAGACCAGAGGCGCTTTTCCCACCAAGCACTTCATTAGAGTGACAAACCGCGTTCCAAGCTGTGCGCGAAACATCAGCGTCACCCAAAATTAGCGGCAACGAGAAAGGGAAAAGGAGAGCTGACTGACATCACCTGGGGGGCTCCGAGAACAGAGAACAGAGAAATACAGACTGTGGTCTGCGCGGGAAGAATCACACGTCTACCGCTATCCATCTCCCAGAGTTCTCCCGTCAAGTCTGTTTCTTCAGCGAGCTATTCTATCATCTTCCGTGGCCCGTTCGGCTGTACATTAATCATCGTGCCTCAGGGAAGAGATTCTGCTGTCCGCACTGGTCATCATGCAAAGGATTATGGATGTTCTATAAAGCGAGGCATGGGAAGGGTGGCCTGCTTGAGTTTCTTATGCTTTCTGTCTCTTTCTCTTTCGGTCTTGTGCCAGTCCGCTCACCCGTGTTATTAATGGAGGTTTGGGTTTGAGAGGAGGAGTTTGTTGGCTAATGTCCTTAAGACAAAAGGGAGGATACTCTTGCTGATTTGAGGAGCTGGAAATCCAATTTCCCTTCCTCTGTTTTAATTTTCAGACCTGATGGGGCAAAGAGATTGCCACTGTAATCACAGGCGAACCTTAAAACTTGTGCCATGTGCCAACGCAGCAAAACGCTGGCGTTTACCCGCTAACGGTTTACAGATAGCGATCAGCTATCCAGAGTTTCCCCCAACCAAAGGCCTAATGTGATAACAGCCTGATAAGTAATGAAAAGAAAAGGCTTTTAAATGTTTGCCAAGATTCCCACTGCGCCACGGCTTCCCTGTGGTTTGGAAGGCACTCTGTGTTCTGAACTGAAAGAAACTCCACAGAGGAACAGTTCATTCTTGAATGGCTAACATAAGTTCTCCATCTTGATACTTGCTTGTTGATCATTAGTTAGTGATGTTATTCTACCTTAATGTCAATAATTAAATTCTTTTCTTTCTTTTTTTTTCACTGTTTTTGGTGGGAAGCACCAATGTTGAAATCCACCTTGATACTGCTAATTATTTTCGAAAAGACTTTATAATAAGGTACAATTATAATTAGCTAAAGGATTAGGTATCTCTTTTAAAGGGATAGTTCACCCAAAAATGAAAATCACCCCATGATTTAATCACCTTCAAGCCATCCTAGGTCTATATGACTTTCTTCTTTCAGATGAATACTGTCAGAGTTATATTTAAAAAAATGTACTGGCTCTTCCAACCTTTATAATGGCAGTGAATGGGTGTCGAGATTTTGAAGTCCAATAAAGTGCAGCCATCCATCATAAGAAGTGCTCCACATAGCTCCGTTGGGTTAATAAAGGCCTTCTAAAGAAAACTGATGTGTTTTTATAAGAAAAATTTCCATATTTAAAACTTTATAAACCGTAATCTCTACCAACTGCTGACGTGCGTTCACGAGAGAGTGGCGTTTCAGTGGATGATGTAGGACGTAGGTGTAGCGTAAGCTCTTATGAGAAGTAATGGACATGGAAGCACAGAGTAGAGAGCAAAACAAACATTTTCTTTATAAAACGAGGATTTGAAAAGAAAAATGTCAATGGATTTCGATATAAGCCAAGATGAGACTGGTTTTCCTTTGCTGTAAACAAAACCGGAGCTCTCTTATGAATGTGTGTACATCAGTTAGTGGAAGCTAGAGATTGCAGTTTATAAAGTTTTATATATGGATATTTTTCTTACACAAGCGCATTATTTACTTCAGAAGCCTTTATTAATGACCCGGAGCCATGTGGAGTATGTTCTATGATGGATTTATGAACTTTATTGGTTAAAATCTCAACACCCATTCACTGCCATTATAAAGCTTGGAAGAGCCAGTACATTTTTAATGTAACACTGATTGTATTCATCTGCAAGCTGAAAGTCATATACACCTAGGTTGGCTTGAGGACAGGGTTGCCAGGTTTGCACAATAAAACCCGCCCAATTGCTAGCCCAAAACTAGCGTAGTCGTGTTCTGTAGGGTAAAACATTTTTTGGAAGGGTTCCCCTGGTAAAATTCGCATTTCAGGGACTAAATATCAAGTTATTAGGGTTGCTTCAACCCTCAGACATGAAAAACAACCCACAGCTAAAGTGTTAAAGTAGCCCAGTTCTTCGGAAAACCAGAGACTTGGCAACACTGCTTGAGAAGTGAGTAAATCATGGGATAATTTCAAAGCCACTAGAAGGCAAGCCTGCAACCATTAGCCGAAAAAGCGTAACAGCTAAAGCTAACACTTCTGGTCTGTCAGTATGTGGGAAAGGAGACCAGAGGCTGTTTTTTTTTAATAGATGTCAATGGAGGTGAGGCTTTACTACACTGAATAAACAGCTTTTTAGAGGAAACAGCTTATCATTTAATCAATTGACAGCCTATCTGCTAATCTTCAACATGTTTTACACTAAACAATACTTTTGGATTGAACTATTTTTGAGTTTACCATGAAACAAATACTGTTTTATAAGAGAAGTCACTGACTTTTTTTTTACTTTTTCGATTCAGCTTACGGCACTTCTCATTTATTCCTATGGTATCCGTAAACTCTGAAATTCAATGACGTCAAGGCTGTAATGTGACTGGTTATTAAAGGGGTCATCGGATGCAAAGTTCACTTTTACATGTTGTTTGGACATTAATATGTGTTGGCAGTGTATGTACACATCTACCCTATAATGAAAAAAAAATACTATGTAGTGCTTTTTAATTGATCTGTAAAAATAATATTCCCTTTTTCAAATTGATTTTGAATCAGCGTCAAACCAACAGAGGCCACTCCCACGATAGTTGATTGACATGAGCGCCTTACCTCAGATCAGCTGTAACAGTCCGACCTCCATTGTTTTGATGCCGGAGCAGGGATGTAAGTTAGACAAAAATATCTCCGATTGAGGTGTTGTGTTCCTGGATGTAATAATGAACATAGTGGTCGTCATTTACCCCCGACATCTGAGCCGCTGAAGATGTAGTGGATTACGTTTGTTTGGGAAGGGAATGCGCCTCCCGATCTACATACATCCGTCTATGTTCGCGCAAATCATTCGTGATCCAGCTTCACCTACAGCAGAAGTGAGTATACGTTTTTTTTTTTAAGAATCTCTGCAATCAGCTTTCCTAATAACGTGGTAGTTTGCGGCTAAATGCCCTAAATGCGGCTAAAGTAAACAGGCTCGTCACTCTACAGAGAGAAGAGAGGGGCGGGACGAGCAAAGCAATCCATCAGAATTGGTTGATTTTTGCAGAGCTCATTTTAACAAGGTAAAAAGGGTGTTGTTTTACACTACCATTGAGAATTTTTTTGAGTATATTTTAGACTTTTCATTAAGACCCTAAAGAATTATATCAACTTGTGGAAAATGGGCATCCGATGACCCTTTCAGGAACACGTGATCCAAGTTAGCCGTTACGTTTTCTCCAATAGTAAGTAATACAGACCCTCGCACCTCCCTATAGTAAGACAATCTCTGATAATTTTCATTTTTGAGTGAACTATCCCTTTAAAGGCACAACATTTAAAGGGCTAAATCTTTGTCATTATCTGTTGCTTTCCATTAATTTAGTGTTAAATGATCTAAATCCTAAAATTAAGAGAAAATTATTAAATCATCAGTAAATAAATATATTTCATGCATTCCTGCTTTTAAGCAAAATAAAATTCAGTGCTTTCTTTGAGATTGTCACACAAGCCTGTTGATCATTTGCTAGCAATATGATTCTTCCGTAACCACTGTAATTTGAACTTTTTAGCTTTACATCATGTAGAAAGCATATTATATAGAATTCTAAACATGGAAACTACATCAGCAGCCATTATGGCGGTCTCATCCGTTGCACCATAAAGCAGAGAGTGCAGTGGCTCATTACTCTGGTAGAGTACACAACAGTGGCATGTAATATATAATTTAACCATCCATGTCTCTCTGGCACTTTAATTTAAACAGCGCTGATGGTGATGCACGTCTGTGCGGAGAGAATGGGCTGAGTAGGTTCTCCATGGAATTCCAGACAAATTATCTCCATGTCAGGAATCTCCGTTCTATTACGGTACTGCTTGTGATGTATAATTTACATTAGAGTAATGTATGTGTGTCTGATTGAATAGACGGAGAGCAGTTTAAATAAGTGGAGCTTTTAAGCAAGTGTGATTGGGAAGTGTTTGAAAATTGAACTTTTTAAGTGAGACGCACACACGCACAGACATTCGGAATGGCTCTCGCCGTCGTCGCGGCGGTAAACAGGAAATGCATTACTACTCGAGAAAACCGTCATTTGATGTGCTTGAGGAAACCAGCGGCTGAAAAAAACATGTTTTCATCCTAGAATGGAATGTCAGAGGAGATAAACATCATGAGCCGTTCCTTATATATTATTATGTGCAACAATTTGACGACCACAGAATTTAGATTAATAGCGTTCAGCCCTCGGGAAGTAATTTCCTTTTGAGAAAGTGATTTGCATGCGGCGAGGAAAGGAGAGACCCTTTTTTGCTGCTCTTTTGTGGTGTCAGCTAAAACTATTGGCATTTAAAGCAACTCCCCAAGGTTAATGAGCCCCTCCATTAACCCTCCCCCAGGGGAACGACAGAAGGGCATTCTGGGAGATGTAGTTGTAAAGTCAATCCACATTGACTCAGCATTCCATATTAAGTCATGTAGGGGTGAATACAAGTCTTTCCTAACTAATCTGCTCCCTGGTCAAAATTAAAGATGATTTGTTGTGTTAATGAACAGGCCATTAGTGGTTCTGCTACAATAAATTTCGAATAAACACTAACAAGGCCCACATAATGTAGTGGCTCCGCACAAACCCTCATGACGATGAGTTTTATATCACGCTTCCATCATTTAAACTAGCCATTTTGTCAGACGTTTACATATTTGAAGTTATAAAAAGCCAGATAAATGATAACTATATTAGTTTCCATACCAACAAATGACTGTTTATTATTATTAAACATCAAAGTTCTGTTGTCATCTGCTCTAAATGCTCGAGGTCTTTAATGTTGAGTGGAATTGCCATAATTTACTTGCCTTCAAGTTGTTTCAAAGTTTCTTTCCTCTGCTGAACAGAAAATATATTTTAAAGATTTAGAGTAACTGAACAGCTGACCACATAGATTCCATAGTATGCCAAGTCAGTGTGGGTCAGAAAGTTTTTATCAACATTCTTCAAAATTTCATTGTTTTGTGTTCAGCAGAAGAAAAAAGTTTGCACCAAAAAAATAAGGATTTATGCTGATATCATCCAAAACCACACTTTGCCAGGGGTGTTTCCAAACTTTTGGAGGACAGTGTACCTCAGTAGTGTTTTATGCAACTCAAATTCAACCCAAGGGAAGACACTGCAGGCAAAACCACTGTTTTTTCATGCACCTGTCAAGTTTGAGATTTTGGGCTTTTTGGTTTTTCATAAAGTGCTTTTTCAGACTAGTGGAAACAAAGACAGTGTTATGTGCTTCTTCTATAGCACTTTATTTATTTGTGCCAATAGATTTCAATTACAATACATATTTTTAAAGGCCGTTTTCTCAAAATGTTTTTTTCTCCTACACTGAGCCATAAATCTTCACTTCGTAGCACTTACACACACCAAACTTTACATTTTTATACTCGTCTATATCCTGAAAGTTTTTACAGAGGGATTTGTTCATATATAATTTTCCTGATTATATACAACATTTTATCCCCCCACCCCAAAAAATTGTGAAAATACATTGTTTTCGGTCTGTTCTAAAAATTTTCTGAACTATGGAGTGATAAAAATGAGATACCCAGAATTTCCTCTGTAAAAACATGTGACTCTAATATTTTAAAAAACTTTTTTTGAAACTGACTTCATCCAGTGTTAGAATTTTATGCAAATTAGCACATATTTCATTAAATAATACCCAATTTGCATATTTAAATTTAGACATTTTAGAAAACTTGTAAAACAAAAAATGTTTGCAATTATCAGTGTAATCAATCAACTGGGTAATAAGGCGATAACTATTAATTCATATTTTTTACCCTACTCACCTGCAGTGTCCCCCCTCAAGTAAGCCAATCAGCAAAGAGCTTACTGACAAATCTGGTTTGACACGTCCGTTTAAATACATTCAAATATTCGCTTCGCTTTTGGTGTGCACACACCATTAGGGTATTAAAAAAGGTTTGCTTTGGGGCTAAATTGTTATAAAGTTGCATTTTGGTTCAACTACATTTGAGAACAGGCCAAAATTTGTAGCATCAGGTTGTGAGGATGCGAGCAAACTAGGGTTGTGACGATAAATTGATGCATCACAATTCGTGGGTTGATTGAGTTTTTTCAAATGCATAGAATGATTCTAAGCTTAGTTTTTAACAGCAGATGGCACTTTTTTTCTAGTTTTTAACTGCACATTCAATTCAACAATTTAACTCAACAGCGTTATGTAATTGCACCTCGGCTCAGAATGTTTTTATGATGAGCTTAATGTAAACACAGCCCACTGTGTAATTCGTTTCAACCTTTATTTTAGGTTCAAGTATGTGCCCTGCTGAAAAAAAAAAAAAAAACAGCTGGTTTTAGCTGGTCTCCCAGCCTGACCAGCTAAGGAAGTGGCCAAAACCCCTCTTAAACCAGCTATGACCAACTAAGACCAGGCTGGATGACCAGTCAAAACCAACCAACCAGCTTATGCTGGTTTTAGCTGTTTTTTTCAGCAGGTTGTAAGGAATTGAAAGCAAGCAGAGTACAGCTGTTTCTAAAGCATGCAGTGCCATCTGCTGTTCAAAACTAATCTCAGAATCGATTCAAGAGATAATCACATTGTATTCGGAAAATCTCAGATGCATTGTTTTATCATCACAACCCTAAAGCAAACTGTGCCGTCAATGTTTATGAGCCAGAGAATAGGAAATCTACACAACAGCTACGTATAACGATAGCGATAGCGAACATATAATAAACAGAATGTTGTTGTGCATTGGTGTGAACTCTAATATAGTTGTCATTACAGTTATTTTTATATTTATCGTTCTTGATGAAGCCAGCCTGAATGGGCCTTACACTCCATAATGTCTGTTTAATAGTTTGAGAAGGAAACAAGGCTGCATTTATAAGACAATATTTCCACACTCCCGTTTCGCAGAAGAGTCATTAAAAGACTTTCAGAGGAAGAGGCGTGTTTTGATTGTGAATAACGGTGATGTGCTGACCCACAGAATTCAACTCCAGAGATCCATCAGGTACGTTCATGGTTATCGCAGTGATATTGCATAGGGATATTGGCTGGTTCTTTGGACCTTTGGGTTTGATTGCATTCTCACCAAAAGAGAGCTGTTTCAAATATGCCTGTGAAATGGGTATTTCTACAATGCCGTCAGTAACCACTTAAGTTTTGCTGGTGCATCTGCACCAGTAGGTGTCAGTATAAAGTCTAAAACATTTGGTCAGCGAAATAAAATATCTTCTTGTAAGTTTGGATACATCCAGCAGTGAGGAACATAAGCTGTCAATTGGTACAATCAAGCTGTCTCGATCAACAACACTTTCAACTAGAAGACCTCCCTGGTTCCATCACAGACTAACCTGTTCTCATAAGAATCAGGATCTGTGTGTGGGCCTATAAATTATTAATATCACAGAAGGCGAATGGAGACCTTCATCTACTCTTAGGCCTTCAAGCAAATGAATGTCAGCTTTGTTCACTCAGAGGATCTAGTTCTCACACCAGCCCAAACCGGTTCATTAGTAAATCACATTCTTCCTGACATGTATCGATCCACGCATAGATATTGTGCTTTAAATGTGCTGTAATGTACAGAGCATCCTCAGTGTCAGGGTTATCATGCTACTGCTTCTCTAAACAGACTAAAAAGAGTCGGTCGATATCCAGCCACATGTCTGTATCGGTGGAAAACCCATAATGGTTTTATTTTATTTTGTTTTGTTTTATTTTTTATTTATTTATTTATTTATTTTATTTGTTTGTTTGTTTTTATAAATATGTTGCAGTGGACGCAGTAACTGAATAATGGTAAATGAAGAAAAAACTAACTGTGTATGTATATATAATCTCTGTCAGCATTAGTATAGATATTATAGTTAATAACTAAAGTAAAACTAAGATCATAAAAAAATTTTGTTAAGTATAAACAAAAAAATAAATGATGCATAAATCTAAATAAAATGTAAATATTTAAAAAGTAATTTTATTTTTTATTTATTTAAATTTATTTTCCAGGTTTTTCATATTTTTATATAGTGTAACTTGAAACTAAAACTAAAACTGGGAAAAAAAAAAAAAATATATATATATATATATATATATATATATATATATATATATAATAGAAAACAAAAAGTTAAGAAAAAAATAAAATATGTGTAAAATATGTGTGTGTGTATAACTAAACCTGAAAAATATAACTAAAATTGGAGAAAAAAAAAATGTGTGTGTGTGTATGTATGTATATATATATATATATATATATATATATATATATATATATATATATATATGTATATATATATATATATATATATATATATATATATATATATATATATATATATATAAAATAAGTATATAGACATAATTTAAAATACAAAAAATAGAAAACAAACTTACTAAAACTTGTAAGTTAAAATGAATGGAAAAAAAACTAAAGTGTAAAATATATGTGTGTTTTTGTGTAGAACTAAAACTAAATAATATATATAACTGAAATTTAATTAAAAAAATCAACCAATCAATAAATAAATACATAAGTATATAGACATAATTTAAAATATATAACAATAGAAAACAAGCTTACTGAAACTTGAAAGTTAAAATGGATGGGAAATTAAAAAAAAAAGCTGAAAATAACTAAAACTGAATAATATTACTATTAAGTCATTTTTACATAACTTTTCATTTGTCGCATTTAAATAGTTTGAATGGTTTGAATTAGATAACTCAATCCAAGTGGCAATTATTTTTAAGTAAAGTTAGCACAAGCACACTTCTTAAATGAAACTTTTCATAAAAGCAGTATGTTTTGAGAAAGACTCTTGCGTCATTTGTTTACAGATGCCACTTGGTTTGATATTTTGCTGTCTAGTGCAATGACATTCGCACATTTAGCATCATACATGCGTACTTGAAGCTTTTTACAGACCTACAGTGTGAAGACAGAACCACTTTTGTAACCCGCAAATTCAAAATAATCAGAAAAGACATCTGATGAAATGAGATGCAGCTTGAAAGATTCAAATGAAGAGTGAGGAAAGAATCAGACGACAGGGAAAAAATGTTGGAGCGGAGGTCAGAAAGGGAAAAGACAGCTAAGGGGTAATAGAAATAGATAAGCAGAGCTTGTGTTTTAGAGTAATAGAAGTCAGAGGAGTGAGCTGATGTCAGTGATGCATAGCCACCGGCTCATCAGCGACGGCCAGACTGGAGCTCGACGATTAGATTTTAATTCTCAATCAGGCTTGCGCTTCTCATTTTCCTGCAAATAATCACAGGGAAAAATGGCAACTCAAATGATTGTGTAGTAAAGTCTTAAGCTATTATTTAGCCGACGTGGTGGAGAAGACAGAAAGTCCTACGTATTTTAAAGCAAAAGTTAAATTAATTTCAAATTACGCCGAGCGTAATGACTCAGACGCCCTGAGCCGTGACTGCGGAGCGCTCGCAAATTTGATGCACGGTTCTGGCAGTCCAACAGCTTCGCTCTCGCGTTAACTGCATTTCTCAGCAGAGCGTCACCTGCAATGACAATGAGAATGATGAATAGCGTACTTAAGTCAGGCTCCTGGCTTTGATGTTCCTCTCCTCCATTCTTTCTGTTGTTGTTGTTGCTGTGTTTTTTTTTCCCCGTGATACTTAAAGGATGTTGTTGGCTGTTGCACTTCAGAGAAGTGTAGCTTTTAAACTGCTGTAGAACTCAATGCGTCTTGTACTTTTCTGAGCAGGTGCTGGGCTCCTGTATGAAATGAGCTCTTTTATGTGAGGCTCGAGAAGTTTGCGATAGACATCATCAAAGACGCCCCGGCACGGCGGGAGATCTTCCGAGCACAAAACGGCCTGCACTTGTTGCGCGCCTTGACGTCCGTGGTTCATTCGCCTCCCTCGGATGGGCGGAGTCGAGTTCAAACGGCTTCGGCTGCGGACGAGAGGCTCCGCCGCTCTGTAAGCCGTTTGATGCCGGCCGACTATGACAATGAGGTCAAGGAGCCTTCCCGGCAAGAAACAAAACTAATTACCTTAAGAACGCTTCTAAACGGCGCGTGCCGCGGATGATCAGACGGCACTGAAAAGTAATATTGGAAAATTACATTTGACACAGTCTGCTGTATTTTCTTAAATCAATTGGAATCAATATAGCCGAGAGATTGAATCAAACCTCATCGCATTGACTCCAGCTATAACATCCATCTTCTTTTACAGTGGAGGAGCTCTAACCGCCAAGCTTCTCTCAAAAGCCCTATTCAGATGGGATTAGTTTTCTGTAAAGGAATTAGTGGATGCCTGTAATGTTTATTGACTGTTCGTACAGGAGAAGAGAACATATAGAAATGGCAAACCTACGGTACTGCAGTTACACATGTGAATAGTCCGTCTCAAAATTGTCTGCCTGTATCAAGTGATTGTATGTATGATCATATATATTAATGTTTTACAATTTTATTAGTCTCCTTTAGTATTGCTGTTGTAGTACAAAAAAAAAAAAGACGACATTTTAAACAGCACAACTGTTTTCAACAAGTTTCTTGAGCAGAAAATAAGCATTTTTGAACGATTTCTAAAAGATCATGTGACATTGAAGACTGGAGTAATGATGCAGAAAATTCAGCTTTTTGTTACAACAATAAATTACATTTTAAAATATATTAAAATATGTTTCTATAATAATAATAATAATAATAATAATAATTATATATATATATATATATATATATATATATATTTTTTTTTTTTTTATTATTATTATTATTATTATTATTCTGTCACTGAAATAAAAAAAGGTTATTGCGACTTTTTATCTCAAAATTCTGGCTTTTCTTCTCTGAGTTGCGTGATACAAACACTGACTTTATAACTCGTAATTGTGAGTTTATATCTCACAATTCTGATAAAAAAAGTAAAAAAAAAACAACTTGTAATTCTGAGAAATTAAGTCAAAATTGCATTGTGAGATATAAACTCCAATTCTGAGAAAAAAAGTGAGAATTGTGAGTTTATATCTCACAACACAGTTTTGATTTAATTTCTCAGAATTACGAGTTTGTATCACGCAATTCTGACTTTTTTTCTCAGAACTGCATGAGTGTAAACTCGCTATTGCGAGAAATTAGTAATTATAGTAATTAGTAATTAATTAGTAATAATTATTAGTAATAATATGCATTGCTAAGAACTTCATTTGGACAACTTTAAAGGCAGTATTCTCAATATTTAGTTTATTTTTTTATTTATTTATTTATTTATTTTTTTTTGCGCCCTCAGATTCCAGATTTTCAAATAGTTGTATCTCAGCCAAATATTGTCCCATCCAATCAACATCATACATCAGTGAAAAGCTTTATAAGATTTCAGATGTTGTATAAATCTCAGATTTAAAAACTGAACCTTATGATTGCTTTCGTCGTCCAGGGTCACATATATTGAGTGCTGATCGTTATAGATTTGAGCATTTTGTAAATAACACTTCTCAAAAAAATATTTTCTGGCGCATGAAAAGGCCAAGTTAAAATAATGGACAAGCTTTGAAAATTATTACATTAGCCCACCTCCTCATAAAAACCGAACCCCGTCCAAATAGGGCCGAAGTAGGTTTTAGTCCCCGCTCGCACACCTTTTGTTGTGATGTATTCTCCTGTCAGGTTTCTAGGGCTACCAGGCATGACTCTGTGGCACGGCATGGTCGTTCATCCTGGCTGATGTGTCTCGCTCGCCCTCCCTTCAGCTGGAGAGTGGAGCTAATCTCGCCCCTCAATCTGGCCACCTGTCAATGGGGGTCAGCGCTTGTCAAACCCTCTGTCTTCACCTCTCTCCTCCCGCTGCCTCACACGGCTGATAAAAGGGCCCGCGGAGGCTCTAGTCCTCAATGGAGCGTTGAAGAGAAAGAGGGGCCTTATCAGAGCAGGACCGGAGGGTCTCTGCTTCACTCACAGTCCACGAGCGTGCAGGTTAAAAGGCTGAACGATCACCAGGCAATGAGCCACACCTAGCTAACATCCTGCAGCTGATACACGTCCATGGCATGACAAAACTCCATCACTTCTTTTATAATCTGTAAATCTGTCTACATGTGAAGATCTTGATGCGACACAATGCAGCTTCAGTTAGCCTATAGCCTATTGCAAGTAAAATTATTTAACTATTAACTATGAATTCTGCCTCAGAAAACTCCCACTTTGCTGTTTATTAGTAGTTAGTGAGGTATTTAAGTTTAGGCATAGGATGGGATTAAGGAATCTAAAATATGATCATGCAGAATAAGACATTAAAGGGTTAGTTCACCCTAAAATGAAAATTTAGGTGAACTCACCCTTTAATATGTGCTTTATTAGTACTAACAAACAGCCAATATGCTACAGTAGTAATATGCATGCTAATAGGTAACTGGTTAGTGAGAATTAGTCCCTAAACTAAAGTGTTACCAATGATATGATTGTCAAAAATCCTGAATTGCTATTAATGTTGTGTTTGTATTTCAGTAACTTCACCAAAACTGTTCTATAAATGTATATGAATAAGCATTTAAATGTATAAAACTATATTAATTATTTTACCATTCAACATATTTTCAAAAAGATGTAGTTTTTTTCAGTGAATATAAAGTATAGAACAAATAGAGCGCTATTCTTCCCCAGTTTTTAATTGACAGCTCATAATTGGCTCTGATCGTTGACTTTTTAAACAATTAGCCAGTGTTCATTAATTTATTGGATGAATTGATGATACATCACTACTTGTGTTTTTAAATCAATTTTATATTAGTATACGTTAATGTTCAAAAGTTTGGGGTGGGGTCTAAGATTTAAACTGAACTATTATTTTAAAAATACAGTAAAAAAGAAATCTTTTTTTTTTTTTTTTTTTTTTTTTTTTTTTAATTAAAATAACACATCTGTTTTAATTATGGCTGTCAAGCGATTAATCACAATTAATCGTATACAAAATAAAAGTTTAAGTTTGCCTAATAAATGTGTGTGTACTGTGTGCAATTATTATGTATATATAAATACACACAAATTAATGTATATATTTAAGAGAAATATGTTATTTATGTACAAAATATTTGTATTTATATATAATATAAATTATGTAAAAATTATAATAAATATGTATACTTGTAAATGTTTCTTAAATATATACATGAATGTGCTTGTATTTATACATACATAATAATCACACACAGCACACACATATATTAGGCGAACTCGAACTTTTATTTTGTATGTGATTTAATCATTTGCCAGCCCTAGTTGGCAATCAACTTTGGGTTGATTAGGTTTTTTATGTTTACAAAAGTCTTTTTTGCTTATTTAGTGTGTAAATATTTAAGAAAAATAGAATAAAAACTGTAATATTGTGAAATATTACAATTTAAAATAACTGTTTTCTATTTGAATATGTTTTAAACTGTAATTTATTTCTGTGACACAAAGCTGAATTTTCAGCACGATTATCATTCAGAAATCATCCTAATATGCTGATTTGCTGCTCAGGAAACATTTCTTATTATTATCAATGATAAAAACGGTTCGGTTAATTTGCAAAAATGAACAGATTTTTTGCTGCTTAATAAAATTTGGTGTAAACTGTAATACATTAATGAATAGAAAGTTCAAAAGATCAGCATTCATCTGTTTGAAACAGAAATATTTAGTGTCATTATAAATGCCCTGTCACTTTTGATCAATTTAATGTGTGCTTGCTGAATAATTATTTGCATTAATTGCATTCAAAAATTGCATAAAAAAACTACTGACCCCAAACTTTTGAGTGGTTGTTTACTTCAGTCGAATATAAAGTACAAAGCAATTTACTTGTTGAATGAAGTGGCCTTGATCTTTGCAGACTGATTGGTCTGTTGTTAGTGACGTCTAGCTTCAGCGTTTGCAGTGTAGACATGATTTTACTGCTCTAAAAATGGTCTGCTGTGTTGCTGAGCTCTGGATTGGTGCATCTCCTCTTTTTGGACGTACACCTTTGTTCATTATCCAGATGTCAGTCTGAGAGCGTTCAAACAATGTCCTTAAGGGACAGCAGTTGGCAAGTGTTTTAAAGTTGCACTTTCAAGAGCTTTAAACACATTGGAAGGGCTGAAATTGCAGGGGTAAATAATACCTATTCACAGACGGAGCCAGACTTGCTGTTTACCGTTTAATAGCTATTAAATTATTCTACTGCCTTTATTTTACATTCTGCTTGAGTCAAGAAAAGGCTGCGAGACACTCCTTTAGTACAGAGCAGACATTCAGTGCTTTTTGAGGTCTTAAACTGCTCTCTTTCATCTCTAGCAGATGCCGTTGTCATCCAGGTTAGATTACCAACATTTGGGACATAATGATAAAGCTTTGAATTTCTGGCCAAATCAGCCATAATTGTGATGATTTTTCTTTTTTTTTCAGTTTGCATTAGAGAAGTAAGGCTGTCTGTGTAGATGGTGTATGAGCTTAGATTTCGTGCAAATTCGATTTTTTGTTAGTAATGCGATTTGCATTATACTGAGTGTTTGTTAATATATTAATGGATATACGCAAGGAAAAATACAGAGCGATAGAGTCTTATACCACGCAGAATTGATGCGCTACATGTAAACGATATTCTTTGTTGTAATTTCCTCTCAAAATAACTGAGTTCTTTAGGAGTTCTTCAGCTTTTAAGAACTGCTGGTTTCTCTCGTAGTAGGAGGAACTAATGTGAAAACGGGAATCTCGTTGGTTGGCGCTCACCTATTATCATCCCTGTTCTGATTTCAGCAAATCAGTTTGGGCGAACACCGATTAGAATTCGCAGTAGTTTTGTTATCTTATCAGTATTATTTTTATTTTTTTCCCTTTTTTATAGAAACACTAAATTACAAACAATATCTTAAGCAGCATCATGCATTTATGCATGGTTATTCTAATTACTAAAGTTCTAATTGGTAAAGTTCAATGCTAAATTATCATAATGGAATATTATAATGCTTTACTGACTAATGCTAAATGTACTTTTAGAATTGTAAAATAGATTGATATAATTTTTATAATAATATTATATAAGATATTTAATATAGTCTGGTGAGTAAACTAATAATTCATTTCATTTAAATTTCATTCAACATATTTAATATTGGGGGCATGCAAGTTGTTTAATATATTAAAAAAAAAAATTTAAAAAGCAACACAATAGTTACTTTCCCTGGTAATTAGTTACCTTTGTAATGATGTAACTCAGTTACTAACTTAGTTACTATTTGTGAGCAGTAACTAACTATAATTACTTTTTTAAAGTAACATTCCCAAAACAAATATCTATATGGTAATATTCAGTCTAGTGTGCAGTGTTTATTTGCAATGCAGATATTTTATTGACTCGGTTATTTATTTTCATGTATATTCAGATTATTAAATTCTTTGCTTTGCTTTAATTACCGAAAATGAACCAGCATTGCATGCTAAATCTGCAAGTGCATGCCTGTGAACAGGACTGTGTATGAAGCAGAAGCGAGAGACAAGCACACATCCACGGCTTGATTTAGAGGGCTTTAAAATGCCATATATCACAGACGCTTGATCTATATCTGGCTTATTTTTATTGGCGGCTTGACAGTGCGTCTAATGTTGCGGATTACAAGTGCTGCGATTCTTCTGTTCACATCTGAACGCCGCTCACATTCGCTTTTGCCTCCCACCCAGACCTTAATGCAATTCCATTTGTTTTCGTTCTCTCTCATCCTTTAAAAAGAAACATTTTATCAGCCTCAAATTAAGCAACAGACAAGTAGCAATTAAAAATAAATACGTCTCGTGGTCGTCCCTCACAAAGCAGTCCCTTTGCTTTTATTGCACACTTTGTCAAAGTAACGTTTTGGCTAAATTATCACTCTAGTCATTCAAACGCAGTCTCTCGGGAAGCGGCGATACTGTGTCGTGACTTGTGCGTGCTGAAAGTGAGAAAGGAACCGGAGAAAAAAAAGCAAACATTCTTCTTTTCATCGAGAGGTTAAAATCTGTTTTTTAAGTGCTTTATCTTGAGCAGTGGGTGCTACTTTTTTAGCACTGCATCTCAGCACTTTATGTCTTTCTGTCTCCAGCAGGATAACAATGTCCTTTACAACGTCTCATAATGAACACAGGCAGGCGCGTATGCAAACACGAGCGTAGTCTTACAGTCTCTGGGTATTTGCATGTTTTCAGAAAGAACAGAATCCACTGTTCCGGCACTTTTGGAATGAGCAAAAAAGCTCGCTTATGATGTAATGTTGCGCTGCTGTTTTAAAATCTGATTAGAGAGAAGATTTATGGTGCGAAAGCGACGCCAGTGACACTGCTTTGCCAGAGCAGCTTAAAACAGACATTCTCAAACCACTAAATCTTTCATAAATGTGCTCGGCGTGTTTAAATTTCTGCATTTCACTGGAGACTTCAGGCGGCTTTGTAATGAGCTATTGTTGTCGTTAAACACAGCACATTTAGGTTGCTGTACACGTGTGTGTGTATATATGTAAATATGAATATTTCAAGTAAGGACATGATATTTTTGGGTTTCAGCAGCTGTTGGGGAAAAGATAGTAGATTGTAGTTGCGAGACATGCATACATATATGCACATAAATACATGCATCTGAAGATGTTAGATGCAAAAATCTCTTAAGTCTGTCTGAGATTTATTTATTTATTTATTTCAAATTTTCTTTTTATCAGGCTCCTATAAATATCATTGGACATTTTTGAAAATAAGGCATTCGATAACTAATAACCTTTTCTTTGCAATCAAATGGAAAATACTGAACCTAAACATATGAGCCTGATAAAAAATGGTCATTTCAAAGAAACAAATCTCAGACACACTACTGTTTGAATGTTTAGAGTCAATAAGATTTTTTATTTTATTTTTTTTATTTTATTTTATTTTATTTTATTTTATCTTCCCTTCACCAAGGTTGCATCTGTAATATTGTGGAATTTTATTTTGAATTTAAGTATATTTTAACAGTTCAGTATAAAATAACTGTTCTGTGTTTTAACTGTTCAGTATAAAATAACTTAAATAACTGTTTTTTTGGTGTATATTATAAAATGTCACTTTTCTAAAATGCTTATTTGCTGCTAAAATAACGTTTTTTATTAATATTATAACTGTTTATGCTGAAAAAAAAAATTGCTACTTAATATTCTTTGTTTTAGCCATGATACATTTTTTGAGGATTCTTTGTTTGAAAGCTCAACCTTTATTTTAAATTGAAATCTTTTGTAACATGTCTTCACTGTCACTTTTGATCAATGTAATGCTGTCCTTGCTGGATAAAAGCATTAATTTAAAAAAAAAAACCTTACTGACCAGGTTTAATGTTTAAAATAAGAAATAATACCACATTTTAAAATACACAGGCATAATTATATGTTGTCAAAAATACAAGGTCTGAGGTTTTGTATTAATTCACTTACATGAATCGTGTAAAAAAAACAACTGACTTGACATTATTCCGACTTTTCATCACTTCATAATAGAGAGGACTTTATAGGGAATGTGACTTTAACACAGTGATTTAGCATTTTGTAGCATTACACTGCCACTTATTGGAAAAAGTAGATAGATATTGGTAAATCTACACTTTTGTGCCTCATTTGCATGTTGTCATGAAGCTAGATATTAAACTTTCACATCAGCTCTCATCAGTGTCAATATTATTTGTCATTTGATTTTGCATGGCGGACAGAAAGCTGATGTAATGTGTTGTGTTTGGACGGGATTACAAAGTGCTTTGTTTGCATTTGCTTGTTAGTTAATCCTATCGATTGGAGCGAACCCAGGGTCTGCTGTTCATGAATATACATGTAATGGCTTTCTGATCTATTTGTTTTGCGTGCATTGCAAGAGATTTGCAACAGCGGCACGGCAATTACGTTTTTGGCCGGACACGAGATTTGGTTTTTAAATGTACTGAGCTTAAATTGACGTGTTTATTTAAATAGGCTTTTGGAAAGAGTGGGAGGGGCTTGTGCGTTTGCATGCTCTTGTGCTGCGCTCTCATGCTGATGAATCGTTAGCGTGCCGGCGGCTGACAGAGATAGATGTGACGCGGCCTCGTCTCAGTTTAACGGGCGGAGCGGAGGGTCCCGGCTGACCATGCTGAAGGTCAAACGACAGAAGTCCTGTTGTCCAATCACAGCGCAGGAACAAGTGTGAAGGAGGGGAGGTTATCGATTGATCCGCTTTCACCTGGCTACAAAAGGTGATTTCGTCACACGCTGACTAGCACACTCTGTCTCACCGGCTTATTCATGCACACGCAGCTAAATGACACACACACCGGTTTGAGCACGCTAAATGTGACGTCACACCATGCACTTAACCCCACATCCTCTTTCTCCCGAACCCAGACACTGTAGGCGGCATATGACAGCGTCTGCTGCCTCGGCATATGCTTGTGTCAGCTTTTTACAGCAGCCCTATTACCTGACCTCCAGCACCTCTAAACAAAAGAAAATCAGTTATTGGTTTAAGCGAAGAGACCTGACATGGTTAGCCGTCTTTTCATAAAACCTCTCCTGTGGCTTTTGTGAATAGAGGTGTTCATAGTATTATGTTTGCCATGAAATTTAATTAAAACTCCATGGGCGGGTTTCTGAGACAGATTAAGCCTATTCCTAGATTAAACAGTATTTCAGGGAAGAGTCGCCCTTGACGGTGTAATTCAGCGCACAGGCTTAATCTGGGAATGGAAAACTGTCCTATATGGCTGAAATTAGTTCATTTCCTGGTCACCATTCATACTCCAGCGGGAGACATTGAACAGGAGGAGTGGGAGAGGATACAGCTGTAGAATAATGAGAATAAGCCCTGATTTAATAAGATCTCAAATATATGGTAGTAATTTGCATGTGCATATATTGTGTGTATTGGTGGGTGTGCTGCAAAAATGGGTACATCATGAAATAAATAAATTACATATTATATATGCTTGTGTGTGCTACCATATTTTAGGGAGACATTTGTAACCAGAAGTGAGCTAAATCTGACAAAACCACCTTTGGTGATGTTTTTTGTAAAAAATATATTAAAAGTAGCATTTTTTTTTTAAATTTTTATTTAAACACAACTGTCTGTTTTTAACATTGATCACAATCAGAAATGTTTCTTGAGCAGCAAACCAGCATATCCGAATGATTTCTGAAGTATCATGTGACACTGAAGACTGGAGCAATGATGCTGAAAATTCAGCTTTGCATCACAGAAATAAATTACATTTTACAGTATATTACAACAGAAAACAATTATTTTAAATTGTAATAATATTTCACAATTTTGCTGTATTTTAGATCAATGGAGCCTTGGTGAGCACACACACTAAAAAATGCTGGGTTAAAAACAACCCAACTTGGGTTATTTGGCAACCAAGCGCTGGGTAAATAATGGACAGAACACATTCTGGGTTATTTTATTTAAGTCAACTATTGTTTAAAAATTATTATATTGCTGGTTTAAAATGGACTGGACCTTATAAAAACACAGAATTACTAGAGGGAACACCAATAATCAAAAGATCAAAAATTATTATTAAGCAAGAACACATTGACAAAATACAAGACAAATTGAATTTATTCGGGTGAATACAGCATAGTTTACAATATTACATACATTTAAACTCATTTAACAAGCATTTTAGACATAAAAAGTGTAACATTTAAAAGTAGAATTTTAGTTTTAGTGTAATCAACCGTTCTCTGTAATTGTATTTTACTGAAATAGTGCTAATTCTCATGCCGGTGTGTCGCTGAAATCTGAGCCGGTAATGGGCTGCTGTTCGCCGGGTTAACTGTGAACTTCAGACCACGTTTTACTCGTAGCTGAAAGATGCCCATAAATAAACAGTACTGACATTAGAGAATGTATTTTAAGATTAAACTCGGTACAGTAACAAATAAAATACATCTATTTTATGCAAGGCAGAAGGCGTTTCCATCCTGCGAAACAACCACTACTGACGCAGCTGACTGACATCTCATCCTATTGTTGCATTGCGTAAAATTATACAATTTACAGCACAGTGAAGACTTTATAATGACATAAAATGTATACAAATCTGCTGTTCATTTCGCTGAAGAAGTGCAAATCGGCGGCACTGAGAATCAGTCTCTCCTGCAGAGGACTCAAAAGCAGGGTTGCCAGGTTTTCACATCAAAACCCGACCAACTGCTACTTAAAAGTAGCCCAAAAGTAGTCCAGTTGCGTTTTGAGGGGCGGTCGCCTGGTAAAAATCGCATTCCAGGGGGTAAAATACACGTTTTGTGGTGGGGTTCCTCTGGTAAAATTAACGTTCCAGGAGCTAAATATTACGTTATTGGGGTCGCTTCAACCTGCAGACATGAAAAACAACCCACAGCAACAGTACAAAAGTAGCCCAATTCCACAGGAAAACCGTGGACTTGGCAACACTGCTCAAAAGCCGCATTCTGATTGACTGTAACTCAGCAGCTGGGTTGTTTTGTCAGAGACAGGCTCAACCTAGTGGTTGGGTAGAAAAAATAACCCAGCATTAAAAATTTTAGTTTCTTAAAAACTACTCAGCAACTGGGTAAAATAAAAGTTTAACCTATCATTTGGATTTAAAAAAATAACCCAGCTCCTGGGTTAAAATATTAAAAATAACCCAAGAAAATGACCCAATGGGCTGAACCCAGCATTTGGGTTAAAAAAATAACCCAGTATTTTTTTCTTACCAACTTCAAACTTTTGTAGAGTTTTTATGGAAATATGTGAGATTTTGAAGATTTTTACATGATCTACAACTAGTTTTTAAATGTCATTGACTCAGAGGTCATCACTGACTCCCAGCTAACGTGTTGTTTTATCAAGTACTGTATACGGCTTATCCAAATCATCAAAGTTTATCAAGTGTGCATGTGTTTTTATACCAGGGTGCATGCTTTTCAAAGGTCTTGAACAGAGCTGTTTAGAACAAGCCCCGAATCACCTCGTTCTCATTTTCCTTGCGTCTGGTCGATGCGCTCCTCTCTGTGTGGGCTGTGAGGCTTGTCTTGTGAGGCCTCGGCTGTCGTTCGCTGCCAAAAATGGGATGTTGCAGATCATGTGTAAACAAGAGACCCGAGCAAGAATGCAATTAAGAGGCTTTGCAACAGTTGGCATGCAAAAGGCATTAGTGTGCGTTTGCATTTCAAAGCCATTTGGATTTGGAATAATATTAGCTCTGCGAAGCGCTCCCGGGGCGCCGGGCATACGTCGCATAGATCTTAGTGACTAGGGCTGACTTTGGTCGTGACAAAGAGATGATGTGGCTTCCCCCCGGGATTCCAGAGTCCTCTGTCTCACCGAGATGAAAGGGAGAATTAAAATGGATGCCTGAGTCCGGGTTTCTCGCTGCCAGGTGTCGGTCGTCGCTTCGCCTCCGTCTACTTTTTTCTCTCAGCCAGCCATAAACAAATACAGTGAGATTTATTGATAAAGAATCTCCTGGAAGAATCCGGCTGTCATTGCTAACGCCTTGCTTGCGCAGGTAATGTAGAGTATCGACCGTGGGCACGATTCTGCCACGGTTTTCATATGACGCCACTCCCGGAGGAGATCCGCCCCTGATGAGACGCGTTCTGCAAGGTTTCTTCTATGCAGGTTCGCTGATGGCTCCATGGCCCTGCTTAAATGGGAACACATGGTGCTGTACAAGCATATGTGATGGGCAGCACACAGGAGATGACTTTTTGGGGGTTTGGATGGACATGGAGAGATGCGTCTTATTTGCCACCTTCTCCTTCCCGAGCTTTCACTGAAACCTAATATCGAGCATTGCTACATGAATATTTCATGTTTCACTCACGAATAGCAAATGCTGCCATTCTCAGACAAGGGCACAGACAGCCTGTGGTCATTCCCGTCTTACTTGAATCCGAGCAAATTTCATCCGCGGTTAATGGCGCGACTGAGCCGGAAGATCAAAAAGTACATTATGGCTCTGTCTGTTGTCACTGAGATTGGGAAAGCTGATTTGTCTTAGGTCAGGTGACTTATTTAAATTCAGCTCTTCGCTGAATATGGAAAAGAAAGAGAATAAGACACTTTAAATTGTGTTTGTGAGGTCTTAGACAGACAAAATGCTCCAAAGACCAATTTTTCATAGGAATAGATGATCAAAAAATTTAAATTCTGTTATCACTTACTTACCTTCATGTCATTCTAAACCTATATAACCTTCATTTTTATGCAGAACACAAAAGAAGATATTTAACATGTAGAAAGTTGGGTGTCAGTTAAAGTTTATTCACACTATGAATGATGATCATATGTGAGCCTGGACCACAGTAAGTAACTTAAGTAGCACAGGTATGTTTGTAGCAATAGCCAAAAATACATAGTATGTGTCAATATTAGTGATTTTTCTTTTATGCCAAAAATCATTTTCAAATCAATATATTAAATAAAGATTATGTACCAAGATATTTAGCAAATTTCCTGCCGTAAATTTATCAAAACTTATTTTTTTATGAGTAATATGCATTGCTAAGAACTTCATTTGGACAACTTTAAAGGTGATTTTCTCAGTATTTAGATTTTTTTTGCACTCTCAGATTCCAGATTTTCAAATAGTTGTATCTTGGCCAAATGTTGTCCTATCCTAACAAACCATACATCAGTGGATGTCTTAGGGCAAAACAGTAAGGAGGCTGCATTAACATTTTAAGAAATTATTGATAAACTAGAGCTTTCCTTGTTTTTGGCTTAAGAAATGAAGTCGGCAACATCTCCAGAGTAGTGATGCTCCTGTATGCATGTTTCATATTGTTTTCTATTTGAATTGATTGTTTTTAAAGTAGATATTTTACTCTCTATAGATATATTTTTCATGTCTGTAAGGCAAGTTTACATGGTGTTTTGAAGTGTCACACTCAAGTTTATAGAGACAGAGACGGCAGAAAGCTTTCCATTTGCTTTAATTATTTTACAAAAGCGCAACGTTTCGTTGTTATTCTGAGTGTGCACAAATAGTTTTATCTGTATGACCAAAAATGATAGAGTATTTTAAGAGCAAGTGACCGTACCGGTGCCTCCAACTGTCATGCAGTAAGTGCGTTATTGTTTAGCTTCCACACTCCGCATAGACACTTCAACAGGTTAACATTAGATTGAGCGGCAATGTAAAGTTGCTACTACTTACATATTTTAGATGATAAGCCATATTTGAGGTGGATGAATGATAGGTGAGCATTTGGATGTCCTGCCCGATGTACTGTATTACCACATAGACCAGCCATTAACGATCTGTTCGTCATGAACTGCGTGACTTCACCACTTCCTGTGGGTTTTTTCTTCTGCGATGAAGTAACTAATAAAATTTTGATCGACCAAGACTTTTCTCGTCGACTAACAGTTAGTTGACTATTAGGGGGCAGCCCTAATAGCCAGACAACAAACAAGCGACCAGTCCTGAAATCTGGGCTGAGAATGGTTCCTAAAGCTCAAGTGGAAACATAACTGGAACTGTTATTTACCATTCCTAGTACTGTTCGGCCCGATGGTGGAAAAGCAGCTAAAGCACATTCATGACTTTTAAATGCATGTATTGTCCGACACAGAAAACTGAGAAACACTGGTACAGAGGTCCAGATGGTTGAGTCATTGTGTGGAATCGCAGAGAACGCCACGCCAAGTGTTCTGTGACAAAGGGGGTTATGGGTAAAGTGCTTGCCCGGCTGCACATGGCTGGAGAAGACGTGAGGCCTTTGAAATATGATTTCTGTTGCCGGTCGTGATATGGCTCAGAGGAGCGCTTGATTCCACAGTGCTGAGTGGAGCGATTCCACACATTCATTCACCCTCTATTGGTTTCCTCCACCTAAACCTTCTCCCACTGTCCACTGTTTCTGTCATAGTTAAACTAAATGAGGTTTTTAACTAAAGGAAGGTTGGTTTATTCTGTTTTTCAAACTTTTGAGTAAAGGTCCTTTATTATTTGGTGCAAGTTTTAATTCCAAATTTTATAATTTATAACAAAATTTGTATAATCATGTTAAGATATGATGCATATAGTCATAAAGTTTATGCTACTGCACCTTTTAAAAGTCTAGGGCTACGAAGAAAGAAATAAAATGCATTTATTTTATAGGTATGCATTAAATTGATCAAAATGGAACAATAAAAACACTTGTTTTCACATTCATTTGTAATTTTTTTTTTTTTTTTTTTTTTTGAGCAGCAAATTAGCATATTAGAATGATTTTTGAAGGATCATGTGACATGAAAACTAGAGTAATGATGCTGAAAATTCAGCTTTGATGAGCATAAGAGATGTCTTTCAAAAATCTGAACATTTGAACAGCAGTGTGATAATATAAAAATGGACAATTTATATTTATTGACAATTATGTTTATATGCAAACAAATTATATTTATATGCAAACAAATAGGGCTGTCACTAATGATTATTGTGGTAATCGAGTAATCTGTCAGTTATTCTGATGATTAATCAAGTAATCGGATAATTATATATATTTTTGTAGTAATAAAAATAGACCTAAGTGAACAATAGCCTTTAAAATGACTTTAAATACATATATAATAGCAATGAGTCAGTAATTAGTTCAAATAAAGTATCAAATGCAAGTAAACCATATGATTTTATTGAACAAAACTTAGAATACATAATGCATAATAAACAATAGAGCTAATGTACATTACGCATTATAACAAATGCTTGCAGATGGCACCAACGACCTGGTTGTTTTTACACAACACTTGACTTAACAACACTTAATTCACATGTCCACTTAATTTTTAAAATGTGGCCATTTCTTTATGATAGAAAAGCTACAGCCACTGGCATTTCTACATTATGTGGACATCAAAACGTGTAAACTTTTATTTTGAAATCGCAATGAAGCTTTAACATTGTGAAAGATGATGTATTCTCCAGTGTTTGCGTAAATGTTTAAATTATTTACCTTACAAATCTGATGAAATAGCGCACGTCACATTCCCAAATGAACGTTATAATAAACCCAAACTCACTACAACATGCAGCGATGGAGTTTGAGTTGCTTTACACATGTAAATGATAATAGTTTGTGTAGCAGCATTCACTGTGAACGGAGCCGCTCAGACATGTAAACTACATAAGCGCATATATTAAACCTGCATCGCATATGTTTATTTAACAGAATCATAGCGTTTGTGAATTCTTAATAGCGTTATGCTATATTATGTTTTTTTTTAAATGAGCTTAAAATGTGGAATGCGCCGACTATGCAAACTGCAATTGAGAATTTTTTAAAAATCGAATAGTGGAATAGAATCGAGGAAACAAACTAATTCAGTTGGGTGTCTCCAAACGTTTGACTGGTGCTATGAAATGCTTTCGTCCAGGCTAAGCTGAATAATGCAAAAACATGTTATGTTCTGCTTTCTATTGTAATGTTGCCATTTTGGGTTGTTAAAAGTGAAATGTGTCAAGATTTGCTCTTTTTTTCCGCTCCTGTCCCAGTTTACTTTGCAAAAACATGAATTTCTAAGTTATTTGTTGTGTGCCTTACAAAAGTGTAAACACTGAGGCACTTTGAGAATATTGCTCTGATTGCTCAAGCATCTCAACATCTCAAACAATCAGCTCAGTGCTGCAGAAATTACACACTTCACTTTAACATCCATATGACACTGACTTGTGAGGAAGGTTCAGCCATTGAAACTAGATATGGATTTGTGGAAATGCTTAATCGATGGGGGTCATGAGTAGCTTTTAAGCTGAATTTCTAAAAGTTTCCATTTTCTTGTTGTCAGTAAAACACCATTCTGACTCTAGTCTCGTTTTGTTAGATCTTCAGTCTTTCAGAATGACTTGTAGTCACAGTATTGTCATTCTAATTTTTTTTTAAATGACAGCGTCACAGACTTTGAATTCAAATTTGATTTGGATTTGAAATCCAAATGTGCCTATTTACTTGTTCCAAGTCTTACTGTGAATGATTAATCACTTAATTGATTATAAAAAAGAGATTATCTTTTCTGTTGCCGTCACCAAATCGGTCTTGTTTTATCTTTCCCCCTCAAATCACCTGGAGTGAACTCTAAATCCATTTTAGTTTTATCTAAAGCAACTTTTAAATTGCTTTTTTATGTGCTGGTTGACCACCCAACAACCTGAAATCACCTTTTCACCATCAGTTCCTGATGGACAAGATGCACATTTTTGTCTTGTTCCGCTTATCTTCACATTATGAAACTAAAACTGGTTGTGCTTCATGTTTCAAAAGACATAACTTGGCTTCAGTTTGACTTGAACAACATCAGCACTGAATCATGCTGAGCTAGGTGTGTTGGGTATTTCAACAGCTAGCATGTTCTCTAAGCATAAACAGCGTTTGTGCATGTGTGTGTTCACGTCTGTGAACTCCTACCGCAGACGTGCTCCAAAGACATATTCCTGGCGCTTGAGAGAAGTATGAAAGTAAAAGGTTGGATAAAAGTCTGATTGAAATGTCTGCACCTATTTCTGAAGGCTAGCTTACTCCACAGCACCGCTGCTGTATTTGTTTTCATGGCGCAGAGGCAGATAGGTGAGGACGCACTGCCTTTCTGCAGTTCTTACTGACTAGTGAAGACTGAAACGCCTCAGGCGATGCCTGCAACCACAGGGAGACAGTCAGATGCTAACTCCTTTACTAATACAACCGCTCATATTCCCAAAACACACATACACCACCTCACCCATACTCTGTTTTGTTTGATATATCGATTAGTTGGAGTTTGACGGGGTTTGTTTTTTGGAAAACAGACTACCTTGGCAGAGCAATTTTTTTTTGGTTTACAGGTGCAAATCAATAAGTAAATATAAACAAAATAAGTGTAAAAAGTACAATGTATATTGTTTTCAGCACTCAACACTAGTGTTGGTCAGAAGCCAGTGGCATGATGTCACATTTTCATGCCTTGCATGCATAAACGTTTGTTTTTCTTTGGTAAAATATTGAACATTCTTGCAAATTCTGTTGATTTAAATACATAATTTAGCCAGCTAACATGTCACATTTGTGAAAATGATTTGTGAAGCATCAGTTAGAAAGGGCTGAAAATTATAAACAAATCACTGTATGCTATTATGTGCTGCAAAATCCAGTTTATGAATTTATAGCTGTCATGGAGTTTCATTATAGCTGTATGGTTTCCAGCTGTATTTGCATAACCTAATACATTTGGTGTTTAATGAAAAATGCACGCATGTTTTATTTTTAGCATTTGTATGTGGCTGAGAGAAATATGGGTTTATTATACATCCATTTTTTCACAAAAACAAAACATATAATTGATTAAATGACATTTTCTTAGCATATGTCAGAAAGAAAAATGTACCACATAATTGTATTTTTTTTTTTAGGTTGTAATTTATTATGTAGAAGCTTAGTGTATTACATTTTTTAAATAAAGATGATTGTTCCTGCGTAAAATATAATTAAGTTTCTTTCTAGCTATTTTGTTTTATTTTATTTTATTTTTAGACAAAGCAAGTACAACTCAGAACCTGACCAGATTAAAAAAAAAAAAATGTTGAGTTCCGATATTATTTTTAATTTTCAAACATACAGTTGATTAGTTGATTTTATTGGCCTCTTTATGTCAGAAAGAAAAATAAACCACCTAATTGTATTTTTTTTTAGGTTGTTAAAGTAATTGTGTGTAGAAGCTTAGTGCAGTACATTTTTTTTAAATAAAGATAATTGTTCCTGTGTAAAATATAATTAAATTTCTTTCTAGCATTTTTATTTTATTTTATTTATATATATACATTTTTTTTAAGAAAAAAAGAAAGAAATTCTTATTGTTGAGCTCTGGTTTATTCAACCTGTTATTGTATCTGTTTTTTCCATTGCAGTCCATTTACTAGTGCAGTCCACAAAAACTCTCAACCTCTTGCTCAATGTTAGAAGAGGTCTTGCTTTTATCAGTGAGAATTGGCCATGAACATACCAACATGTTTGCTTGTAATTTCTTGGCCTCCTCATTTACTAATGCGCTTCTACCTTTCTCTTGCCTTGCATAAACCAGGTTAGCGCTCACCCCTTAACTTGGAAAGAGTTGCATGTTTATCCAAGGTCTTCGGTTTGACAGCCGTCCAAAAAAGACGCGTGTAGACCGTTCGCGTTGCTCTCGGCGAGAGGTCCGGAAAGAGAACAGACGGCTTTTAAATCAATAACACCCCAAGCCTGGACGAAATTGAAAGCGATTACATGTTACAGCCAAGTGTTGATATATGAGATGTATTGACAGTGTCATGACAGAAGCTCTGAAGTCGGCTTTGTTACGGGTCTAAACACACAATGTGCTTCCCATTTGCAGCTCCTGCATGGCTGAAAGTGCTTTAATTAATTATTGGAAAGAGCCTGGTCTCTTTATTTCAACGTCCTTTGTTGCCCTTTCGCTTTAAAGTTATTTGTCTCTGGATGACCCTAGATTTCACAGCACATTGCCTCAGCCCTGTTTCTCCAAGAGGGACTTCTTTTTTGCTGACAGAGAAGGAAATGTGATCTGTTAAATAAGTCATTCCCAAACGCTCACTGAGTTTTCGCCACCAGCAAAAGCGGCGAATGTGCTGAAGAGGCACGCGAGCGAGGCTAAAATAGCGAAAAGTAAGTTCTGTCGCTTTCTCTCCCTCTCTGTGCCCTGAAGAGTTTAACCTGATTATGAAGAACAGCGGCATTTCAGAGGCTCGAGTCAATATTGTTTATCTCTCGTCAGATACCGTGAAGCGTCCAGGGTTTGGAGAAAAGTTTACATCGTTTAATGGAAGATGCGTTCACGCAATCAGAACTTTGGAAACTAGCACCCGAGACACATGTAACATGATTTTGACACGCTCGTGACACTTCATTACGATGATGGATCCATGTGCTCTTCAGGACGGGAATGTTATTGCTTCATTCCAGAATCTAGTGAGCTGCCTACCTGCACAGTATGCGAAGACATCATTAAACAGTTGCTTAGAAAATACAAATGTGAAAAAAACACATGCCAAGGAAAGGAGCCAGGGGTTCAAGGATGGCTAAACAATACATAGCAATTATAATTCAAAAGTTAAAATTAAAAAAGAATAAACAAACAAAGAAGTAAATTAAATAAGCAGATCGCATAACAATAAACATAGTCTTCCCTCAAAATCATGCTGTGCATGCTTTGCAGATAAGTCAATCTAAAAATAAACAAAATACAAAAAAAGATTATAAATATATAATATTACTTATAAATGTGTTTTATTACTAAGCATTTCAAAGTTAGACAATGTTTTTTAAAGTTAAAATTTAAAATTTAAATAAAGTCTCATATGCACTTCAAGGCTACATTTGCAGTACTGATCCAAAATACAATAAAAATGATAATATTGTGAAAATTGTGTATTATAATAAAAAAATTATTATATATTATATTAATGTATATTAATGTAATTTATTCACTGAATTTTCAGCATCATTACTCCAGTCTTCAGTGTCACACATGATCCTTCAGAAAAGATTTTAATATGCTGATTTGCAGTTGTACTGTTTATTTTATTTATATATTTATTTATTTTTTTTGCAGAACCCCTAAAGAGACCGTAAATATTCTTGGTTCAGTTGATGTAAAAAAAAAAAAAAAAAAAAAGTGTAAAAATAAATAAATGATAATAATAAATTAGGGGTAAAATTATATTTCAGTACTTTTTAGCATTCCCCTGAGAATTTTTGCGTTCACTCACCAAAATTTGAAGAAAAAAAAAAACAATAGTATTTATTTATTTATTTATTTATTTTATTTTATTTTATTTTATTTTATTTTATTTTTTTTTTATTTATTTATTTATTTATTTATTTATTTTGATGTGTAGAACCCAGCCAGTAAGAATTCTTGGTTCAGTTGATGGTTTAAGAAAATAAAAAATAAAATAAATCAATAAATAATATTCAGATGGAGGAAATTTCAGTATTTCAGTACTTTTCAGCATTCCCCTGAGAAATTTTACGTTTGCTCACCAAACTTTGAAAAACGATATTTCAGTGCCTTTGTAAGTTTCTTGGAGGGACGCCATAATTTAGCAAGTGAACGAAAAATATAATTTTTCCTCCTGTCTTATATTTTTTTTCCATTACCATCTCCCCTTAGGGGCTTCTTATATTTTTGGAAACCATTTGTAAACCATTGTTCATTTTTTTTTCATTTTCTTCTTTTCAGGATTTAGCCATTTTAGCCATGTTAATTGGGTATGTAGATTCTGTGAGGCAGGTCACTGGGTTTCAGAACAGTGATTACCAAACATTAAATCAGTTTTTTGTTATCTTTCATTTGTTTCTGAAACTTTTGTATTTAACCAGTAGTTGTGGTTATGTTCATATATGCACATACAGAAAGCACTGAATCTCTGACTATACAGCTAGTAGATGCTGGTAATTAGCGCCTGGTGTATCTGTAATCTCTCTCTATTTTCCCCAGTGTGTAGATGTTTTCTCAGGTTCTCTGGGCCGGATTGATGTGGCACTTTCTGTGCTCTTGTGTTTTTGTCTGAACGTTGTAGCAGCAGTCAGTAACTGTGATGCATGTTGGGGAATTATATTACTCCTTGGCTGCAGTTCTCTGACAAATACATCTTTTTACTCAACAAGTTTATTTATTTGCAACTTTCTTGCTACTCATTTTTTTTCCCCCTAAACAAGACCAGAAGTAAGAATCGCTCATGGTTAAGTAATAATAGCCATAATAAATAGATCAGTCTTTCTTCAGGAAAGTGATGCAACTGTTATATCATGGCAAAACATCTCAACGCATTTCCAGAGAGGCAGAACACTCATGAAAGCAAAGCCGGTGCTCATTTTCCCAGCACTCCTCTTTAATTTAGATGAAAGAGGAGATTTCCTAATCACTTACAACCCTCTTACTTATTTTTAAATCATACGTTTTAAAATTTAGAGTCTCTTCAGTGGTTTCTCAGATATCCATTTTGGCCACAAAAGTAGCTGAATTGGAGTGAAAATGAGTGGTAGAGTTCATGATAATGTGTGTGCTTAATGTGAACAGCATCTTGGTCTGGAGACTTTTAATTATTATTATTATTTTAAAGAAATTAGTACTTTCATTCAATAAGGATGCATTAAATGGATCAAAAGAGATGTATAATGTTACAAAGAATAAGTTATATTTCTTTCAACTGTGACAATAATAAGAAATGTTTCTTAAACAGCAAATCAGCATATTAGAATGATTTATGAAGGATCATGTGACACTGAAGACTGGAGTAATGATGCTGAAAATTCAGCTTTGCATCACAGAAATAAATTACATTTTAAAACTTATTCAAATAGTAAGAAGTTGTTTTACATTGTAATAATATTTCACTGTTTTTACTGTATTTTTTCTTGAGTGACTATACCCTAAGCAAGCACAAGAGACCTCTTTCATAAACACATATGTGAGCCTGGACCACAAAACCAGTCATAAGGGTCCATTTTTTGAAAACTGAGATTTATACATCATCTGAAAGCTGAATAAATAAGCTTTCAATATAGGACAATATTTGGCTGAGATACAGTTATTTGAAAATCTGGAATCTGAGGGTGCAAAAAATAATCAAAATAATGAGAAAATCACCTGAAAGTTGTCCAAATGAAGTTCTTACTAATCAAAAATGAAGTTTTAATATATTTACAGTAGGAAATTTACAAAATATCTTCATGGAACATGATCTTTACTTATATCCTAATGATATCCTAATGTTTTTTGTCATAAAAGAAAAATCGATAATTTTGACCCATACCATGTATTGTTGGCTTTTGTTACAAATATACACGTGCTACTTAAGACTGGTTTTGTGGTCCAGGGTCACATCTGTGATAAAAAAAAAAAAAATCTTACCAACCTAACGTTTTGAACCATAGTGTATATTAAACAGTTCTCTGTGAATATGCAGTCACCCGGGAGGAAGCTGGCGACCTTCAACGCCACATTGCTTTCTTTTATTGCCACATCAGCACCAAGATCCAGCCGTGCCAAACATCCTGACAGCCGGGCTGCCTCGCCAAACAAAAGCAGCCGACCGCTGACGTTCCTGACAGGGCAAACACACACCTTAATTAACGCCTGTCACGCTCCTCTGATTAAGGGAAAGATGAATCTGCGCCGAGATTCATTGAGCAGGGCGAAGAAAGACACACAAGCATTTGAATATAGCAGGTTTGCAAACATAGTCGCAATCTGAGATGAAATTAATGTGGAGAGGAGCTGCACCGCTGGGGGTTCGAATTTGAGTTTTTGACACTGACCCATAAGCTTTCAGATGTATAATAAAACATAATAATATAATGTAATACAACATAAATGATGTCTCTTACTGAAATATGCAGTAGAAAACCCATGAAAGATTTACGTTATTTTAAAAAATCCACATTGTTTTATACATATTTTGGACTATGAGGGGTGCCATTTTTTCGATAGCGTGAAATGGTTGCACTTGGTGAACTACTGGCGCTACCTGTTGCTATTTTTACTGCAACGCAGCTCTGAGTACACAACTCATTATGCATGTGCGATTTGTAATTTTCCGTCAAAGGGCAACAAGAGAACACTGTAAAAAGTTTTCACCAGTTTCAACTTAAAATCTTAAGTTTAGCAGCTGCTAAATTTAGTTAAATTAAAGTTAAATTAACTTAAAAGAATTTTAAAGCATTTTATTGTAATGAGTTAAAATGACTTGTAGTTTTAAGTTAATTTAACTTAATTTTAAGGCAACTGCTGAACTTAAGTTTTTAAGTTGAAACTGGTGATAACTTTTTACAGTGAAGTGATGTAAGTCTTCACTGCTTTTGTAGCGATAAGAAGAGGAGAAAAAATCGGAAGATGCCTGTGGACGAATAAAACTTTCTAAAGACCTGCATCTTTGTTCTCACCACTTTAGCCCTGATGCCTTTGAGGCTTTTAGTAGACCACAGCTAAGGAAAGAGCTTACAAATGGCAGAAACAAGAAATGCTAGATGCCATCCTGGCAGGATGTAAACATATCGACGCATGTCATGACGCTGTAGCCACTGAAGGAGTTTCTCAGCATGGATTTTACTCGATATCCAGGGGTGTTAAGACTCCTTGTGAGGAAAAATCTATGGTACGGCATTTGGTTTAAAGGAGTAGTTTACTTCCAGAGCAAAAATGTACAGATAATGTACTCACTCTGATGTCTTCTTCTTTCTTCAGTCATAAAGAAACTGTTTTTTGAGAAAAACATTTCAGGAATTATCTCCATATAATGGACTTCTATGGTGCCTGCGAATTTGAACTTCCAAAATGCAGTTTCAGTGCCACTTCAAAGGGCTCTAGATGATCCCAGTCTTAATCTAGCGAAACGATCAGTCATTTTCTAAAAAACAACAACAACAAAAAAAAAGCGCGGTCCCGTTCAAGACAGTTAGGGTATGTCGAAAAACTCCCATCTAATTTTCTCCTCCGACTTCAAAATCGTCCTACATCGCTTTTTTTGTAAAGAGCATTTGACTTTCTTTGCATGTTCACTTTGTAAACACTGGGTCGGTACTTCTGCAGCGATGTAGGATGATTTTGAAGTTGGAGGAGTTTTTTTAACATACCTTAACTGTATTGAACCGGAGTGCACAGATTACATGCAGAGCTAGACAAGATGATCATTTGAGGTTAAAAAGTATATAAATGTTTATTTTTTTAGAAAATGACCGTTCGTTTTGCTAGATAAGACCCTTATTCCTTGTCTGGGATCATTTAGAGCCCTTTGAAGCTGCACTGAAACTGCATTTTGGAAGTTCAAACTCATGGCCACCATTGAAGTCCACTATATGGAGATAATTGCTGAAATGTTTTCCTCAAAAAGCATAATTTCTTTACGACTGAAGAAAGAAAAACATGAACATCTTGGATGACAATGGGGTGAGTAGATTATCTGTATATTTCTGTTCTGGAAGTGAACTACTCTGTTAAGCCTATGCTTAGCTGTGGTCATCGTATCAGCATTTTATTTTCCAAGATATGTTGAGGTAAAAATAACAACAGGTAGCACCAATAGCTTACCAAGTTCAACCATTTAATGTCATTGAAATAATGCTGCCCCCCCATAGTCCAAAATATGTATAAAACGCAATGGATTTTTTAAATAACGTAAATCTTTAATGGGTTTTCTACTACATATTTTAGTAAAAGCCATAATTTACATTAAATTAAGCCGTACAAGTAATACCAAACATCATGAGAATTTGTTTTAGTCATTTCTGTTCTTGCTTCCAAACAGTCTTCTCAGAGTGCAACACACTCCATCCCAGAGTATTTGTATTGGCTCCCTATGAGCAGAGTTCATCACACCTGTCTGTTCGTCTTCCATAGGTGCCGTTTCATCTGCACCTATCGTCTGCTCATCTCTCTAGCCTTCAGCCATTGATTTTGATGGTGTAATAATATATGAGTTGTACCTGTGGCAGATGGACAGCTCCTGCGGAGATGGAGTTGAGTTTTTACAGCGCACACTCAGCGGCAGATGAGGGCAGGAGGTTTTGATACGATTCAAATGGTTGGAGACTGAACTCGCGACCTCAGGGAAAGCAGCGGGGGTTTCCGTACGTGAGATGATTCCTCGATCTCAGCGGCGAGCGGGGAGGAACTTCACATTGTCCATCAACTTTTCCCATTTATCACAGTCAGGGAACTGGGAAACTGTTAGTCGGGTTAATTAGCCGCAGTGTTGAGCTATTATTGTGTGCTGTAGAGTATAAACTTCATTCAAAGCCACCGCCTGCAAATCCTTTGTGTTTCATAAACAAAACGTGCAAAATGCTCAGCGTGTTAACTTGGCATGTTTGATTTGGTAATCAGATGCAAGAAAAAAACAACATCCCGTAGATCAGGGGTCTTCAACGGGGGGGTCCCTGACCCATAGGGGGTCCATGGCGGGATAGTAGGGGGCCCGCAAATTGTAGTTGGATCTCAAGCGTTGTTTCGTGAAAAAAAAAAAAAAACAGAAAAAGTGCTGAACATGTTTTCTTCAGCCAAAGTTAAAGTTAAGATGCCGAAGTTCAGTTTAATGTTTCATTGTTTCTCTCACATTGCATTATAAATTTATAATACATTTGAATGTACAAGACGATTTATTTTAATGCCTTGTAAACATCATAAATTATGTAAATAGATTAATATGTGACCCTGGACCACAAAAACAGTCATAAGGGTCATTTTTTTTTTAAATTGAGAATAATACATCACCTGAACAGCTGAATAATAGATAATAATAAATGAGCTTTCCATTGATGTATGGTTTGTCAGGATAGGACAATATTTGGCTGAAATTCAACTATTTGAAAATCTGGTATCTGAGGGTGCAAAAATATTGAAAAAAATTGTCTTTGTCAAATCAAGTTCTTAGCAATGCTAATTACTAAATCAAAGCAATAACTAATCAAAAATTAAGTTTTAATACATTTACAGTAGAAAATTTACAAAATCTCTTCATGTGGAACATGATCAATATCCTAATGATATTTGGCATAAAAGAAAAATCGATAATTATGACCCATACAATGTATTGTTGGCTACAAATATACCTGTACTACTTACGACTGGTTTTGTGGTCCAGAATCACATATGGTACTTTAAAATGCGACTTTATTTATTTATTTATTTCAAATATGTTAAAGATCCTTGCTGTGTTTTTTTCCATGTGAGTTTGTACACTTAATAATAATAGCAGGCAGAAACAATAGATCTGGATTGTTTATTCAGAATTAAATTAGGTCTGCATTTTAATTTTTTGAATTTAAATTAAAGAAGAAAATAGAATGTAGAAATGTAATTTGCATTTAAGGATATAGAATTAGAATTTAATCAAAGAAATTCGAAAACCTAACTAGTGTGATTGTAATGTAACTAGTAAAGGAAAGTTTGTCAGTGTTGGCTTGACAAAGCCTTTTTTGAAAGTTTATAAATTAGTTTTTTTAAAAGCTTTAATTGGCCTTATAGTTAGACAGACCAAATGGATAAATAAATTAGCTTTCATTTTATCATCCATGTGGAAGAACACGTAATTTGTTATTGAATTTGCTGTTAAATCAGGAATTGAAAGAGTGCCAATTCTTAAATTCTGAATTTTACCCAACCTTGGAACAAAGCCTAATGGTTTCAGGAACAAAGGAGCATTTCAGTTTTTTCCGTCTTTGTTGTTGCATGCTAAAACAGATGATGAAGTGCGATAGACTTTTTCATGTTTTCTATGCAGAATAGATTTGAACACTCATACACTACACTCATAGTGAAGTAGTCTATATTTTCCCCCATATTCCAATATCGCAGTACATGTCGAGAAGGTGTGCTTGTGTGTGTCTTGGATGCACATTTAGTTTATCAGTGAGTTCTAGCATCAACCTGGTGGCACCGCTGATTTGGCATCACTGGGCTTGGAAGCACATCTCAGATCGCAGCCAGAGGAGGAAATTCAATATTCCATTGTGTCCCCAATCGAGTGCAAGCAGCAGCCTCGATCCCTGGCGAGGACGAGTGCCACTGCGTTTCTGGAGTAGATCCCGGGTGAGCCCAAGCGGAGGACACGTCTCTCCTCCTTCCTGTCTCTGTCGGATCATGTATTCCGGATGGGGCCCGCGTGTCGTGGAGGAAGCATGAAACGTTCCATCATTCCTTCCCCACCGGGGCCTCGCTGGCAGAGTCGGGGCGGCTCCTGGAAGCTTCTGCCTGGGATGTGACCTTCACTCCCTCTCGTAGTAACAAAAGGTGGAGCGCATGTATGGATAGTGGCGGTTTCCATCCTAGCTGCGTTTTTTTTTTTTTCTCTCCCGATAAGACAGCAATCAGGAAACGTCTTCTTTTCGAGCGCTCTTTGATTTTGGCCTTCCGGAGCTTTGCTGCATGTGACTTGTTTTGCTTTTGTGGTTTTAATTAATCTGCAGAGGCAGCTATTAATTGCCGTCGCTGTCCGTCTCGCGCACGAGCTGTAATGTGAATGATCTGAGTGAACTATTTACTGCTTCACTGTGCATGTGGGGAGTTAAACAAGTGGAGAAGTTCAAAACAAATTAAAAACTTTTAGGCTTTTGCAATTATGAGGAAAATTGCTCGGATGAAGTAATGCGATTTAAGTTTTTCCATCTGTAAATATCCTCGTTTTAGTGAAAGCTGTGGGCTAATTAGATGAATTAGCTTTTTATTTACAAAAAAAAAGAATCATTGCTGCTTTCGAAAGCTGTTTGCCATTGTCGTTATAAATAAACCACACATCTAACCTATCAATTACACAGCTGAGATTAATTTCATGATTGATATTTGATGAGCGTGTAGTATGTAGATGAGTACGTCGCTCGTAGGCGACACTCCATCTCTTAAACTGAATAATTCTGGCACGCACAGTAATGGGAAAATCACATCACCTATAATAACGTGGCCGCTGTTTTCATTAATGGCTGACCCTCTTCTCTGTCTCTCTTTCTGGCTGCTTCTCTCTATCTCTCTCCACCGCTCTTGACTATCTGATAACATCCTTGCAAATGATAGTTTCATTTTTATCATGGAAGTCAGCAGCCTTGGCACTCGGACAAGGAAAAACAATCTTGCTAAGTGCCAGGTTTCAGCCCACCTCTCTCTCCAGCTCTTTTTCTCTCTCTCTTTTCTGCCTCTCCAGCACAATAACGCCCTCTCCTTATCACCGCCTGAAGTTTACAATTGACCAAAACAAACAAATAACCCGAGAGAGGCACAAGGCCACTGCAAAACAACAGAGAGAAGAGAAGATGAAGGGAGAGAATAGGAGGATATAGACAAATGGAGAATAAAAGGCTTTAAGATGACAAAATAATGGAAGAGACTGTGAAATCTGAGAAAGAATGAATAAGGGAGAAGTGACAACTCGAGCTCTACACCACCATTTTGCATTTAGGTTTTATGCATTTGACTGACACTTTTAAACAAAGTGACTTACAGTGCAATTGAACTGCAGTTTACCGTAGTAATACAAGCCAGCTTGGCATTGCTAGCACAATCCTTTACCTGTATTAAGCAACAGGAATACTTTTTCATTCCTTTAACTGATGTATATTTATACATTATTAATAGACATTCATTCATTTACACAAACAGTTTAGTTTAAAAGATACTTTGGCACTGTAGTTTGCAGGATTGCCAGGTTTTCACAACAGAACCCTCCCAATTTCTGCTGAAAGCTAGGCCAAAAGTAGCCCAATTGCCTTTCAACGGGGGTCCACGTTAAAAATCACGTTCCATGGGGTGAAATACACGTTTTTTGGTGGGGTTCTCCTGGTAAAATTAGCATTCCAGGGGCTAAATATTACGTTACTGGGGTCGCTTCAACCCGCAAACATGAAAAACAACCCACCGCAACAGTGTTAAAGTAGCCTAAGCTGCACAGCCATGTTTCATAAATATGTACATGTAATTCAGTGATTCTCATACTTTTTTGTACCCCCTGAGATTTTAAGGTAATAATTTAAAAATTAAGTAACACATTTGCATGTTGATAGTTTTCTGATGTTTAATGTTCGCATGATATACATGTAAACGGTTGAAATATTTAATCTTTTTAGTAGTGTTTTGTTTTGATTGTTGTCATTTTAAAATGCTTTATTTGACATTTTTATGATTTAATTCATTAGTAGCTTTTTATTAAACTCGTGAACCCAAAATGGCACAAGATTATCCTATTTAAATCTATGTAATAAACGATTTAAGTCAAAAGTAATCTAAAAGTAATCCAAAAGTAGTCTGATTATGTTACTTAAAGGGACAGTTCACCCAAAAAATGAAAGTTCTGTCATTAATTACTCACCCTCATGTCATTTCAAACCTGTAAGACCTTTGTTCATCTCCAGAACACAAATTAAGATATTTTTAATTAAATTCGACAGCATTCTGACCCTATCTCTTCTTGGATTGGTGAATGTGGTAGTTGTGTTGCTGTCTATGCAGGGTCAGATAGCTTTTGAATTTCATCAAAAATATTTTAATTTGTGTTCTGAAGATGAACAAAGTTCTTTAAAACAGGTTTAAAATGACGTGCACTGTAAAAAATAAAAAACACAATTTGTTCAGTAAGCTTAAAATAACCCTGCTGCCTTAAAAAGTTCAGTCAACTAAAATAAGTTTATTCAACTTGAAATGTTAAGTTGTACTAAGTAACAACTTAGATATTTGTATTTGCTAAACTTAACAGATGGGTAAGTAACCCAGCTGCCTTAAAATTTTAAGTTGATTCAACTCAAATATCTAATTTGTCACTTGGTATAATTTAACATTTAAAGTTGAATAAACTTTTTTGAGTTGACTGAACTTAAAATTTTAAGGCAGCCAGGTTACAAATTATTTTAAGTTGACTCAACAAATGCAAAATTCAAAAAATTCAAATTCAAAAAATTCTTGCCATGTAATTTGGAATCAGTAATAGACAACAATTTGTAAGTAATCTACCCAGCACTGGTTATTACGTTTAGCTTGTTAGTTACCAGTATCAGTGGGCATGTTGTACATAACGCAAATCAGTCCAGGATCACATGTAAAATCTCCAGTATCTTTCTCACTTCTGCACTGCTCACAAATCGATCTCTGTATGACACCCGGCAGATGATTTTTTTTAACACAAAGGTTGCATTTTACAAACGCAGAATCCAATTTTCTCGCTCTCTGCATTCTTTCATAATTCATAAAAGCCATGTGTCCTGGAACCTGTTGTCGTATATTAATATTAATGACCCAAAACAAACATCATCGCCCAGCGTGACTGATCACACTCTACACAAATGTTTACATCTCTTTGAACAGCTGCAACTGAGTGGTGCAGGTTAACCTTAAACAGCTGCTGTGCTGTGAGGTCTGCTGGGATGCACACCTGCAAAAAATATAAAAACAACAGAAGCAGAACTTTAGCCTGTTTGGCCCTACTGGCCCTCCACGTCTCTCAAAGCGCATAGCGAGAGTTATTTTCTGTGCTGAGGTGACAGCTTTGCCTGCCAGCTCTCTGTATCAAACAGCTGGAGATGTGTGCGTGCGGCTAATGCTAAAACAGCCTGAATTGTTGTGGTCTGTTTACTGATGTTGGTCTAAAGGTTAGGAGATCAGGTGGAGCTGCTGTTAGTCATCATGCCCTGAAAATCAGGAGTCTTTAAACAATTGAAAGTAAACAAATACATAGTCAAAATAGCATTCATACTTTAGATCAAATACACATTTATTTTCCTTTTTAAAAAAATAGATATTTATGTTACTATTCTTTTTTTTTCATTCATTTTTAAAAGCAAAAATGTACACTATCAGTCAAAAGTTTTTGAACAGTAAGATTTTAAGATTTTTTTTTTTTTTTTTTAAAGAAGTCTCTTCTGCTCAGTAAAGCCTGCATTTATTTGATCCAAAGTACAAGAAAAACTGTAAAAGTTTGAAACATTTGTACTATTTAAAATAACAGTTTTCTACTTGAATATATTTTAAATGGTAATTTATTCAAGTCATTTCAAAGCTGAATTTTCAGCATCATTACTCCAGTCACATGATCCTTCAGAAATCATTATAATATTCTGATTTGCTTCTCAAAAAAAACATTTATTATTATTATTATTATTATTATTATTATTATTATTATTATTATTATGTTGAAAACAGCAAAGTAGATTTTTTTTCAGGTTTCTTTGATGTATTTAAAGGTCAGAAGAATAGCATTTATCTGAAATAGAAATCTTTTGTAATCTTATAAATGGTGATGGTTGGATATTTCTATTTCTATCAACTATTTTAAAAATTTATAATAAAAGCAGCATATTAGAATGATTTCTGATGGATTTCTGTGACACTAAAGACTGGAGTAATGATGCTGAAAATTTAGCTTTGATCACAGGAATCAATTACATTATAAAATATATTCAAATAGAAAGCATATTCACCATATTACTGCCTTTGCTGTATTTTTGATGAAATGAATGCAGTCCTGGTGAGTAGAAGAGACCTTCGAAAAAACATTAAAAGTCTTACAGATCAAAAACTTTTGATTTGTAGTTTATCTGTTTTGTTATTTAATAAAAAGATATTCACAATATCGTTAATATTTTTTTTTTAAAAGCAAATACATATTTATTTTACTTTTTTAAAATAAATACGTTCATAATGGCATTCAAATTTTTAAAAGCAAATAAATGTGTATTTTTTATTTCTGATTTCTTATTTATTTATTTAGCTTTTATGCATTTTGCACTTATAGCTTATCTATTTATTTTCCTTTTTAAAATAAATAAATATGTACAATAGCATTCATATTTTTAAAAGCAAATAAATGTGTATTTTTTATTTCTGATTTCTTTTTTTAATATAATTATTTAGCTTTTATGCATTTTGATCTTACAGCTTCTTATCGTGTTGCTTTATTAAATATATTTTTAATGTATTTTATAGTATTTACTATTAATTTCTGTTTTCTTTTTTTTATATTCTGACTTTAGCTGCTTTTAATGACATTTATTTCCTTTTCATTTCTTTTCTTTCTTTGTTTTATTTGTAATATTCATATATTCACTGTTTTTATCTTGTGATCTGTTAAGCACCTTGAGTTGCATTTTAGGCAAAATTGAAACACTTTTATGCGTCATTAAATGCCATTCAATCCCCTTGTATAATCTGAGTATTCAAAAAATTAGTGATTCCAGAAAAGAGTCAGATGGATGGAGGGAGTGACTGAAAAATAATAGGTATCGACAACATTATCTGAAAAAGAAAGTGGTTTTATTGACAGTGCAAGCTATTTGATTTTTTTTTCCTTAAAGTTTTCTTTGAAACAGTGTGCAATGACATACACTTTACTGCTGAGAAACAGGTATATAAGAAACTAAATGCAAGTTTGATTTCCTATTGACCTTTAGACTGTTAGATGATTCTGTCTTTGTGTTGAGACATGTGTTCATCTTCTGCGTTTCTTTTTAAGGCACAATGTTTCGTTCACACTTACTGTCCTTCTCATCTCCTATTCTTAGGACCCCTTAAATGTATCCCATCGGTGCAGTGACACTACTAGCAGCTGATTAATTAAACCACTTGATTTAGTTCTTCGTTTGTCCAAAAGCTTTCAGATGGAGGCTCCTCGAGGACCGAACTCAGGACCACTCCATGACCTGGATCCCCATTAATGGTCCTCTCACCTTCCCTGCCCTTCTCTGGCAGCGTTTCTAGTCAGACTTCTTTTAAAGTATGCCACAGTACATTTCTCCAGTCCTCTGCCAACCTGAGCGAACATCAATCTTCGACCACTACGATGATGTCCTCTGCACCTTCGCCGGAGTCGTTCTCCTTGAGCCAGCGTCTGGACGGCCCAACCGCACACATCCACTAATCAAAGCGGGCTCTGGAGCGGCATCTCTACAAAGTGCAAGAGAGACATTGGCAAATGACAGTTAAAGGAAGCATTTATCTTTTCTCTGCAATAGGCTACGGAGACTCCGGAGCGTCGTGTCGGTCTCGGCTTGTGTGTGCGCGTGCGGACAGTACGAGGACCAGTGTGGCGGACGCGAGCGCTATGATTAATGGCTCAATTTCCTCTCCCACTTTTTAAAGTGGATTGTCAATTTGCTCTCTGTGATTTGGTGACGTCTCATCTACTGAGTGGGTGGGGAGACAATGTAAAAGATTGTGGTTGAGCGGTTTGATTATGATTATTGAGATGACAGCGGGACTCTAGGAGGGACTTCATCGCTTTTTTGCTGCTGACCTTGGGAGGGAAAGAGAAAGACACTTCAGTACGAAGCACTGACACATACGGAAGCATATCTTGCTGACATACAGGCCTAGTCGAGCAAGTTCATGACGACAGTTTTAAAGTTTTTTTAGTACTTTCCTATCTACAAGTCAAAAGTTTGGAATAATTAGGGTTTTTTATTTTTGTTGTAGTCTCTCCAGGGCTGCCTTTATTTAATTAAAAATACAGTAAAAGCAGCAATATTGTGGAATATTATTACTGTTTTAAAATAACTGCTTTCTATTTGAATATATTTTAAAATCTAATTTATTCCTTTGATGCGAAGCTGAATTTTCAGCATGATTACTCCAGTCTTCAGTATCACATGATCCTTCAGAAATCATGATTAGAGTTATTATTAGTGCTCAGTTATTAATAACTTTTTTTCTAAATGTGTATATGTATATATGCTTAATTTTTTTTAAAAACCTTTTTTTTTTTTTTTTTTTTTTTTTTTTTTTTTTTTAGAATTCTTTGATTAAATTAACATTGTTATAAAATTATATTATAAAATAATATTAAAATGTATTTACTTTCACTTTTGATCATTGTAATGTGTCCTTGCTGAATAAAATGATTTTATTTATTTTTATAATTTTTTATAATTTTATTTTATTATTATTGTTATTTTAAATCTTGCTTCTCAAGATTTTAATGGTTGTGTATAACGGTTTTCACTTAAACATATAAGCAACAAAGGCTGTTTTTAACTTTGATAATAATAAGAAATGTTTCTCGAGCAGCAAATCAGCATATTAGAATAATTTCTGAAGAATCATGTGACATTATATTATAAAATGATATTATAAAATAACATTAAAATGTATTTATTCTCACTTTTGAACATTATAATGTGTTCTTGCTGAATAAAATTATTTTTTATTCATTTTTTTTTATTATTTTATTTTATTATTTATTTTTTTATTTTTAGCTTATCCCAAGATTTTTAATGGTGGTGTATAACTGCTTTTACTTAAATATTAAGAATCAAAATCAGTTTTTAACATTTAACAATCATAACAAATGTTTCTTGAGCAAATCAGCATAATAGAATGATTTCTGAAGGATCATGTGACACTAAAGACTGGAGTAATGATGCTAAAAATTTAGCTTTGCACCACAGAAATAAATGGCATTTTACAAAAAAAAATTAAATATAAAACAGTTATTTTAATTTGTAATTATATTTTACAATATTACTGTTTTTGCTGTATTTTTGGGCCAATAAATGCAGCCTTGGTAAGGGTTAGAAACTTTCTGAAACATTCAAAAATCGAAATTATTCCCAACTTTCGACCGGTACTGTATGTTTCTTCACACCCAAGTCTTTCCCAGCTGGTGGACCAGGCTGCCCTTAAGGAACCCCACGGTTACACAGATTAGAAGTGATGGTGTGCTCACACCGGAGCTGACCGTAACGCTTTATAACGTCTGCCGCTTGATAACGTGTGAGTGTTGGTTTAAGTGCGTTCAGCGCAGTTCAGCGGGGTACGCTCTGACTAATACTCATTTCGGAAACTGCCAGCCATCTATGTAACTCAGGATTTAAGGGTACCTGTGGGGACCATGGCAGGAACCGAGTGTGATGGAGTCCTGCGCTAATGAATCAGGGCACGTATTCAAAAAGGATCTGTCGTGCAAAATTTTCTTCAGCCTGCAGCAAATTGTGGAGGAGAGTATTTTCAGCAGAATGAAGACTCTCTCCAGTTTTCTTCACGGTGCCTCGGGGAGCAGTTCGGGTTTAAAGTGCGCTCGAGTTCGGTCAAATGAGAGTCGGTTTTAGGATGACCCTCAGCAGAACTACAAGGCCTCCATCTTGGCCTAAATTAGGAGCTTAATATGAATTATGCAGAAATCATTCAGCGATGTAAGATCACATTTTACAAGATTTGTATTAGGGATGGGCATGGGGAGGTCCATCTCATTACATCTCATTCGATTTCATTATTATGTGTTTCCATTATTCTTCTTATCATTATTATGTTAAATGAAATTTAATTTTTAATTTATTTTTTTTTTTTACATTAAAATTTTTTTGCATGTTTGCCAAGACTGATCAACTCCATGAACAAATGCTCAAAGTCTCAGCTTTTCTCTCCATTTACTGTATTTATCTTAATAAGCGGCATTAGCATTTTGACCCATTGGAAACAAGTTTTAATAGAGCATAGATCCATAAAAATATGTCTACTTTTTTTTTTTTTAAACTCATTAAAATCTTGCGCAGTTTTGCATACATGCAATTAATCAAACCACAAGGCATTGCCGAAAGTCAAGTTTTAACCAATCTCACAACCCCCTTTTTGACACATTTGTGTACAGTAGGTGTTGCTGATTTTCAGTCAAAGTCATGTGATGCATCATGATTGCTCATTGCTGTCACTTCCGACGTCCATTCCTAACATTTTAAAATTATTTGCCATGTTAGTTCATTGCTTTAGCGCACCACGGATCTTGTAGCAAAAGACTTTGATTTTCATTTTTTATGTAATTGCCTTTTTTGCTTTAACTAATTCTAGAGTGTTACCCATGGTCAAGCAACAAAAGACTCCCCTGAGCTCCAGCGGGCCAGCTTGATCACTTCGACAAAGTGCTTCATCAAAGAGCGACTGACACTTTGAATTAATAGCTGGAGTAATTGAACTCGATAGTCGTTCCGCCTTTTTCACAAGCTCGACTGCGACGCGAAATCCACACGTTTTTCACCGCGTCTGTTTTGCAGCTCGAACGCTTCCCTTTAAATAAACCTGTCAGGGAGTCATATTGTTCACGACTTCTTCTCTTTCATATTGGGAACAACAGAGGGAGACGGATGGCAGGCCTGGCCTTTTGAAACAGGTAGCAGGATTTGCTCATGTCTTCCTTTGGTGTTGAATTGTTAGAAGTGTTTCAAAGATCATTTTCACAGGAGGCCGATTTGCATTTCATAAAGTTTAGCAACAAGCATTCAAGACGTAAGCCAGAGAGAGAGAGGGGGAGAGAGGCATTGTCTGGAAGGAAGAAGACACTTCAGTTCGTCTGGAACGCTGGCGCGTTCTCACACGCCTCTCTTGACTCCCGTTTACCCCCTACTATAGTTTAAAGAGCGCTTTGAGGAGTTTCACATTTGTCGGCTCCTGAGTGGCAAACTTGGAGGCGCTCATTGGTAGTCAGAGCGAGGCGTCGTGCCGCCCTTCAGGTTAACTGTAGGTTAGGGAAAGAGCCGCCTGGAGCAGGTTCGCTAGAAGCCGAACGACTGGCCCCCGGGGTTCATGGGAAGTCGGAGGGAGGGGGAACGGGAGAAACGAGGGAACGGGGAAGGGATGTTCTCTGGCAGAACGCTGAAGCCCCGAGGCCTTCATCTTCATTTCAATGCAAAATGACTTTGTCATATAATCTCTTTGGTGACTACAGCTCTGAGTTAGGAGCACGGAACAGAGGAATAATAAGGCAATGAGAGCAAAGAGGAGGGGAGGAGTGCTGGGAAAGTGTAGGAAGCACAAAAAAGCAAGCTTATCGGAAAATGAAGAAAACTAGGGTGAGTGGGGACAGTAAAGACGAGCGGGCCGCTGAGAATCAACTCCTGAATAAACAGAATTTGACAAAGGCACGGCTCCCCGATGCTCGGTATCTGTCTTGATGCTTGTTTTCCAAATTACAGCGGGTCATTGTTTTTCATTCAGTTCGTCAGCGCCAGTGCCAGGACATTCCCGGAGTCCCTGTGTAACAAACAATCAGATGGTGAAAATGCAGGCCCGGCCCAACGGTGAACAGGACAACAAAGAAGTGCGTGTTGCGGTCACATAAAACAGAAAACAACAAAGAGGCCGTCGGTTGAGTTGGCACACATACCCTGCCGTCAGAAGCCATATCTGATAACTTTCAAAAGATAAAACTAGCAGATTATCCAGTCTCACACTCCATAATACTAGCTGGATTTTTTCATCATTTGTTCAGTGTTCTTGTCTCGGTTTTGGCTAACTGGTGTAGGTGTTGTGACCTCTTGTTTGGCAACCAGCGTGTTTGTCTATGAGTTTTTTGGTGCACATAAATGCTGTTAATTTCGATAAACATTTGAAATGCTTCTCCATTTGGTCTGGTGCAGAAGATTGTAGCAAAATATCATTTCTTTAGCTGTGGTGCTGGAGATCCATCTGTCGATCTTTCTGTTGTTCAACTGGTCAATCAATTGATTGTTTGTTCTATTGCAGAACGATAGATTCTGTTCTATCATTCTTTCTTTCTTTCCATCCATCCATCCATCCATCCATCCATCACATTGTTCCTTTGATCCATCATTCATTCATTGGTTCTGTTGCTCTGTCATTCTTTCTATTCATCCATCCATCCATCCATTGTTCTTTCGAACCATCATTCTTTCATTGATTCTATCACTCTATTGTTCCATCTGTCTATCCATCTGTCCATCCTTCCATCAGTTGTTCCTTCGATCCATCATTCATTCATTGGTTCTATTGCTCTATTGTTCAATCTATCCACCCATCCTTCCATCAATAAATTGTTCCTTTGATCCATCTTTCGTTAATTGACTCTATCATTCTTTCCATCTATCCATCCACTGTTCTTTCAAACCATTATTCATTTGTTAGTTGTGTCGCTCTATTGTTCCATCCATCTATCTATAAATTGTTCCTGCAATCCATCGTTCATTCATTGGTCCCATCGCTCTGTCTGTTGTTCTTTTCTTCCATCCATCCATTCATCATTGGTTCTGTTTCTCTGTCTATGGTTCCATCTATGCATCCATCCATTCATAAATTGTTCTTTTGGTCCATCATTCATCAATTTGTCCTATCGCTATCTCTATTGTTGTGTCCATCCATCCGTCCACCGTGCATGGGTTATATTGCTCTAATTGTCAATCCATCCATCATGCATGGGTTCTATCACTCCATCCATCCATCCATCATGCATGAGTACTTTCACTCCCTCCATCCATCCATTCATCGTGCATGGGTTCTATCGCTCTATCTTTCTGTCCATCCATTGTGCATTGGTTCTATCACTCCATCCATCCATTAATCCATTGTGCATGGGTTCTATTGCTCTATCTGTCCATCCATCCATCCATCCATCCATCCATTGTGCATGGCTTCTATCGCTCCATCCATCCATCATTCGTGCATGAGTTATATTGCTCTATCCATCCATCCATCCATCCATCTATCCATCCATTGAGCATGGGTTCTATTACTCCATCCATCGTTTTTGCATGGGTTCTATCGCTCTATTCATCCATTCATCATTCGTGCATGGGTTCTATCGCTCTATCCATCCATCCATCATTCGTGCATGGGTTCTATCGCTCTATCCATCCATTCATCATTCGTGCATGGGTTCTATCGCTCTATCCATCCATCCATCATTCGTGCATGGGTTCTATCGCTCTATCCATCCATCCATCATTCGTGCATGGGTTCTATCGCTCTATCCATCCATCCATCATTCGTGCATGGGTTCTATCGCTCTATCCATCCATCCATCATTCGTGCATGGATTCTATAGCTCTATCCATCCATCCATCATTCCTGCATGGGTTCTATCGCTCCATCCATCCATCATTCGTGCATGAGTTATATTGCTCTATCCATCCATCCATCCATCCATCTATCCATCCATTGAGCATGGGTTCTATTACTCCATCCATCGTTTTTGCATGGGTTCTATCGCTCTATTCATCCATTCATCATTCGTGCATGGGTTCTATCGCTCTATCCATCCATCCATCATTCGTGCATGGGTTCTATCGCTCTATCCATCCATTCATCATTCGTGCATGGGTTCTATCGCTCTATCCATCCATCCATCATTCGTGCATGGGTTCTATCGCTCTATCCATCCATCCATCATTCGTGCATGGGTTCTATCGCTCTATCCATCCATTCAAAATTCGTGCATGGGTTCTATCGCTCTATCCATCCATCCATCATTCGTGCATGGGTTCTATCGCTCTATCCATCCATCCATCATTCGTGCATGGATTCTATAGCTCTATCCATCCATCCATCATTCCTGCATGGGTTCTATCGCTCCATCCATCCATCATTTGTGCATGGGTTCTATCACTTTATCCATTCATCCATCCATCCATCCATCCATCCATTAATTATTACTTTGATCCAACATTCGTTTATTGGCTTTATCGCTTTATCTACCAACTTAAAGGCTTTCTGAAAATATAATGACTTTTTAAACTTTTAGATAAGGATTTGTCAAGCCAACATTTAAACATTTCCTTCATGAATCTTTCTTCATGAATAGATAGTTCACCCAAATATGTCATATTCTGTCAGCATTTATTTGCTTTCATATCATTCCAAACCTGTATGCATCTCCTTATTCTAAGGAACAAAAAATATACAGTATATACATCAGGAAAAAATGAAAGTCAGTGAGGTTCAGTGTAGTTTGGTCTAATCATATCTTTCTTTACAATATCTTTGTGTTCCACAGATGTAACAAAGTCATACAGGTTTAGAACAAAATGTTATTATGATAAAATGTTCATTCTGGGTGAGCGATCTTTTTAAAATTGACACTTAGTTCATTTTAAGTCAACCTTCTTAAATGTGCATTTACCTCAATTTGGCATCCTGTGTGCACTGATTAAATTCCTAGATTAAAATAGATTCTATTCCAATTCAAGAATTAACTCTGAATTAAAAAGCACTCTTGATTCTTTTCTGAATGGCTCACAACTCTACTCTAGGCACTTGTGTTTATGAACACTTCCTCTTTCCTCTTGGCTTTTTAATGCACTACTCATTTCTCCTCTGTTAGACCCATCCCGTCCCTCTTTGCCTTCAATAATGAGGGCAGCAGGGTTAAATTGGCACTGTGCAAGTTGGCATCTCTAAATTGAAACCAAGAGAGAACATTGCCAGTTGTGTTCCCATACACTTCCCTGGGCCTTCTGCCTGTTCTCAGAGCCGAGCCAAGAGAGCATATGGCCGCATGTAGATACACAGCGAATCTTTCGCGTGACTGTCAGCCGAACACTCTACCCTTGTGAAGAGCGTCCTGATGTGTCTGTCCTGTAGACGTGTGCCACTTGTTACCCGAATCCCCTCTCTTTAGCCACATTCTGCTTCGTATAAAGCATGAACAGCTGTGATAGAGCTGTTAACATATATGCGACGTACGTTGTCTCTGGATTCTAGAAGCCCGGACACTGATTCTCCTCACGCTTTGCTCAAATGAGCCCACTGGTGCATAAAATGAGATCGGTCTTTCAGCTGATCTCAGAATTCAGGCACAAGTAACTCATGTGCACGTGAATGTTGTCTTAAGCTTTGAGGTGGTTGTTGCACAGCGATACAATGCAGGATCTGCCACTTGTCAGACGAGTTGATAGTCGATATGGCATGCTGATTGGCTGTTGGACTAGAGATGCGATTCACCCCTCGGGGCTGTGTAATCTGGCTCTTGACAGCTGCTCAGCGGGCAGTCTGAACACTTTAGGAATACCCCAGAGCAACGGATGAACAATGGTCATCCTCAGGTCATCTAGAAACATCCACGACTCTTGTACCTTGGCTCGGAGATGGACGGGTTGCTTATGCTAATGCTCAAACCTTGTTTCATGAGATCGCGTTGTTGGAAAACACTCACTAAGTTTATATGACAGTGTTTTGTGGTGTTTAAATGGACTGCTCTAGGTTTATAAGGACTGCGGAAGAAAGCTGGTCAATTTTACAGCACCTGAGAGAGAGTCAAACTCACTCGACTTGGATACTTGGCTAGATTTGTTTTAGTACTTTTAATAGTCTGATTACATCAAAGGCAACATGTAACCTGTTTATCTATCTATCTATCTATCTATCTATCTATCTATCTATCTATCTATCTATCTATCTATCGTTCTGTCTGTCGTTCTGTCTGTTGTTCTGTCTATATATCTGTCTATCTATCTATCTATCTATCTATCTATCTAGCTATCGTATTATCGTTCTGTTGTTCTGTCTATATATCTGTCTATCATTCCATTGGTCTATCTATCTATCTATCTATCTATCTATCTATCTATCTATCTATCTATCTATCTATCTATCTATCTATCTTTCAGTCTGTCGTTCTATCTATCATTCTATCTATCTATCTATCTATCTATCGTTCTACTATCTATCTATCTATCTATCTATCTATCTATCTATCTATCTATCTATTGTTCTATCTAGCGTTCTATCTAGCGTTCTATCTATCGTTCTATCTAGCGTTCTATCAATAGATCATTCTATCGTTGTCTATATATCTATCATTCCATCAGTCTGTCTATTTATCTATCTATCTATCTATCTGTCTATCTGTCTATCGTTCTGTCTGTTGTTCTGTCTGTCATTCTTTCTGTGGTTCTGTCTATATATCTGTCTATCATTCCATTGGTCTGTCTATCTATCTATCTATCTATCGTTCTGTCACTCAATCTGTCATTCTATCTATCGTTCTACTATCTATCTATCTATCTATCTGTCGTTCTATTGTTCTATCTATTGTTCTATCAATATATAATTCTGTCATTGTCTATATATCTATCTATCATTCCATCAGTCTGTCTATCTGTCTATCTATCTATCTATCTATCTATCTATCTATCTATCTATCTATCTGTCTGTCTGTCTATCGTTCTGTCTGTTGTTCTGTCTGTCATTCTTTCTGTCGTTCTGTCTATATATCTGTCTATCATTCCATTGGTCTATCTATCTATCTATCTATCATCCATCTATCTATCTATCTATCTATCTATCTATCTATCTATCTATCTATCTATCTGTCTATCTATCGTTCTGTCATTCAATCTGTCGTTCTATCTATCGTTCTACTATCTATCTATCTATCTATCTATCTATCTATCTATCTATCTATCTATCTATCTATCTGTCTGTCTATCTATCATTCTATCTATTGTTCTGTCTATCGTTCTATTGTTCTATCTATTGTTCTATCAATAGATAATTCTGTCGTTGTCTATATATCTATCTATCATTCCATCAGTCTGTCTATCTATCTATCTATCTATCTATCTGTCTGTCTATTGTTTTATCTATAGATTGTTCTATCTATCTATCTATCATTCTATCGTTCTATCGTTCTCTCTATCGTTCCATCTATCATTCTATCTATCTGTCGTTATATCTATAGTTTTAAACTAGGCCTGTAAACTTTAACTTTTGAGGGTTTTTTTTGGCAACCTAGTTGTGTTTGTTTCTCTCTCAGTTCAGTTTTAAGAATTGAATTGGACTTTTAAAACATTCTGAATTGCACACAACCCTGGGGTTTGCATGATACCTCAAGGTGTTTCCAAAATACAATGGTAGTACCTTTTTTTGGTGCTTCTTTACTATGGCTACTGGGATTGGGGAATGTTGTAAGTGTGCTACCTATGATTTTTTTTTTTTTTCCTTAAAATAGAATTTTTTTCCATCCAGTATCTAAACGGATAAACGAGACTAACATTTTTTTAAACATTTTACAGAGTAAAACGAGCACATTTCATAATGTTACTTAATTTGTTCTGTTGCAGGAGATTGCGGCCTACCTGATTACGTTTGAAAAACATGAGGAGTGGCTGACAACGTCCCCCAAAACCAGGTAAGATGTCAAGTGTGGCAGTGTTTCCTCATTTCAAGTGCATAGTGTTACCTGAAAAGCAGAAAGGTACGTATTAGCACAGCTGCCAGTTCCTGCACATTTCGTGCATGTGCAGACAGATAATGGAATATTAATGACTATTTATAATGCAAGATGTGGCCAGGTCTATTAGCTTAATGCTGTCTTTGCTCACCAATGCCATTAACGTGGGTGGTAATGTGGTGAGATCGTAGAACATCACCCTACGGTGATAAGGGCTCAGCACAAAATTTACAGTGTTACTTGATTTACCGAGCAGCGATAATGAAAAAGCTTTTTACTTTTAATGCCAGTTTCTATATCTGTCCTGAGAGATAACAGCTGTGATATGATGATGAATGCAAATTAAGATAATATGTGGTTATATATGAAGCGCACGTCAAGAGCGACCAAATGGCACGCAGATTAATTCTAAACTTTGACGTTCCGAATGTTTTCAGTGCAGTGTATTTCTATAGAAGGCCACGCAATTAAATGTAATCGTAACATAAGGAACTTGTGAGTATAGACGAAAATATCCAATGGTCTCAAAAAGAGCAATTTTGCAAGCTTATCTGTGGCGGGCCAGAAAGATAAGTTTGGATTTATTCATAAACAGAAAGCTGTGGAAAGGGCAAGGGTTTGCATGGGAGGCAAATCAAGGGAAACTAAACATGTGGGCAGACAAATCACCACGGGGTTTGGGTTCAAGAGCTGTTTACACAGACAGAGGTTACCTGGCCGGCATCTGGACCTGTCATTCACCAAACGTGTACGCACACATTTGTAAGTACAGCGAGCAGACGAGGCAAATAAGAGGCGCTTTACTGAGCACACAACTGCTCCAGTCTTTTAGAAACAACCTTGATTTCTTGTGTAACAACATTTAGTGATTCAGCTCTGACATCAGATACAAAATGACTCATGATATGTTTTTTTTTTTCTTATTTGTTGTGTTTTACGTAGGCTCACAGACACATATGCTGTGCCCCCAAAACATATTTTAAGAATTAAGCCGTGCATAAAAAGATCTCGCTGTCATCGCATTAGATAACAGGATATCAAGTGTCATTTATTTTGAAGAAGCACAAGCACACTTTTTTAAGTGGAACTAAGAAGTTATTAAATTACAAATTTAAATGATAAATGTATTCTATTTATACACTTAGAACTCAGAAAACATGCATTTTGTATTTTTAAATTGCATAAGATTTTTCTAAAGCAAATCAGCACTAACATATTACAAAGGATGCTTTAACAGAAACATTTCCATATACCAATTTATAAAAACCTTGACAGATAATTCAAAATGCAATGATATTTAGACATTTATATATATATATATATATATATATATATGCAATTTTCTTTTACTTCAAAGCTGAATTTTCAGCATCATTACTCCAGTCTTCAGTGTCGCATGATCCTTCAGAAATCATTCTAATATGCTGATTTGCACTTGAAGAGCAAAATATGTAATACTTTTTCTTCTGAATTCTTTGATGGATATAAAACAATTATTTCAAACTGAAATCTTTTGCATTTTAAAGTGTATTTACTTTTGATCAATTTAATCAGTGTCCTTGCTAAGTAAAAGTTTGAATTCGATTCGAAAAAGAAAAAATCTTACTGACTTCAAACTTTTAAAATGTGGTGTATCTTTAAAAAAAATTGCTTTCAGAGAGAATTTGTGTGCTCCCATTATGTGGGTCACATGAGAAAAGTGCATCCAAATAAGAGCTTAACGATGAAGCGTTAATGATACGATCGCAGTGTGTGACAGCGCCAGGACGCGGGGCAGCAGGGAAGACACTGCCGGGCAACTGTCCTCTACACACACACATGCACACGCACACAAACAAACATGTAAACACAAGCGTTCCCACTGAGTCTCACACACATGCACGTGCACACAGACACACACGCACACACAGCCCCTCTCCGCCTCCGGCCTGCCTTTACATAATGGCACTGATTTCAGTCTGCAATTTGCCATGGCTGTTTAGTGCAGCGAGTGCTTTCCTGCTCTTAATGAAGCCTGCGTGACTCCAGGCTGTCTTCAGGGGTCACAACCAGTGTGAGTTCACACTGCAAGCGACGACTGGAGATACGCAGCCGACATCACCCCCTAAACGCTTACACATACACACACACACATTCATCTCCTAATATAATTAAAGCAATGAAAGCACTGAGATGATTGTGTCGTCGTATTAATTTGAAGTTAAAAGAGTGCTTGTATCTGAGTAGTGACTCTTTATGAAACGATAGGTTGGGTAATTTACTCATGATATCATCATCTCTGGATATTAACTTGCTTTTATAGCACTGATTGGTGAATTTGAGCTCAGTGCTGTGAGTTGTATGCACATATGTTACTCTGCTGTGCATTGTGTGAGTTTGTCTGCCAGGTGTTCTGGCTTTGTACGTTTTAATATGTTAATCTGTTTTGGTGTGTGCATATGTGTACATGCTAACCTTGATATGCCTGGCAGATCTTGGTATTATCAGTGTGTTTTGTGTGTGCCCACTTTCTGTTCAAGATGCTTGAAGTGTCTATAAAAGACCTGTGACCTCACCATACTTTTTGACCTTTAATTATTGGAAATATTTGCTATATGTTTTATATATGTTATTGTATTAAAATAAGAAACAGCCATCCATTTAATCAGTATTAGATTTATTGCGCAGTATGCTTACACACACATGGAAAAAAATAGATGAAAAAGACAAACAAGAGATGAAAAACATACTGCAGTCAGTTGTTGTGATGTAAAGGTAGTTTCAGAGCTTAAATATTATTTAACACAATGTTAAATATTATCATGCATATAGATTTGTGACCAGGTTGACAAAAGTGTGTTAAATTGACAACACATTTGTAGTTTGGGCTTTTGGATGTAATGTTAGCATTTTTCTACATGCAATATATGGATATTTCATGTCTATTGATTATTTTTTTTCTAACAACTTTCTTAAGAAATATCGTATTTTATAAATTAAGCGAATACTTATTATATCACACAATTATTTTGCTCTTAATTGAGTCGTGTTCAAAATAAACAAGTAAATAAATAATATATTTTTTTAAAAATCTGGATTATTTATTCAGAATTGATTTAATAGATTAAGTTTCATTTTGTTAAATTGGATTTAGTTTTGTTTCAAATAAGAAAATATTAAATTTTTACTCATGTAAAAAAAAAAAAATCTGTCAGCTACAAACACCCACCTGAAAACTTGAAAAAAAAAAAAAAAAAAAAAAAGTTGATTACAAAACCATGTGACAAGCATCATTTCATTTTATTTTATTTTATTTTATTTTATTTCTTCTTAATTTTTTCTCTGTTTGATCTCCAGTAAAATATGTTGGGTACATTGTTACAGTTTGCAATATTTTTATGATTTTAATTTAAACAAATATTGAAATTTGAGGTTGATCTGACTAAGAAAATAACATTTGGTCAAAGGCCTGCTATTGATATTATAAAATAATGAAAATTTATTATATTTTATTTTTTTATTTTATTTTATTTTATTTATTTTTTATTTTATTTTATTTTATTTTATTTTATTTGACAAAGCAAGTACAAATCAGAACCTGACCAGGATATAAAAAAAACCTTATTGTTGAATTTTGATATTTCATTTTTTTTTTTATTTTAAAACATACAGTTGATTAGTTGACATTTTATTAGCATCTCTATGTCAGAATGAAAAATAAACCACCTAATTATATTTTTTAAGTTGTTAAAGTAATTGTGTTATGTAGAAGCTTAATGCAGTACATTTTATTTTTAAATAAAGATAAAGATTCCTTTGTAAAATAGAATTAAATTTCTTTCTAGCATTTTTATTTTATTTATTTTATTATTATTTTTAGACAAGCCAAGTACAAATCTGAACCTGAACAGGATTTAAAAAAAAGAAAGAAATTCGTATTTTCTTTTATTTTTAGACAATATGTGCAGCATCACAGCAGCAATTTTTTAGGTATGCAATATAATAATAATAATAATAATAATAATAATAATAATAATAGTAATAATATGATCTTTTTACTTGATATGAAAAATGATTTCATTATTCATAACAAAATCTTGAATAATAATAGTGATATTAAACATTTTTATTATTGTTGTTGTTATAATAGTTATGTAGTTTTTGTGAACTTATATTAATTGAGAGAATACATGGAATATTTGTACTTTTAATTTAGTTTAAAGCAAAGTGATATAAATCTGTTCAGTCTTGCTTTCAGAGAAATTGAGTGATGTTTATCCTTAAAACAAGAAGGAAAAAACAACAATTTGCCATTGGGGTAAATACGTGCATTTAATTCAAAAGGGAAGACAAATTTGTTTTTCCTATCCCATTGGCAAATTTTTTTTTTTCCTGCCTTAAGCATAAACCTCATTGAATTTAGTTGGATTTGTGTGGTTTCTCTCCTCCCTAGTCCTCCGTGCAGCAGCTCCCAGATTCCTCCGGTCTCTCTCTCTCTAAAGAACAGCACATAAAGCGCCCTCTCCCATCAAAACAATGACGTCTGAGGAATACCAATGCCTGCCCGCTGCCGTTTTGTCAAAGTTTAATTTGGCTGATCTGCTTTGTGTCGTGCGTCTCTCCTCTCCTCCACAAGGGGAGTGCATCTGAGGTCGTAATTAAACACCACACGCTCATTCATGTGCAAATGCACCCAGGGCTCTTTGAAAGCGAACCGATGGAGGATAGAATGAGGAGAAAATTGATAACAAACAGAGTGAAGGAAAGCGGGAGGGCAAGGAGGAGAAAGTGTCCGCTGGTCTCCTGGAGTTCATGTTTCCTGCTCGAGTTGTAGTGGACTTTGTAGGCCAGTGAACCGAGAAGACCCATCTGTACCGCGGTGAATTTTAAACACCACTAGAATAGAAACCGTTTGCGCCGAACGGACCTTCCTTCGTAAATTCTCCCCTGTTGTTCTTAAAGGTACGTAATCGACCAATTAAAGCGCTAATGATCCGTATCGGTTTATCATCAGAGTTGACAAACATGAAAGTCGAGTTAATTGATCCATAACAGACGTTTGATTCGTTGGAGGGACACGCGAACACATCACACAACACACATACTCACATATATTGTGAGTCAGCATGTGTTTTATCTGACTTTCAGCTAGGAGAGACCGTGAGGAAGAGATTGATCTGCTCTGTCTTTGTGATGTACACACCTACTGGCAGCTCCAGACACAAACAGAATATATTCAATATACCGACACACTGTACTTGACTGTGATGATAGTCTAAAGACTGCTTTACACTTCATCTTCTGCTTTGTTTTTATCACACGTGTCCACCGGTGCAAAGTCAGACGAGTTGAGCGGCCGTTTTCCATTCGTTCTCTATGGGAGCTGAGCAGCAGGGGATTGTGGGATTGACGGCGCTGCCGAGCGAGCGGTGAGAGTGTTAGAAAGTCGTGAAGTGCTAAACTTCACTCAGACGGTAGACGAGAAACATCTTGCAGACAGTCGTTGTGATGTAAAGGTAGTTTCAGAGCTTAAATCATATCATTAATATTATCATGCATATAGATTTGTTACCAGGTTAACGAAACATGCACATTTTGGGCTTTTGGAAGTAATGCTGGCATTTTTCTACCTGCAATATGGATTTACTTTCTTTTTTTTCTAACAGTTTTCTTTAGAAATAGCATATTTTATCCATTAAGAGAATACTTACTATCTTAGTAACATATTATGTGTATCCTGTTTTTCAGTTTGCATGAACTTTGTCCCTTAAATTACAATTTTTACAGTGTTTGCTTTTTGAGCTTTTTGAGTCTGGAGTTCAAAATAATGACTAAAAAAAAAAAAAAAAAATCAAGATTATCCATGTTGAATTTATTTTTACAATATAAATACCTAGAAAAATAGATTGAGTTTTTTTTTTTTTTAAATTGAATTTAATTTTCTTCTATTTTCTTTTCTATTATTAATTTTGTATAATTATTATTATACAAAGATATAAAGTTATGTACATTATAATTATAAAATAATAATAATAATAATAATACTTTGCATTTCAAAATAAAATTTTAAAATTGTATTTTATTTTATTTTATTTTATTTTATTTATTCAGATATATTGAACATATTATGGTAAATTTCTTCTTAATTTGTTTCAGTATTTGCCATTGGGGTAAATACGGGTTTTAATTCAAAAGGGAAAACCATTTTATTTTATTTTATTTTATTTTATTTTATTTTATTTTATTTTATTTTATTTTATTTTATTTTATTTTATTTTATTTTTTTTTTTATTTTATTGTTTTATTTCATTTTATTCAGATATTTTGAACATGTTATAGTAAATGTCTTTTTAATTTTTTTCAGTATTTGCTATTTGGGCAAAGTTTGGGATTTTAATTCAAAAGGAAAAACAATTTTATTTAATTTCAGTTCATTTTATTTTATTTTATTTTATTTTATTCAGATATTTTGAACATGTTATAGTAAATGTCTTCTTAATTTTTTTTCAGTATTTGCTATTTGCGTAGAATTTTGGATTTTAATTCAAAAGGGAAAACTATTTTATTTTATTTTATTCAGATATTTGGAACACAATATGGTAATTTCTTTCAATATTTGATCTCCAGTGACCTCAAGGAGAATACTAATTCCCTTTGAACATTTTTTACGGTTTGCAATATTTTTGTGAATTCAATTCAAACTAAAAATTAAAATTTGAGGTTAATCTGATTAATAAAATAACATTTGGATAGCCAGACAAGGCCTGCTATTGAAATTATGACTAAAAAATTGTTAAATTGTCAACTTCTTAATCAATGCAGTCTGTAACATATTTGACAAATTCACCACTCTTTTTTCTTTGCAATAACAAAATGGTGATTAGGCTTGGCAAACACCAGTAGTTGTTTTATTGAGAAAGTGTATTGTTTTATATATATGATTGTCAGAAATGATCTGTGATCGACGCGGAAACACATGTACTTGTAATTCACGAACACAACAAAGCATCCTGAGACATTTTGTCATGCTGCATAATGAAATAATACTGATATGGTCCAGTTATTTTCATCACACATCCACTGAATAAAGAAGCTCCTTCAGTTTGAACACACACACTCACACACACATCAGTTTCTCTTTGATGCCCACCTCTTGTTTGAGCGCCCTCCCATAATCCCGAATGAGCAGTTTGTCGGACATGCCTTTTATTAAAACACCAAAATAACAACAGAGAGCTTTGAAGGTTTCATCGAACATAGCGCTCTATTCCTCCAGGAAATAAACAACCGCTTTTTACACAGCAAACAGTAAGTGTGTGTGTTTGTGTGTGTGTGAGAGGAGGTCGTGGAGATGCAGGCAATGGCCATTGCAGACTGTGTGTGTGTGTGCATCGCGTGCCTGCCATAATGAATTGTGCGATGGGCCGTCTCTCAGACGGTACGTCAGCTTCTCTGGCTCTTCCCGCTAGTGCTGCATGTGTTGGCGCGCTGCAGCGGCAGACAGACTCTCTGCTCTGCACTAATGCTTTCTGGCAAGACACTGGGCATTTATTAGTGCAGGGAAGGAAATTGCGTGTGTATGCATGGGTACATGTGTGAATGTTTGCATTAGTGCTGTCATGAAAACCCAAAATTGAGTAGTCGACATCAATAGCAGTGAATAGCAGGTTCTTGATACCAATTTTAATCCCAATAAAACAATAAATGTGTGATGGGTAGCACTTGATAAAAAAGTTGATAAAATGACAGATTAATTACCGGCCCTAGAGTGATTGATTTCCCCTTTTTATCTGGTCAATATTGTTGTTTGATTAATAGGATATGCTAAAAATCGACAGTTCCAAGCTGCATTTCACTGCTAAATCTTATGCATATATCTGATATTTTGAGAGTTAGCTGATTTTTCTTACATTTTCGGATGACAAATGGGCTGTGTTTACATTAACACCCTGCCAAGATGGGTGTTTGGATCATGAAGTGAATGTGAGCATCTTTGCACATACACGCACAGCATGTGCACGTTCAAAAGCAGTCAGACAGCAATCCGAAACCAATAGAGTCAGTGCTCAGTACAGCCAATGATGTAGAAAGACTGATACCATTACTTAGTGGACGTCCCAAGTGTGCATCTACGTGTGTGTGTGTGTGTGTGTGAGTGTGCGTGCGCCTTTTTATGAATGTTTGTCTTTTTATGTATGCTTTTGTATGTTTGTACATTCTTTTTTTCTGTTTATATACTGAAATATGTATGCATTTTACAGTTTATATGTATGCATTTGTTTGTTTATGTATGCTTTTGTGCATGCATGCTTTTTGTGTTTGTGTATGTTTATGTTTATGTTTGTGTGTGTGATTTTTATAATTTGTTTTATTATATTTTGAGAGCTTTTGTATGTTTGTGCTTTTTAGATGGGTTTTCTCATGTTCATATACTGTATGTGCATTTGTTGTTGTTTTTGTGTGTGTCTGTGTGTGTGTGTGTGTGTGTGTGTGATTTTGTGCATGTGCTTTTTATGATTTGTTTTATTTTATTTTGAGGGCTTTTGTATGTTTGTGCCTTTTTATGTAGATTTTCTTGTTTGTTTGTGTGTGTGTGTGTGTGTGTGTGCTTTGTGCATGTTTATTCATGTTTTTTTTTTGAGAGAGAGAGCTTTTGTACAATTTACAGGATTTTTTTACAGTGTATGTTTGTATTTTTTGTGTTTATATACTGTATGTGCATTTGTTGTTTTTCTGTGTGCTTTTGTGCATGTTTTTTTTTTTTTTAATATAGGTTTTCATGTGTTTTTATTTTTAATAAATTAATTTAAATAAATTTAATAATACATTTAATAATTTAATAAATTTATTTCATTTTTAATATTTTTATTTTTTTTATTTTATTTTTATTTTTATTTTTTTTGCATTTGTTATTTTTTGTATGTATTTTGTATGGGGTTTCTTGTGTTCTTATTTTTTTATATATTTATTTAAATACATTTAATAATACATTTCTTTTTGATACATTTATTTCATTTTTAATAGTTTTATTTTTTCATTTTTTATTTGCATTTGTTGTTTTTGTGTGCGTTTTTGTGCATGTGCTTTTTTATGTTTTTTGAGAGAGAGAGAGAGAGAGAGAGAGAGAGAGAGACAGAGCTGTGTGTTTTAGAACATTAGATAAACATCCAACTAAGACATTTCAGAACTAACTTTGAGAGAACCTTGCAAAAACATTAGAAAACATTTTTTAGAGTGATAAGAATGTTCCTTATTAGCTGGGACATTTGTGTGTGTGCGGTTTTATTCATGCATGCTCTTTTATATGTGTGTGAATTTGTGTGTGTGCATGCTTTTTGATGTATATGTATGTATTCTGTGTGGATGTGGGCTTTGGTTTGTGCATGGACTCTGCTGTGTGTGTTTCTCCATTTACAATACTCCTGTAGTCCTCTTGCGCTTTGTGAGTGAAGTCCATTTATTGTTTGTTCACAGACGTGAGTGAGACATGTGTGTATTGGGAGGGTGGTGGTCCTGAGCGAAGCGACCCGTCCGAGAGGTAGTTGAGCAAGATGAAACGAGAAGGGTCTGGGAAGTGGCAACATGTCAATATGAAATAGAGAGAGAGAGAAAGAGACAGGAGCCGGAGGAGAGCGGCGAGAGATGATGGATGAGCGACGCCATGTAGGATGCACTGAACCATACGGGAAGAGCAGAGGAAGAAATCTGACGGAATTGGAAAAGAGAAAACACAGCGAGCTGAAAATACGTGAAGGATGAGCGGGCGCTGACGAGAGTGACGATACGTTCGTGTGGTCCAGGAAGAGGCTATTGACCATCAAGCGAAACAGCGAGAGATTCCCGCCTCTATAAAACATACAACACGCGGAGCTTGCGCAGAACAGCGTGTCGCGGCTTTGAAGTTGCGCGCCTTGGGTTGACGTGTGTTTTTTGACAGTGGTTGGTCATAGTTCATCTTTTGATTTGAGCGCCGGGTGACCTGATTCTGTCGGCCCCGAGCTCATGAATAATCCAAAACAAACAATCATATACAAACACATTAATGCATTCTGCCATGCACGGTACACAGCCTTCAATGTGTCCGTCATCTGAACTTGTGTTGTGTTGCACATCAAGTCACAGATCAGATCGGTCAGTGTACAAGAATTTTCAAAGACATTTTTGCATTCTTAAAAAACATGCATTCTTAAAAAAAAAACAAGTATTTGACTTCTAGTTTTGTGTTTTTGCATTCCAAAATGTGTCAGAACACAATTTAAAATGCAACCCAATTTTTTGTTGCATTCTAAGCATTGTCAGAAGAAGTGCTGTAGTAAGATTTAACATGAATGGCCCTCTTTTCCAGTCTTTTACTGCTTTAATTTGAAGTACAGCCATTATGAGCAACAGTTTTAAGTGAATTTTGCTAAACAGGTTCGTTCCATACTGTTTAAAATGCATCTACTTGAATAATAACGTATTTGGTTTAATGCACAGTTTCCCAAATTGGGGTTTGTAAGGGAATTGCAGGGTGTTTCAGGCTTTGATAAAAAAAAAAAAAGCTAATTAGTGATTTAAATATAAAAATGTAAAATTAAATTAAAAATGTTTAAATAAAACTAATGCTGATTAATCGCATCCAAAATAAAAGTTTTTTGTTTACATAATATATATGTGTGTGTGTACTGTGTATATTTATTATGTATATATAAATACACACAAACATACAGTGTATATTTTGAAATTATTTACATATATTCATATTCATATTCATATAATTTATATTATATATAAATATTTTTGATATATAAACAACATTTTTCGCGTGTTTACGTGTGTGTGTTTGTATTTATACAGTGTATATATATATATATATATATATATATATATATATATATACACAGTACTCACTCATTTATTATGCACACAAAAACTTTTTTTGGATGCGGTTTACTGTTTGACAGCACTAATAAAAATACAAAACTGTACGCTTATGCATTAAAAAAAAATTATATTTAATTTGTTTACCTGCATGTCATGTGACAACTGTGACCATCTAAAAAACAGTGAACGTTTAAATGTGTTGTTAAATTGCTGAAATATTAACTTTTTAGGAGGACATTTAAGTATATATTTTATGTCAGAGGGATTCAAATAAATAAATAAACAAAAATATTTATGGTTTAATGGCACAAATTAAATTTGCAAGATCGTAAATTCAGAATTCCTTTCTAATCAACACTGAAAAACCAAATGTATCTGTAATTTTCTGCCAGGACATTATACATTTTGATAAAACTAAAACACAATCCAATGAAGTCTAAATACATGTGTAAAAAAAAAAAAAAAAAAAAAAATGTATACAGAAAATTAATTTATAATAATACAGTATATGTGCCCTATTTTTTTTTCACAAGAATTTTTTTTTTCTTTTTTTATTTTTGCTTTTGAGTTAATGTATAGTTAGTATGTATTTATTAATGTATTTATTTTTTATTTATTTTTATTTTATGTTTATTTGAATAGGGTTGATACAATAAACATGATTCCAGTCATAGACGAAAAATGCACTGCACATAGAGATTACAGCAGAAGCTAATTTGCATCTCATGTCCCTAGAAAGGCTTTTCTAAAAAAGATTTATTTATTTATTTTTGCAATAATTCCCACAATCCTGTGTGTGGTTCAGTGGCCAGTTGACAGAATAAAAAATCACATTTGACGAAGCAGCTTGAGGTAAATTAATTTACAAATGTCCTTTTTTCATTTTTAAACGTATGATTCCATTTCTAGCAAGAAATAACTATTGTAGTCATTAAATATTCACTTGGTTATTTCTAAAGCTCACTTGAATTTGTTCTAGATCATTAGACGTGACATTATGGTGCCTTGGAAGCCTTAGGAGGTGTCTTCATACAAAAATCATTGACTGTCTGAACGACCGAATTAGGTTTTGGTCGCACAGTTTGTGAGATAATGCATTTCTTTGTGTGTGTGTGTGTGTGTGTGTGTGTGTGTGTGTGTGTCAGAAAGGAGAGACGAGAGGTAAACCTCACGGGCAGATCACCCTCGTGAGGCTCGGCGTCTCTTGATGATAAAGGCTGAATTCAATTATTTAGCAACACTTGCAGAACAGACAGCAGCTCACTGTTTCTCCTCTAGGGATGAAGTGCGTGTCTGCCAGAATACATCTGCTCAGAAAAAGCTGAATTTATGACTCAAATAGCGGTAATGAAATACCAGAGTAATTAGCATCTAATGGTAAATGGAAACGAAGAAGCTTCTTGGAGATTTTGAGCCTAAAATAGCAGGTAGACAGCGTTCTTTGCATTCGGGTTTATAACTCCTGCGTGTATTCAATTTACTCATTTACTCATCTTCGTGTCATTCTAAACCTGATTTTTTTTTTTTTTGTCACACAGATGGAGAAAATTTGATGTTTTTTTTTCTCTGCAATTACAATGAACACTGATTGAAATGTTCAAAACACATGATTCAAAACACAATTCAAAACACATTAAAAACCATATGAGAGACAAATGGAAGTTGTCATTCACATTAAAAGAATAGTTCACCCAAAAGTGAAAATTGGCAGCATTTACTCACCCTCATGTTGTTCCAAACCTGTCTTTAAACATCTGAAGAATATGAGTAACAAAACAGTTGATGGTCCCCACTGACACCCATAGTATTTTTTTAGTGCTGGGCAATGATTAATCGCGGTTAATCCAAAATAAGTTTTTGTGTACATAATATATATGTGTGTACTGTGTATATTTATGTATAAATACACACACATGCATGTAAATATTTAAGAAAAATGTTCTATATATATATTACATATATTTATATTAGGGCTGTCAAATGATTAATCGTGATTAATCGCATAAAAAAATAAAGGTTTGAGTTTGCGTAATATATGTGTGTGTACTGTGTGTAATAATTATGTATATATAAATACAACAAATTAATGTATATAATTAAGAGAAATGTTATTTATGTACAAAATATTTTTATTTATATATAATATAAATTATATAAAAATTATAATACATATACTTGGAAATATTTTTTAAATATACACATGAATGTGTTTGTATTTATATATACATAATAATTACACACAGTACACACACATATATTAGGCAAACTCAATCTTTTTTTTGTATGCGATTAATAGCGATTAATCGTTTGACAGCCCTAATTTATATATAATATAAATTATATGAATCTAAATATATACATGTAAGTATTTTAAAAATATTTACTGTGTGTGTGTGTGTGTGTGTGTGTGTGTATTTTATACATAATAAAGATACACAGTACACACACATATAATATGTACACAAAAACTTTTATTTTGGATGCGATTAATCGCGATTAATCGTTGCCCAGCACTAATATTTTTTCCAAATACTATGGAAATCAATAGGGACGATCAAGTTTAGGTTACCCAAATGTTGCAAAATATCATCTTTAATGTTCAACAGACAAAAGAAACTCATACAGGTTTGGATCAACTTTAGGTGAGTACATGAGCACAATTAACTCCAGCTCTCATTAACATCACATCTTTTCAGGTAATCTATTAAAAATGATTTTGGATTACAAAACTGATATGAGTTATTCATTCATAAGCGATCCAGTTCTTGAGTTCAACTCACTGACTCATGGATTCAGTTGCAGTAGTTAATGAGTGGAAGGGAAAATTATTAGTGAATTACAACATGTTTATGGTCAGCATCTGTAATCCTGCTGTTGCTTTTGTAACCTTATTTTGAAGGTTGAAAGCTTTAGTCCCTGTTCATTTTAATTGCATTGACACAAACGTCTGCAGAATCTGTTTTGGTGTTCCATATAAGAAGGAAAGTCAAATGGATTCAGAACGACAAGAGGCAGAGTTATGATTTTGGGTGAACTATCCCTTTAAATGATTCCATCAGCGCTCTGGGTGTGATTAAATGAGCCCGGAATCCACAAAGCCATCCCAGTCTTGTGGAAACCAGACTTTCCCAAGTGCATGCGGTTGTAGGCGCTTCTGATAATGCATGTGTAGGCCTCGTTCAACAAGGAATGATGGAGAGTTTTGACTTCAATTAATTCTTCATCATTACATTAATTAATCTAAATCTATAGTTAATTAATTATGCAGTATATTTTTTCTTGTGCATGTTTAAAAAGTCAAAAGGGTTGTTGGATGATGTTTTAAATTGGAAAATTAATATTCATAACTCCTAATGAAGTTTCTAGAATGACCCTCGATTCGTGGCTTTACTGAGATTTAATTAACAATCCTGGCAGCCGACACCTTTGACAGAATGGGTGGCATAATCGAGCCGCGTTGGAGTGACTTATTGTTCGAACACGATAAAACATACAAACATTAATATCTGGCGAACGCCGAGCTCTCTTAAGATCCTCAAAGACACAGACATCTCATAATATGCCATTCACAAATTATCCTGGCAAACATTAGGAGTAAAACTGCTTAAGTGTGAAAATAATGTCATGCAAGACTGAGCAGTAATGAATATATTAGGACTCGGGCATCTGATCCAAGGTCAGAGGAAAATTTGCAGCAACATTTATAGACCCCGTAGAATTTTCAATAATTGCCATCCTGTCATAAAAGTTTAACCCTCAAACCGTGATATTGATGCCAGACATCGACCGGCAGCTAAATTAATCACATTACTATAGAGTGGGAGATTTATTACACATTTTTTATTTATTTGTGCACATTATTGTTTTATTTGCTTGTGTGGACTTCTTCAGATATTTTCTTTTTCACCTCAAGTCTGATATTCTGGGCCTTGAGTGTACATCTATGTGGCCTTTTAACCAGTTTAGGTGTCTTTGTTTGTAGGAACACATTGTTAGTGTGCACGTGTGCTCTCAGTGACACTATCTGTCGACCTGAAAGCCCACAGACTCCACAGACGCGTCATCTCCCAACTGATCGAGTTATGTTCACATCAGCACTTATGTGTGTGAACTCTGCATGACCTCGGCGTCCTCCAGCGATTAACCCATCACTGCAATCAGTCCACACGATGACCTTTGTCACCTCACGCTTGACCCTGTACGCTAGATGAAGCTTGTATAAGAAGCTTGGATAATTCTGATCTCTAGCCAATATATATAAACACACTACTGGTCAAAAGTTTGAAATAATTACGATTTTGTAAGTTTTGTTATGCTCACCAAGGCTGATTTAAAAATGTATTAAAAATACAGTACTTGATTAAAATTTCAGTAAACACAGTAACATTGTGAAATTTTACAATTTAAAATTACGTGTCTGTTTTTAATACATTTCAAAATATAATTTATTCCTGTGATGCTAACCTGAATTTTCAGCTTGATGCAGACTTATTATGAATTATTCTTGGTACTCAATTATTAATAATGGTTCTTAATATTATCAATGTTGCCTAATATTTTTGTGGAAACCATACTAACTTTTTTTTTTTTTTTTTTTTTTTTCTGCAGGATTTTTTGTTGAATATTAAGTTCAAAATAGTTTTTGTCACTTTTGATCAGTTTAATGGGTACTTGCTGAATAAAAATACTACTTAAAATATATATATTGAAAATCAGCATATTAGAATGATTTCTAAAGGATCATGGGACACTGAAGACTGGAAAAATGGCTGCTGAAAGTAAATATATTAAATTACAAATAAATAAATTAAATATTTTAAATATTTTAAATTAAAATAATTTACAGCTCTTTTAAATTGTAATAATATTTCACAATATTACAGCTTTTACTGTACAAATATCTGGTACTGGTGAAGCCAAAACAAACAAAAAAAAAATTAAATGTATTATATTAAATATATTAAATACAAATTAAACAGTTATTTTAAGTGTTAATATTATTTTACAATGAAAACCATCTGGTGCTGGTGACTGCAAAATAAAAACTAAAATATAAATTAAATATATTAGAAATATTAAATTAAAGTAAAAGAGTTCTTTTGAATTGTAATATTATTTCACATTATTAATGTTTTCCCTCTACAACCATCTGGTGCTGGCAACACCAAAGCCAAAATAAAAATAAATTAATTAAATAATTAGTACTATTAAATTAAAGTAAAACAGTTCTTTTGAATTGTAATATTATTTCACAATATTAATATTTTCACTATACAACCATCTGGTGCTGGTGACACTAAAGCCCAAATAAAAATAAAAAAATTAAACATATTAAATTAAAATTAAACCATTCTTTTGAATTGTAGTAATATTCCACAATATTACAGCTTTTACTGAACAAATATCTGGTACGGGGAAGCCAAAACAACAACAACAAAAAAATTAAATGTATTATATTAAATATATTAAATAAAAATTAAACAGTTATTTTAAATTTTAATATTATTTTACAATTAAAACCATCTGGTGCTGGTGACGGCAAAATAAAAACTAAATAAATTAAATATATTAGAAATATTAAGTAAAACAGTTCTTTTAAATTGCAATATTATTTCACATTATTAATGTTTTCCCTCTACAACCATCTGGTGCTGGCAACACCAAAGCCAAAATAAAAATAAATTAATTAAATAATTAGAAGTATTAAATTAAAGTAAAACAGTTCTTTTGAATTGTAATATTATTTCACAATATTAATATTTTCACTATACAACCATCTGGTGCTGGTGACACCAAAGCCCAAATAAAAATAAATTAATTAAACATATTAAATTAAAATTAAACCATTCTTTTGGATTGTAGTAATATTTCACAATATTACAGTTTTCACTGTACAACCATCTGGTGCTAGTGACGCCAAAGCCAAAGTTCCCTAGGAATACATATACTGATAAAAAATGTATGCAATAAATGCACTTTAAGTTGCTTTGGATGAAAGTGTCTTGCAAATGAATAAATATTAGTATGGTTACATTTTGGCCATTTGTGTATATTTACTAAGGGCCATTTACACAGAATGAGTTTCTGCATTCCACTGCACTGCTTCTCCATTGTTTTCTATGTACATTTGCATCATAATTGGATGTGTTTGACCATTGCCTTGTATCTTTTGCAGCATTTCTAAAAATGCAACACTCAGGTTAAAAGAACTTCATCTTGCATCTCTAATTTACATGCAAAAATGTTTTGTGTAAGCGCCCCCTAACAGTAACAAACTGTCCAGATTGAATGCAAGACTGTCCCTAAGGCAGGATCTTCTGTTCGTCATCAACCCTGGCAGTATTTTTGCTACGAGTGTTGTCTGAAAACCACTCCAAAAAAGACAGCAAACACTCCCCTATAATCCTGCGAGTGTGCGGCGTGTCGGCGTTGCCCTCAGCGTTTGCTATTCCACGTTCAGTCGACAAGATCACAGTGTTCTCTCTCAGTAGGCAGCGGCCATGTTTCATTAATCAGCGCCCGCCATCTCTCCGAATCAACCTTCTCCCGCCGGTCCCCCGTTCCTCACCCCTACCCGGGCTCCGCGAGGCCCTTCCCATCCCGCCGTCAGTTTTCTCGGATGGAGCCGTTGACGGGCGCAGGGGTCTTTTCCATCGCCACGCTGAGGGGCTTTTTAATTTAAGGTAATTAATTGCTGACCTCGTTTGACGCGGCACTTTATGAGTCTTTGGCGACAGCCTGTGATTTTCTGTACTTCCCGCTGCTAGCGAGAACTCCTGCGATGATGCTGGCGACTGAGAACGAGCGGGAGATTGTACGAAGGAAAGCGTGGAGGGAGAGGTTGTTGTGATGTGATCCGAAGGGGAAAACACAGAAAGGATCTGGTGCTTTCTAAAAGAGACGAGTGATTTCCCCAGTCTGCCGTTCTTCCTGCTCTGGTGGAGGCTGCATCCCTCCGTCTGTCTCCAGACTTGACTGTCAGGGGCATCCACTCCATTTAATCAAACACATTTTTGTGATTACATTCGCCTCCACGTTCCAGAGAGAGAGGGGGAGAGATGGAAAGAGGAAGCGGAGAGTGTTGTGGATCAGTAAACCACCTAGTGCCACAGTGTCTGCTGACAAAGTAAATCACACACACATAAGAGACGAGCTGGGCAGCCCATTACGAAAGCACTTCCAACTCATCTCTTTCTGAATCTCTCTCTCTTTCTTGCTCACATATTGTGGTATTGTTTGCTCACCCTCATGTCTTATATATCTCAAAAGGAGATATTTAAAGCACTGTCCAAGCTGTTCTTTTTCATACAACGAAAGTGATTGGAAACCACAGCTGCTGAGTGGGATTTTTAGTCATTAATTTCTTATTTCCAACACTAAGCTATTGTATGATCTTCAGAAGACTTTAAGAGAAAAATTAAGAGACCACTGCAAAATTATCAGTTGCTCTGATTTTGGTATTTATAGGTATGTGTTTCAGTAAGACGAACATTTTTGGTTTGTTCTTCTGTATAAACTACTGACAATTTCTCCCAAATTCCAAATAAAAAGTTTTTTAGAGAATTTATTTGCAGAAAACCAACTGGTCAAAATAACCAAAAAAAAAAAAAAAAAAAAATGTTTGTTTGCACCTCAAATAGTGCAAAGAAAACAAGTTCTTATTCATTTTTGAACACCAAACATTAATGTTTTAACTTAGGAAGAGTTCAGAAATCAATATGGTATATATATAATATTGGTCGAATAACCCTGATTTTCAATCACAGCTTTCATGTATCTTGACATGCTCTACACCAGTCTTTCACATTGCCGTTGGGTTGCTTTTTGCCACTCCTGGTGCAAAAATTCAAGCAGATCTGCTTTGTTTGATGGCTTGTAGCCTCACGTAGCCAGACCTTCAGACTATCGGCAGAAGGTCTGGGGCTGCCCAGGAGGCCATATGATTGACAGGTAAAGCAACCATCATGTTTAATAGTGTGGAAATGTCCCCACAATAACAGTGTGTAAAACTCTTGTATGTATTTTAAATGTCTATGCCACACACTACATATTTCACATACTTTTAATAATTCCTAGTTTAATTCATCCTGATAAATGCTCATTGTCTCAAGTGCAAACACAACGGCTTTCTTCTTCCATGAGGGGATTTGGCATCACATGTTTTCAGGCAAAACGTTAAGGAACGCAACATACACGTCTCCTGGAAATATTATAGAATTTAACCAATCAGTTGACAACTTCGAAACTCCTTAAGTGTGCCGCGTCTGGGAATCTTGGCCGCTTTGAGTGGCCGAGGTCCGCCCAAGAGGCCATATGATTGACAGGTAAAGCAATCAATCACACTCGTTTTGTGCCACGTCATGTTTGGGGGCCAGGAAATGTCCCCATAATAACAGACTAGTGTGTAAAACAACTGGACATATTTTAAAGAGTCTATGCCATGAACTTTACATATTTCACATACTTTTGAAAATCCAGCGTTTAGTTGATCCTGATGATCATTGTCATAGTTGTAAACTTTGTTCTTCCGTAAGGGTGTTTGGCATCACAGCATCTTTGTTTCCAGGTGGAATGTTATCGAACGAGACGTGCGTCTTCTGGAAATACTGTAGAATTCAACCAACCACATGATGCCTGAAGTGTTTCAGTTTTGCGTGCCATATGCATCAGACATTCAGCCAGTGGTCCGTGACGTCTGAGGCTGAGACTAGATGGCTTGTGACCATCCATCTTCCTCTTGATCTCATTCAAGTTTTCAATGGAGATCAGATCTGGAGATTAGACTGGCATGACATGAGTCTTGATCTGGTGGTCCTCCATCCACACCTTGATTGTTGACCTAACCGTGTAGTATGGAGGACAACCTTGTACCTTCTTCTCTGACAGCCTTGTTGGCTTGATTCATGCACCCTTCAAAAAGACGAATGTGCCCTTGCTGAGCACCCCCAGATCATCACCGATCCTCCACCAAATTTGACAGTAGGTGCAAGACACTGTGGCTTGCAGACCTCTCCAGGTGTTGGGCAAAGCTGAAAATTGGACTCATCAAAGATCCAATCCTTACGTTTTTTGCAAACCTCAGCTTTTGGCTCTTCTTTGCTTCTCACTGATAAATGGTTTATTTCTAGTTTTGCACAACTTTAGCCTGACACCAGGAGCTTGTTTTGAACCATCCTCGCCGTGCACTTCACACCAGCTGCCGTTTGCCATTCTTTTTGTAGGTCACTAGATGTCATCCTATGGTTGTTGAGTGACATTCGAAAGAGGTCAGTGGAGAGTCGTTTTCACCTGGTTATAGCTTTGTTGTCCCCAATGTCTGCAGCTTGACCTTGTTCTTATGAACCGCTGTCTTTGAAATTTGAAGTATGGAAGTAACCTTGACGCCAGAATTGAACTCTTCTTATCCTCACTCAAAACTTTTCTTTTCAACTCTTTTGGCATGGCAAATTTGTACAGAGTTTGGAGTGGTTTCTCAATTTTTTCCCGAGCTGTAGTGAACAGGTTGTAGTCATGTGTTTGGAAATTTGAGAAATGCTTATAAATTTTGTTGCTGTTATCAACAAAAGATAAGGTTTAAATATTTCTGGCAGTTTTCCACCCAAAAAAACTTAGTTTAAATGTTTGAAAATAAAGAAATAAAGACCTAGATATTATTAGTATTGATAGTTAGCGGTTCAAGCATGTAGCACTTAAACCCTATTGTAATTGTTAGAATGGTCACGGATGAGCGATCTCCACGTAAAACTGATCATGCAGACCAAACCGTAAGTCGTAGAGACTTGAAACTTGGAGGGATGGCAGTACTCAGACTGCCTACAACATGACCAAGGCCCGCCCCAATCGGCCTGATGGGGGCGCTACAGCGAACAAAAGTATGAAATCTCTCATAACTCCTAAACCGTCAGTCATGGGCTCCAGTGTCTTATGTTGTTAGAATCCTTGGCTTATGGCGGACGAAACACATGCCAGGTTTGCGAAATTGTTGGGTATTTAAGATATTTTGCAAAGCCTACTTTCTTGGGTTTTTCGCCCAATCTGAACCAAACCAGTGCAGAAAGATTCTCTGGAGAGTGAATATCAATAATTATCCAAAAAAGTTTAACTTGCAACTCACCGTTGCAAAGGAACGCCAAAGCGTTTGAAAGGGGCAGGGCCACTGCTGGTAAAATACCCAACCGAACGGAATGAGATATCATCACCAAACTCAATTTCAGAGCTCAATTTGAGGCCACAGGAAAAAAAAATCACAGAGCTTGGCCACTTGGTGGCACTATTAGAGGGAAAAAAACATAAAAACGACCCTTTTTCCTGTCAACTTGAAAATCTGTGTACACCTGTGTACAAAACTCTCAAAAAACATGGCCGTTATTGGCCGACAAAATTTGAGCACCTGTTAGACAAGGTTAATAGAGGCCAATCGGAACAAAACTCGGTGGGCCTGTTCGACTTTGAGAAAAATTTGAAAGAAATCTGCCACTGGGGGGCGATATCACATTTTTCAAGGGTGTAAACGGTTGTACGTTGCATGGTTTTTTGCACATATGCATGATATTTGTATCATACAATAGAGCTCCTCATTCTGGACAACTTTTTTGAGCTTGACCAGCCACCATCCACTTTTGTTGAGTATGTTTTTAAAACATCTTGTTATAGCTTTGTTGTCCCCAATGTCTGCAGCTTGACCTTGTTCTTATGAACCGCTGTCTTTGAAATTTGAAGTATGGAAGTAACCTTGACGCCAGAATTGAACTCTTCTTATCCTCACTCAAAACTTTTCTTTTCAACTCTTTTGGCATGGCAAATTTGTACAGAGTTTGGAGTGGTTTCTCAATTTTTTCCCGAGCTGTAGTGAACAGGTTGTAGTCATGTGTTTGGAAATTTGAGAAATGCTTATAAATTTTGTTGCTGTTATCAACAAAAGATAAGGTTTAAATATTTCTGGCAGTTTTCCACCCAAAAAAACTTAGTTTAAATGTTTGAAAATAAAGAAATAAAGACCTAGATATTATTAGTATTGATAGTTAGCGGTTCAAGCATGTAGCACTTAAACCCTATTGTAATTGTTAGAATGGTCACGGATGAGCGATCTCCACGTAAAACTGATCATGCAGACCAAACCGTAAGTCGTAGAGACTTGAAACTTGGAGGGATGGCAGTACTCAGACTGCCTACAACATGACCAAGGCCCGCCCCAATCGGCCTGATGGGGGCGCTACAGCGAACAAAAGTATGAAATCTCTCATAACTCCTAAACCGTCAGTCATGGGCTCCAGTGTCTTATGTTGTTAGAATCCTTGGCTTATGGCGGACGAAACACATGCCAGGTTTGCGAAATTGTTGGGTATTTAAGATATTTTGCAAAGCCTACTTTCTTGGGTTTTTCGCCCAATCTGAACCAAACCAGTGCAGAAAGATTCTCTGGAGAGTGAATATCAATAATTATCCAAAAAAGTTTAACTTGCAACTCACCGTTGCAAAGGAACGCCAAAGCGTTTGAAAGGGGCAGGGCCACTGCTGGTAAAATACCCAACCGAACGGAATGAGATATCATCACCAAACTCAATTTCAGAGCTCAATTTGAGGCCACAGGAAAAAAAATCACAGAGCTTGGCCACTTGGTGGCACTATTAGAGGGAAAAAAACATAAAAACGACCCTTTTTCCTGTCAACTTGAAAATCTGTGTACACCTGTGTACAAAACTCTCAAAAAACATGGCCGTTATTGGCCGACAAAATTTGAGCACCTGTTAGACAAGGTTAATAGAGGCCAATCGGAACAAAACTCGGTGGGCCTGTTCGACTTTGAGAAAAATTTGAAAGAAATCTGCCACTGGGGGGCGATATCACATTTTTCAAGGGTGTAAACGGTTGTACGTTGCATGGTTTTTTGCACATATGCATGATATTTGTATCATACAATAGAGCTCCTCATTCTGGACAACTTTTTTGAGCTTGACCAGCCACCATCCACTTTTGTTGAGTATGTTTTTAAAACATCTTGTTATGTGCTCTGTGGAAGTCAGGTTTTGACCAACATGAGGGGTATTGAATTTGTATCTCTTTCTTTAAGTCTTTTTTCCAATGCACAAAGCATTTTGTGTGTTTTTGCAAATGATTTCATGTTCATAAAGAGAGTAATGCTTGCCTTAAATTAGAGCATAGAATCTCTTGCTACAGTTGATAGAAGTATAACAATTGAAATCAATAGATGGGGAGGAGAAACTCGGTCTCTTTCTGACTGGCCCAGACAGAAATGAAAACGGCTCCATTTCCTGTCTCTCTATTCATAGAGGAATGAATGAGAGTCATGTTCTCAGTACAATCACATAGAAATAGAGAAAGTGGGGCAGAATGGCACTTAGCATAAAGCAGGGGTCCCTGGAAATGGACGGTGTTTAGTGGTCCATATGTTTCCTCTAAAAGCGTGTTCACACCGATAGCAATTAAATTGCAGGAAGTCACCAAGGCGTAAATCACAAGTCTGACCACTTAGTAAAGTAACAGCATGTCATTTGTATGATTAGTATCAATCATAGTGATCCTGGTGATGGTGTTGCTTTGACTGGAATGAATCTGATCTGAAAATCAGCAGATCCTCTGTTCGACTTGTAGAACTCGATGTCGAATTTTGAACGTTCATCATTTACAAATCAGAACATAAAATGTGAAAAAAGTCAGCAGGTTCCGTCTGAGCTTCTCATTGATATTGAAACCCACTCGTTACCCGTTTCTTTGGTCTCACATCCTCCTCCCCTTCAGCCTTCTTTCTTTTCAATGATTTAAGCCGTCGGACTGCCGGGAGTATGGAGCCGGCACTGATGACGACAGCAGCGCTTTATTTATGCACACATGAAGCTCTGTCGGCCGTTAATTAGTAGAAGTAATTGGTAAGCACTACTAACGAACTGCGGATAAAATGTGAGCGTTGAAGCCATCAGAAAGATTATATTACACATGCAGAAAAAAAGCGTTTCAAATCACTTGAGATGGACTGAATTCGAGGCCTTGATCGTCTGGGGTTGAAAGGAGGTCGAGGATGGTGTCGCTCCTCAACACTTCCTGTTCTTTGTGTTTTGAATGTGGGCGAGGGCAAAGTAAAACATGTCCTTTTCTCTCGTTTGCTGTCTTTGTGTGTGTGCATGTGAGATTCATGCGTGTGTGTGTGTGTGTGTGTGTGTGTGTGTGTGGTGTGTGTTAGGCCTCCCCCTAAGGCTACCGCCCGCAGGCATCATTAGGCATGATTTACAGTCTCTGATTTCATCCACTTCATGTCATTTAGATCAGCATGGTTCATGCTGAGAGGAGCTGGGCTGACCGCTCACTTACTATTTGTGTGTGTTGACAGTTTAAAGCAGTGTTGAGGGTTTTGGAAATGAGGTTGTATTACTAGCACTGCTTGATCCATGTTCAAAGTTAACCTATTTGCATTTCTTATACGCTATTCAGTCTACCTTTTTAGTAACATTGTACCTTTTTGGCCGCTTGGGTTTCAACAGTTAACTGGTGTTAACTGAACTGACAATTGACTCTTCGCAGGAAGTTTGATTGACAGGTGATCTGGCCAATCATAATGCCGAATCTGCCAATTTTAGGAGAGTAGATCAATGTCAGTGGACTTGAATTTGAAAAATGTCTTTCCACAGTTGAAACACGATACCTTCTGATGTTCATTCATGTTTATTTCATGCTGTAACTAGTAATGATGAAAAGATGATTGTTTCATGTGCCGTTTTAATAGAGGCACTACAGCAATCTGTCACAACACATTAAAGAGCCACAAAACAGTATTTTTTGTTGTTTGAATTTCTTAAGAAATTAGAAAATTTGAAAGCTGAAACTAAAACAGAATTTTAATTGAGGTTACAAGCTACAGTAACAAGATTTTAAAAATATATAAAATATATCTAAATATATATTTATAATTTTTACTTTCAAGTCAACATTTAAAGTGTGTGTGTGTATATATATATATATATATATATATATATATATATATATATATATATATATATATATATATATATATGAATGGATAGATGGATGGATCATAGATGATGGATAGATGGTGTGATGGATGGATGGATGGATGGGTGGATGTTAGACAATGAATAGATAAATGGTTTGGATGTATATATGATGATGGATAGACAGAATGATGGATGGATGGATGGATGGATGGATGGATAGATGATAGACAATGGATAGATGAATGGATAGAACAATGGATGGATGCATTAATGAATAGGTAGATAGAAGGATAGAATGGATGGATGGATGCATGCATGGATGGATGAATGATAGACAATGGATAGATGATTTGATGGATTGATGATGAGTAGACAAACAATGGATGGATGAATAGAACAATGGCTGGATGAATGATAGAACAATGGATAGATGAATGGATAGAACAATGGCTGGATGCATTAATAAATAGGTAGACAGAAGGATAGAATGATGGATGGATGGATAATAGACAGTGAATGAAAGAATGGATTGATGGATAGATGAATGATATGATGGATAGATAAATGGTTTGATGGATGAATAATGGATAGACAGACGATGGATAGATGGATGGATGATAGACAATGGATGGATGCATTAATGAATAGGTAAATAGAAGGATGGATGGATTATAGACAATGGATGGATGCATTAATGAATAGGTAAATAGAAGGATGGATGGATGATTATAGACGATGGATGGATGATGGACGGATGATAGAACAATGGATGGATAGGTGGATAGATGGATAGAATGATGGATGATAGGTGATGGATTGATTGATAGACAGGATGATGGATGGATGGATGATGGATAGAATGATGGATGCATGAATAGAGACAGACAGAATAAATGATGGATGAACAATGGCTTAATGGATGATAGAACGATGGATGGATCGAGAATCGATGGATGAATGGATAGAACAATGGATGGATAGACTGATAAATTGATTGATTGATTGATTCCCAGAATGCATTGCCCTGCATTGAAATTCTTTGAATTGTTTGAATATTCCCAGTCCCAGAGCCAATTCTTCAATTTAGAATTTTGCCTAAATGTGATGTCTGCAATGTTTCAGAATGAGATTTGACTACTAACTCTAATATTGAAACATGCACTTTTCGTGATCCATCTATTTTAGATGGATAAACTCGATTTGCTTGCTCTATTCTTTCTCACTTTAATCAAATATCTGGTTTCACTTAGAAATACACCAGATTGCTGATGTAAAACCCAGTTGAATCCCACCGTGCATGTGGTTTTGTTTTATCTTCCTCCTGCTGCTGGAATATTTTCTGTATTTTTAAGGGTTTTTAGGTTGCAGTTTAAGCATCTAAATGCGTACAACACTTTCAGGCCTGCATTTGTGCAAAGTATCCTCTCTGCAAAGCGTACTTCTCATCCATACCGTGGTGTAATGCCTTGAGCGGCGTGTTGCAAACCCACTGTGGGTTCCGTTATCTCCACTAAGCTTCGGTTCTCATCTACATCTCTTCTCAACTCTGCGAAACCCATGCACGTATCCACCCATCCCGGCCGTCAACGGCACGAACCCCATTATCCTCCTGCAGCAGATTTGGGCTCCGGAGCACATTAAATCTCCAGCAGGGATCAGGGTAAACAAATAAACAGGTAAATCGGCTTTTACCAAGTCTGCTGCTGAGAGCTCCCTGTGTGCTTTGATCACATCTTCCTCGTAATCTCTCTCCTCTACTCCGGCTTTGATTGCGGCGTAAGTCAGACTCTTGCGCGAGTCGGAGACGGCGATTCTGCCGCTTCGTTCCAAATCGTGGCGTCTGGAGAAGGCCTTGCGCTCGGATTGGTGGAGATGAACATCAGTAAGCAGGCGGAACCCGCCTCCCTGATCATGGAAAAGCGAGGCGCCGCTCTGCAAAACCCTCGGGAGAGAGATGAATCATATCAGCACCGGTGTGTTTTAAAGGTGCTGACCGCTCGTCTGCCACAAACCGCCCTCAGCGAGAGTGTGTGTGAGATGAACGCAGAGAGAATGATTAGCCTGCTGCTCACATTGAGGAGAGAAGGGCATCGGGGAGGAAAACGGAAAGGCTCGTTTTTACTTTTTCAGGCATTTTAAAGCGACAGTTCACTCAAAATTAATGTTGTGTTTTAGGAGATACCCTATACAAGTGTTTGTAGCACAGTTCCATGCATCATGGCGTTACAAAATCTGTTAGAAAATGATAACGTGAGGCATTTTCAGGGTTTCCACAAGGGGTGCTACAACTGCTATTACTATAAAAACTTCTACGGTAAATTTTATATTTCAGGTCATTTAGTTTAAAGCAAAGAATCTGTTTTAATTTCCTGTTGTAATGACTATTTTTATCCAGATTTTCATTAAAAATATCTATAGATAACTTAAAGCAACACTGCATAATATATTAAGTTTTGTCTTTTGTCTTAAATAAAATTGGTTGAAAAAGCTTTTTAAATTTCCATTCAGTTATTACATTTGAAACTGAGGTAGAAAACAGAATAAATTGCATTTTGATGCAGGGTTATTATCAGAAACTAAAACCATTAAAAAAAATCCTTGGGGGAAAAATTTACTGAAATAAAGCATAAAACAATTATTTATTTATTTAATAAAATAGTATTCATTTTAATTTTAGTTTTAATTTTAATTTTAAAACTAACACTAAAATAAAAATTATATATATTACATACAAGTTTTAACAAAGTTAAAATAACCATTATTGATAAAAAGGTAAAGAAAAATCTTAATATTTAAAAATTTTAATATACAAAAATCAACTAAAACTAACACTGAAATAAAAATTATATATATATTAAATATAAGTAAATATATGTTTTAATGACCATTTTTTATCCTGGTCATTTTTATTTATTTATTTATTTATTTATTTATTGCGTAACATATTATTAATTTTAGTTTTAATTAATTTATATGATTAATATATAAATATACTGATATTTATTATATATATATATATATATATATATATATATATATATCATATAAATGAAATCATTAAAATTAAAATTAATATGTTACGCATATATATATATATATATATATATATATATATATATATATATATATATATATGATGAAAAATATTAAATATATTTAAAACATGAACTGAAATTAAAATGATAATGTAAAATATTAAATCAAACATTCAAAATATGAATAAAAACAGTAATAGTATGTGAATAATACTAAAATAGCACTGTTTAAAGTTGTAATTGTTTTAAAGAGATGAATGTATAATATATATATACTAATAGTTTTTATCATATTTAATAAATGAGCTTTAGTTTAGCAGAGTGGAAGAACATGTCATTTCCCAGAATGCATTGCCAGTGTTGATTTTCTTTGAATTGCAATTCAGTATTTTCAATTGCATCAAACTTGTTTTTACTTAAAATAGTTGTTAAAGAAATATATTCTGAAAACTAGTCTTCTCATATAGTTTCGTTTGACAAGTAAATGTATTTTTTTAAAAGAATCTTAAGAAATTAGATTTAAAAAAGGATCATTAAAAAGCAATTAAAAAATCATGTTTGCAGTGTAGCAAATAGTACCACATCTGGTTTAATGGCACAGGACACTTTACCGCCCCCTTGAGTCCTGGAGTTTATTGCCGGCACAGTAACGCTCAAACGCTGTGTAAAACGGGCAGTGCTCAAGCGGCTTTAGTGCAAGCCAGAGAACAGAGAGGAAGTGTGTCTGTGTTCTCTACGGGCCTCTCTGCAGGAGGGGATGATGGGATCATATGGTCTCTCTCTGTGTCTGCTGTCTCAGCACACATGCTGCTGCGGGCGACCCCACGCTGGCTCACGCATTTTCACAGTGACTGTGACTGCGCTCACAGCTGCAGCCCTCCTGCTCCCGGGGTGCCTCGCAGCAGCCGAGCTCCGGTTTTGTCGTTCTTTGTCTTCGGTCATCACCCCAAAGACACCAGCTCGACGACTTCTCCTTCAAATACCAGAGGAAATAAGCAAAAAGAAGAGCGGCCTCTAGCCAGGAAGTGTTAACGATGTTTGACAAGCAGACTCGGTCCCACATGTGCGCAGCTGTGCGCTCCAGAGCCACACACACACACACACACACACACTATGTCCCACATCCCCTTCACCTGCTGCACTGCTAGTCACACACACGGCTCTCTCTGGAGCTGCCATCATGACTCCTGACTGCCAGAACCATGAGAATGAGAGATGAAGGCACAGGAGACAAAAAGAGCGAGAGGAACAGAAGAGAACAGAGTATGAAGGAGCAAAACTACAAAATCTCACATTTACTTCTAAATTGTTATTAATTTGTTAATTTTATTATTGTTATTTTATTTTATTATTTTATTTTGAAGTCAATTTAAAAATTTAGAATCTCAAACCTTTTGATATCATGTCATTTTTTTAATTTCACATTATTTTATTTTATTTTATTTTAGGTCAATTTAAAATGTTAGTGATAGAATTTTTATTTTATTTTATTTTATTTTAAAGTCAATTTAAAATGTTAGTCATGGAATTATTTTTTTATTTTATTTTATTTTATTTTATTTTATTTTATTTTGTTTTGTTTTGTTTTGTTTTATTTTAAAATGTTAGTCATAGAATCTTGAACCTTTTTCACCCTCTTTCTAACCTTTAGAATAAAATTGTCACAATTTCTGTTTGACCGTAAAGAGGTGGTATCATTATTTTGATATTTTTGTATTGTATTTTATTTTATTTTATTAAGTCAATTTAAAATGTTAGTTGTGGAATTATTTATTTTATTTTATTTTATTTTATTTTATTTTATTTTGTTTTGTTTTGTTTTGTTTTATTTTTTATTTTGTTTTGTTTTATTTTAAAGTCAATGTTAGTCATGAAAATTATTTTTTATTTTATTTTATTTTATTTTATTTTATTTTATTCAATTTAAAATGTCAGTCATAGAATCCTGAACCTTTTTCAGCCTCTCTCTAACCTTTAGAATAAAATTGTCACAATTTCTGTTTGACCGTAAAGAGGTCGTATCATTACTTTTGATATTTCTAAAAATTTAATTATATTATTTTTCACACATTAAGTACATGTTTTTTTATTTTATTTATTTTATTTTATGTTGAAGTAAATTTAAAATGTTAGTCACAGAATCTTGAACTTTTTCCACCCTCTCTCTCTAACCTTAATAATAATTGTCACAATTTCTGTGACAATTATTTCTTTTAAAGAGGTCGTATCATTAATTTTGTTATAAATTTTATTTTATTATCTTATTTTATTTTAAAATGCTAGTCATAGAATCTTCAACTTTTCCCACCCTCTCTCTAATCTTTACAATAAAATTGGCACATTTTCTGGTTGACAGTATCTAAATGTCTATATAATACTGCATTTATTTGGCCAAAAAAAACCAGTAATAGTGTGAAATATTATTACAATTAAAAATAACTGTTTTCAATCTGAATTTACTGTAAAATGTAATTTATTCCTGTGTTGCAGAGCTGAATTTACAACATCATTACTCCGGTCTTCAGTGTCACGTGATCCTTCAGAAATCATTCTAATATGCTGAATAATATGCTCAAGAATCGTTTCTTATTTTCAGTGTTGAAACAGTTGGGCTGTTTAATATTTTTGTGTATACTACAACACTTTTTTTGTCTTTACTGCCATCTTTGATCAATTTAATGCATCCTTTCTGAGTAAAAGTAATTCTTTCTTTCAAGCTTGCTCACCCCAAACTTTTAAACATTAATCTGTGTTGATGTGCTCATTGTACTGTTATGATTTTAAGGCATTTTGTAATTTAGTTTCACTAGTGTGGGTGGTCTAGAGTGGGAGATTTGCATTGTTGCAACACCGTCTACATAGTACCTCAAATTCTTCAAGCTCAAAAGAGCAAGAACTCCTGTTTTCCATGATATGATAGAAAGGAGAAGAAATCTGATGATTTAGAGGCTTTAGTGAGCAGGAGCTGAGAGAGCGACTCTGCAGGTTTGGAAGAGAGGAGATGAGCGCTCTCATTCTGTTCACGTCCGGCACATTTCATGCCCTCTGCTGAGCTGTTCGTCTCGGGCCGCTCCACCCTGCACATGCGGAGTTACGTACCGTACGCCATATGCTTCACATCCATCAGCACAGCCAGCTGCAGGAAGGGGGGTCATTGCCGAACCTATGGGATATGCTACCTATGTGCATGTATTTAAACGTGCTGGGCTGGCGTGAGTTTGATTATGATATTTGCACATTTTTACTTTTTCCTCCCAGCTGAAATTTGTTATGGAAGTAATACACAAACAAACAAATAAATAAAGGTGTAGGGTTTACGTTAAAACAGTATTTACTCAGAAATTGCCAGTAAATTGATTTATAAAATTTTGAAATTTTGAAGTAAAAACACTATTTTTTGTAAAACGTACTCCAATAATCTTTGTTTAATTTACACCAGTGTGCATGCCCTGTTTTCTGTATTTTAAAAAAATGTATATATATTTTCAATAGATTTTGAAAAGAAATTGCACAAATGTATTTTCTACCAGTATTTTTGGGGCATTTGTAGTATATTTTTGTAAAATATAAATATAAATAAATTCAAAAAATATATTCACAAGTTATTAAGGTTAAATAAAACTAACACTAAAACCATAAAAAAAAACAAAAAACATTTATGTTATTTAAATAATAATAAAATAATGTTAACTGAGTTAATTAATTAATTAAATAAATAATTTTATTCAAAAACACTTTATTTTAGGTAGTTTCCAAGGCAAAGTTTCTCAATTGCATTTAGTTTACTACTTTATTTAAATTTTACTACCTTGCTGGTTGGAAATTTAAAAAAACAAACAAAAAAAAGGAAATAAAATTAATGTAAAAAACTATATAGACATTTAAAAAAGAACAGAAAAAATATATATATACAACTTATTATAGTTAACTAAAAATAAAAATAAAACCATACAAATCGATTTCTGTTACTTGAATAATAATAAAAAATAATGTTAACTGAAATAATAAATGAATAAATAAATAAATTAACATTTTATTTTAGGTAGTTTCCAAGGCAAAGTTTGTCAATTGCATTTAGTTTACTACCTTATTTAAATTGTACTACCTTGTTGGTAGCAAATGTGGAAAATAAATAAAAATAATAAAAACAATTAAGGTAAAAAATATATATAGACGTTTAAAAAGAACAGAAAAAATATATTCACAAGTTATTATAGTTACCTAAAAATAAAACAATAAAAACACAATTTCTGTTATATAGTAAAATAATGTTAACTGAAATCAAATAAATAAAATAAAATAAAATAAAAATATTAGGTAGTTTCCAAGGCAAAGTTTCTCAATTGCATTTAGTTTACTACCTTATTTCAAGTTTACTAACTTGTCAGTAATACATTTGAGGAGGAAAAAAATAAATAGACTTAATGGAAATGAAAAAAAAAACTATATAGACAAAGAACAGAAACAAGTAAAAAATGGCAGATCACACAATAAAATGACTAAAACTTTAACGAAAATTACCATGAAAGCAGAAAATATAAAAATAAAATCTAAAATATTAACAAAAACTATAATAGCATCTCAAACGATAACAATAACTGTGTCATATTTAAAGAAAAACTCATAAATGTAGGCCACTGTAAGACTGTTACAGTTCATGCCAAATACATTTTTACTGAAACACGTTTTGAATTATATTTTATTATATTAAGGTTAAAACTAAATATATTTTCTGTTTCAAAAATATATTTCATTGAGGTTCATTGTTTACAACATATTTAGCATATATTTTAAAAATATTTTGGACATATATGGGTGTATTATTCTCATTTTTAAGTTGTTTTATGGATAAGCCTTTATATATTTTCTCTTCTAAATCACAATGCAAAGCTTTCTTTTTTAAAAAAAGTGGTATGCCTACCTTTACAGTTATATTTCATAGGTGCTGTGATTCAGTCATACAAACCCTATTTGGAAGCTGAAAACATTCTTTAAATTTGTGTCTAGCATTAGGCATTATCAGATGCTTATGAAGGGGATGATGGGATAGAGATTCAGTGTTGGGCTGCCCCCTGCAGTGAGCAGGAAGCACTGCACAAGGGCAGAATGAATTTGACCTGAGGATCAGGAAACACACAGTGAGCCTGAAATGCAATGGAGTGCAGGAAGTGTCTTTCTTAGATGACCAGTCCTGGATGAGTCTGAGTTCTGTCTGTTTCTTCCGGTCTCGGCCTCGCTTCTGTCTCTCTCACTCTTTACGTCTGTTGTTACCCAATCGAAGTTTTGCAGTGGCGTAAAACCTTGGGGCTTGGCAGCTGTAGCGCTCATGTTAAACTTTATGTAGCTTGAAAGTGCTTTTCAAAGTCTTAGATTTCCTAGCTGTTTTATTCTGCCGCAATATCTTTTTAGGACGTGACAAAGCCGGCAGCATGTGGTAACATTCAGCGTTTTGAATTATTGCGTACAAAACCGCCGCATCTTTCTTTCTTTCTTTAGGGTTGCACTTATGCGTCGACATTTCTCATCCGAACCCGCGCGCGATATCGCACGAACGCAGATAGAATCGTGTTGAAATAATGTTTGGCTTTCTTCCGAGGCGTATTTGTAGCTCTGGGTGGGGGGATGCGCTCGTCCTTATTGTTCCTCTCTGGGGACAAGCCACTTCTGTCATCCTCAGCGGCAACGTCTGCATCACTCTATCGATCAGCTCCACAAATCGGAGGGCAGAGAGCGAAAAAAAAAAAGACAAAAAGACAGAAGCTGAGGGATATAGAACGCCTGTAAAAAAAGAGAGAGGAGAGGGGATGCTGGGAATTGTTTGTCTTGTTCAGAGACGTTAGGCTGAATGAACTCGACTGTCGGTCGTCCTTGATTTACGCACGCTGTGGATAGACGACGTGTCTCCAAACACAGCAGGCTGTTATCGCTAAAGCAGCCTTTAATTTCCAGCAGCTCACAGTATGATAAAGAAAAGTCATACGCATATGTTCAGAATGATTAACCTGTACATGATGTTTGTGAACTTGGCCTGCTCTCAAAGCCATTGACTACATGCTTTTTTTTTCTGCAGGAAACACCAGTGCTTGCAGAGTAGAAAAATTGCAGTTTTTTTATCCAAATATTGAGACAATGCACAAATGCATTCAAGATCAGCAAAAGAATTGAACAGAATGGAGGTGTCATGCTTTAAACTCGTCATTCATTTACAAAACGTGGCATGTTAGGGAAAAATGGCAAGCTGTGTCATAAATGTGACCCTGGACCACAAAACCAGTCACAACCCAATTTTTTTAAATTGAGATTTATACATCAGCTGAATAAATAATTTCCATACATAATTGATGTATGGTTCGTTAGGATTGGACAATATTAGGTCGAGATACAACTATTTGAAAATCTGGGCTCCGAGGGTGCAAAAATATCAAAATATTGAGAAAATCACCTTTAAAGTTGTCCAAATGAAGTTCATAGCAATGCATATTACTAATCAAAAATTAAGTTTTGTTACATTCAAGGTAGGAAATTTATAAAATACCTTCATGGAACATGATCTTAACTTAATATCCTTTTGGCATAAAAGAAAAATTGATCATTTTGACTCATACATTGTGTTTTTGGTTATTGCTACAAATACACCCGTGCTAATTAAATGACAACTTCACTTCCAGAACAATAATTCACAAATAATTTACTCACCCCTATGTCATCCAGGATGTTCATGTCTTCAGTCGTGAAGAAATTATGGTTTTTGAGGAAAGCATTTCAGGACTTTTTATCCATATAATGGACTTCACTGGTGCCTTGATTTTGAACGTCCAAAAGTTTAAATGCAGCTTCAAAGGGCTCTAAACGAACCCAGCTGAGGAAGAAGGGTCTTATCTAGTGAAACAATTGGTCAGGTTTTTTTGGAAAATAATTTTTTTTTATACTTTTTAGGCACAAAAGCTCCTGTAGCACAGGCTCTGGGATGCGCGTCCACGTCGCTACGTACTATTGAATCACGTCGAAAGGTCACGGGGAACTACAGACCCAGTGTTTACAAAGCGAACGCGCAAAGACTATAAAAGTGCATGTAAGTCAAATGCAGTTTACAAACAAAAAGGTACAACGATGTCGGACAATTCTGAAGTTGTAGAAGAAAATAAGATGGAGTTTTTCTCCATACTCTACCTTTTTTGAGCTGGAGTACAAAGACGATGAACTTCGTAGTTCGTGGTTCATAGTAGTGATGGCAAGTTCGGATCATTTTACCGACTCGGACCTTTGAGTCTCGTTCAGCAAAATGAGTCATTTTGTTCATTTTAGCAAAACATAATTAAAATGTAATGTGTTGCTTCCCTAACACATCTACTGCTCTACAAACAAGACAAAACTATAATGCTATAAGAAACAGAAAAGATTAATTCATTGTTTACCTGGGTCTTTAGTCTATGATTAGCTCACCTCATCTTTTATCTGACAAGTTTTCGGATTTGAGTTGTTCGTTCATCACATGACAGCCTCATAAGATGAACGAACGGCTTGAAAAACCTGAAGACTCGAAACAGGTGAACTAATTCCAGTACAGAACCTAATAGGATGTTGTGCATGTGCGACTGAACGAATCACTCCCCGTGCTACTAATTTGTAGCATCGTGGACGCGCATCCCAGAGCCTGTGCTACACAAGCTTTTGTGCTTAAAAAGTATACACATTTTTATTTTTCAAAAAAAATGTCCGATCGTTTCGCCAGATAAGATCCTTCTTCCTTTTGAAGTTGGAGGAGAAAATGAAATTGGAGTTTTTCGCCCTATCCTACTTTTTTGAACCAAAGTACATAGGTGAAGAACTAACCTTGTGTTTTTCAACATGATTATGTAATGTGTGTAGTCATAGAGCTAGTGCACCACAGAGCTAGTGCAAGATGATCATTTGTGGTTGAAAAGTATTTTTTTTTTTTTTCTTTTTATTTTTTGAAAATGACTAATCTTTCTGCTAGATAAGATCCTCATTCCTCATCTGAGATCGTGTTGAGTCCTTTGAAGTTGCACTGAAACTGCAATTTGGACCTTCAACTCACTGATCCCCATTAAAGTCCACTATATAGAGAAAATCCTACAGTGTTTTCTTCAAAAACCTTAATTTCTTTTCGACTGAAGAAAGAAAGACTTTTTATTCTGGAAGCGAACTAATCTTTTAGTACGTGTTAAGCAAGATGAAAAGAAAGTGCCATCTAAACTTTTCTGAAGACTGTCAAGCCCCTCAAAGATACATTCATATCAACTCCCACCTGCAACTGTACTGCAATTCATTTAACATCTCAACCGACTTGAATTGTCATATATTATTATCCAATTTGGACCCAAACTTTTACATGGTAATGTATATTTTTTATATTTCACAGAAGAAAGAAAATCATAAATGTTTTGAACAACAATGCCACATTTTTAATTTTATGGTGAAACTTAAAATCTCTTTCAGCAAGTCATTCAGTGTGAACACTGACAGTGAGTGGGAAATCTTAAGCTTTACTTAAATGTTGTTCTTAAACTTTAAAAAGTGAAGATTATAAAGTTTTTGAAGACCAAGAACTGATTTGGCACACCTGGCAAATTCGGCACAAAAATTAGCACACCTACAATGAAAAATTATCTCCAGAAACAGGAGAAGAAAGTTTTGGAAGCTGAAAGTTTTGAAACTAAGCTCAACATACAGTACAGGTGAAAACAGGCTGGTTCATTCCAAGTGGTGGAGAGAGGGTTAGAAAAACATTAATTATGAAACAAAACTGTGAAATTAATTGTGAAAAAGAGAACTATCAGTGCAGAGCAGCCTTCCGAACACATTTTGGCACATCCTAAAATTCTCAAGCAGCGTTCATCCACGTCTTCCGTGCTGAAACGGATGCGCTCGGCTCCACCTGCGTGCGTAACCGCAGCCACACGGAGCTGGAAGAACCAGAGAATGAAAAACACACAGACAAAATAATATAAATTACAGCAGTTATGGTCTATATGTTTCAATTTAATGTGCTTGTAATGATAAATTATTTTAGTTACGCTGCCCGAAGAGGACTTGAGCAGTGTCGTGGTGGCCAGGACATTAGAACAATTGCTGCTGTCAGGGGAGGCTGTGGCCATTAGTCAATAAATTAAAGAGTAATTACAATGGTTTCTGCTTCTGTGACTCTATCTGCGAGACCTCACACAGGTGGAATAGAAATGTGTTCAGAGACCGGAGAGAGAGAGATGTTTCTGAATCACATCCAGCTTCAATGGAAGACAGCAGAGAAAGTTGGCTAGAAAGTTCCTTTCTCCTCCTCTCCTTAACTCATTAAAGAAAGAAAGATGGATCTTCACTAGAGAGTGCTTCACTGAATCACCTTCACATTTGCATATACTATAGGAGTCTTAAAGCTACAATAGCAAAAACAGCTCGTTTTGGGTCAGGACATGATCCAATTCAAAAACGAGTTACAGATTTGTTGCAAACTTGAATAAAGTTAAGTTAAAAACACAGAAGTCACATTATTTTATCCATTCTCATGTTGTTAGGATAGATATAACAGCACAACGGTTTTGCTACTAATAAGAAATGTTTCTTAGAATGATTTCTGAAGGATCATGTGACACTAAAGTCTGGGGTAACAATGTTAAAAATTCAGCTTTGCATCGCAGAAAGAAATTATATTTAAAAAAATTAAAATAGAAAACAGTTCATTTAAAATAATAATACATTTTGATGGTTATCGGTATTGGTTGTTTTTAAAACCAGTCGTTTTAAAATAATTTAAAAGCATTTAAAGAAAGTTTAGAAATATTTTTAATAGGGCTCCAGCGATTGTCAGCCTGACCGATTATCGGCACCAACATTAAGCATTTTTCTATGGTTATCTGTCGTTTTCAATACTGATTTGCTGATAAATTAATTTAAAAGCATTTAAAGAAAGTTTTGCTATTCTTAATTTTGACCTTCATTTTATTTTTACACCAGACATATATATTGGTTCAAAATATCGGTTATTTGTCTGCTTGATCTGTAATAATTGGTAATACATATTTCTAATAGGGATCAATCGATTATCAGCCTGACCGATTATCGGCACCGATAATAAGCGCTTTTATGGTTATCGGTCATTTTCAATACTGATTTGCTGATAAATAATTTAAAAGCATTTAAAGAGAGTTTTGTTATTCGTAATTTTGACATTAATTCATTGAATCACTTTCACATTTGCATATACTATAGGATTTTTAAAAAATTAAAATAGAAAACAGTTAAAGTTGAAATAATATTTCACAATATTTCTAATAGGGGTCAACCGATTATCAGCCTGATTGATTATCGGCACCAATATAAATTTTTACATAATTTTTATGGTTATCAGTATCGGTCGTTTTCAAAACCAATTTGCTGATAAAATAATTTAAAAGCATTTAAAGAAAGTTTTGCTATTCTTAATTTTGACTTAATTTTTTTTTATTTTTACACCAGACATATATATCGGTTCAAAATATCGGTTATTGATCTACTTGATCTGCAGTAATCGGTATCTGCTCTGAATAATACATATTGGTCAACCCCAAATTTCTAATTAAACATATAATTTCAATTATTTTAATAATCCTATCAAACCCAAACTTCTGAGTGGTGGTCTGTGTGTATATATATATATATATATATATATATATATGCATACATAAGGCCCATAAATCAAATTCATACGAGGGAATCTATTATTCCTGACCCGCACTGAACTTTTGTCTCGCAGTAGGACACAACCACCAGCCCTTCCGTCTAATAAAAGTCTCAGTCGCTGACAGAACGTATAATGGCTCTACCTGAATCCAGTCACCTGCAGCGGCAGCAGAGATAATCCCATCCGCAGGTAAAAGCACACTTGCATTAGACAAATCCCCAGGTATTCTCACCAGAGCCGAACGGAGAGAGATGCCCGGGGTTGTTCTGTGTGCACTCAGTGCCTAATAATATATGACACCCCTACTGCTCTGCTTTATAATACTCAATCATAGAGCGCAAACATATTCCACCGACAAACGTGCAAAGAGTTTGTGCATACAGAGAATAACCACTCGCATCTGAAATTTGCAACAGCAGAGAGCAAGGGCAAGATGTCAGTTCACTTACTGTAGTGCACTATGAATAGACTGTATTAAATCTAATGAAGTGATCTTAAGCTGTTGATGTCTAATGGTCGATCTTTGATGCCAGTATGCATATTTCTAGATTTTTCCAAAGTTGGAAATGCATTTATTAATTATTTATATATTTAAAATAGTATGTGAAGCACTTGTGCCACAATAAATATTTTAAAGTATTCATAGTATTAGTAGTATTGTGCACTGCTCTGGTGTCAACTTGAATTAAATGTTTACTTCTGGCTTGCACTTTTTATTTGTTTGTTTGTTTGTTTGTTTATTCTTTTAATAAGCAGTTACTTTTTAGATTTTATTTGTTATTGAACATTTGATTTTTTTGTTTGTTTAATTTATTAATTTCATTTTAGTTTATTTTTTGAGCATTTGCCCTTTTTAATTTAGCAGTTACCATTTTATTTTATTTTATTTTCATTTTTTATTTTATTGAACATTTGCTTATTTTATTTAATTTTTATTCTACTGAGTATTTTCCTTTTCTTTTTACATTTTTATTGAGCATTTTATTGAGCAGTTTTTTATTTATTTCATTTTAATTTAATTTTAGCTTATTTTACTGAGCATTTGCCCTTTGTTTAGTTTAGTTTAGTTTAATTTAGTTGAGTTTAGTTTGTTGACCATTTATATTTTTATTTTATTTTATTTTATTTTATTGAACATTTGTCCTTTTATTATTTTATTTTATTTTAAATGTTATTTTAGTTTATTTGTTGGCAATTTGTCTATTTATTTTATTTTGAGCATTTGCCCTTTTGTTTTATTTTAAATGTCATTTTAGTTCATTTTGTTGACCATTTGTCTTATTTTATTTTATTTCATTTTATTTTATTTTATTGAGCGTTTGTCTGTTTTATTTTATTTTACACACACAGCATTTGCCTTTTTTTTCTTTTTATTGATTGATTGATTGATTGATTGAGCATTTGCCCCTTTTCTACATTTTATTTCAGTTTCATTTGATTTATTTTATTGAGAATTTGCCCTTTTTATTTTTTTGATTTCATTTAATATTTATTTTATTATTTAAAATTTTATTTTATTAATTTCAGTTTAGTTTATTTTGTTGACCATTTGCCTTTTTTCCTTTTTTTTTGTTTTATTTTATTTTTATTTTATTGAGCATTTGCCTTTTTTATTTTATTTTATTTTATTTTATTTTATTTTATTTTATTTTATTTTATTTTATTTTATTTTATTTTATTGACTGAACAGTTGTACTTTATTTTAATTTAATTTAATTTATTCCAATTTTATTTTATTTTATTTTAATTTTTTTTATTTCGCATTTGTCATTTGCAGTGGAAGAAACAGTCCTAGTATGCACTGTTCACAGTATTCATAGTATTATATCTGCAGTTTGTAACTTGGTAGTATGTTGATCTAATATCCTTATGTCCTTCAGCTTCACTCTCCCTCTCATAAACAGAGCGGTAAAGACACACACACACAAACATATTGCGGTCACTTCCTTATGCTGCTCGTCATCTAGCCATACTAATGAGTTATTTGAAACATTTTCACTCATCCAGTATTCACACACACCCCTCGAACGCACCAGCACGCACACACCCATGAGACTCCACTGGAGCGAGCAACTTTTTCTCAAGGGCAAATGCAGAAGTTTAGCAGAGCTAGACAGCGGCAGCATCTATACTGAATGGCACAGGTGTGTGTATGTGTGTGTGGCTCCACCAGGTGTGTGAGAGGTAGGCATGTTTCTGACGGCAGAAGAACACTCCAGAATCTGCTTCCGTCTCCACGGGATTCCCTATTATCGCCCGAGACACAAATAGCCTTTGAATTGTGGGTAACAGGTGTCCGGAAGTCACAAACAAATTATTCGTACGTCTAGAGGAGAGTTGTAGAGAACACGCTGTTTGTTTGGACAGGGCCAGCTGAGCGTCGGCGCGTCTCGCAACCTTTTTTGTGGCTTTCATCAACAGCCGCCTCGTCTTCACTAATGAGGCGTAATCTTAATAGCGTGTCGCCCCCTATGAGACGGGCGCCGTGCCATTCTGACGGGCTGACACGGGTGGAAGGTGTCATTGGCTTAACGAGGGGCGTAAATCTGACACAGCGGGACCAAAAAAGGTGCTTTATCGGCCCGTGGCGACACACACACTCTTTCATAGAAGAGGAGCCCAGAGACAAAGAGAGGGAAAGTTTAAAACTGCCTCCAGTGAAAGAGCCTCTTGTGTCTGGGCTTGCGTCTCGCCCAGCTGCGGGGCCGTGACAGCTGTAAACGCAATGAGACATTCAGCGGATTTGGCCGTGTCCTCCACCGGAGAGGCCCCACGCGGCGCTCTCAGACGCCGGAACTGCTCTCCCACCTGTGGTGCCCACCTGCACGCAAATTCAGGCTTGATTTATGACGCCAAGGTACGATAAGTTATAGCTGTGGCAGAAGTGTGAAAGTTAAGACTTGGACTGTTGCAGGTGAGCCGGTCCCACCCATGGAGCACTCGCGTCCGTCCAAACAATTACTAAGCAGATCTCTGAAGCATAAGCCACAGGTTTTTATTTCTTAATGTCTGTAATGTCAAAATCAGTTTATTAATATTACACTGTAAAAAAAAAACTGTCAAATCTCTGGCAGCAGCAGCAGCTGCCAAACAAAAAACATAAAGTTAAAGTAAAATATCTTAATTCAAATGAAGTGCAAAAAACAATAATTTTACAGAAATTTTCATTACAGATTTTACAGAAAAACACTGTTATTTAATGGATTCTTCCTTTTTGTTTTTGTTTGGCATTTTACAATGTAATACATATTATTTTGACAAGGTTTTAAATAATATGATTAAATAATGTAATTGTATAAAATTATGTAATTTTTTTATTTTTGGTTAATATTTATTACTATTTATTATTTTTATTTTACTTTTTAATATTTTAATTTTTTTATATTTATTAAAAACAATATTAATCTCTGCAGTTAACTCACAGCATAAACATGTTTGTCAGGTTTATAGATTAAAATCTTTGTAAAACTTTAAGATTTAATTTTGGTTTACAAGTAAATTTGGTATATAGTACAGTTCAAAAGTTTGGGTTCAGTGTGAATTTTTTTGCTCACCAACATTGCATTTATTTGATCCAAAATACAATAAAAATTATATTAGTATAAGTAATATTTTTTAAAATATAAGTAATATATAAGTATTTTTATGGATTTTATTTTTCAAAAGAACAGCATTTATTTAAAAATATTATTTTGCTTTACTATTTGCTGTCACTTGATAAATTTAATGCATCCTTGTTTGTTTGTTTTTTTTTAATTCTGACCTCAAATGTTTGAATAGTACTATATAATTTCAGCTTTTTTGCCTGTCCATTAACTAATCAGCACTGTCAGAAATTGTATTTTATTATTTTATTTTATTTTATTTTATTTTTTTATTTTATTTTATTTTATTTTATTTTATTTTTTATTTTTTAATTTTATTTTATTTTATAAATATCTAATAATATTGCCAGGTATCATTATTATTTTTATTATTATTATTAATCAGATAGTTTGTTTTAAAAATATCTGTTGATCTCCACAAAAATGACCACCTATTTCATCCTAAACTTAAACTTATTTTGCTGCCTTAAATTTGTATGTATAATTAAATTCTTTTTACTATATATAAAATAAAATACATTGTCATTTTAACTTACATATACATAATAAACAGTTGCATAATAAACTGGCTTAAAAACTTGAGTTTAATATAATAATAATAATAAAAAAAAGAACTGGTAAATTGGGTAAAAAAATATTGTGATGAATTTTTTTTTTTTTTTTTTATTTTTATTTTATCATTAACAGTGGAAGAACCTGTTCTAGTATTTATAAATCTATGCACAATTTCTAATGATTTCTTCCGTATATTTATACAAATGTTCAGCGAGATGCCGCACCTTAATTGAAATGAATCGTTTCCGCACAAGTCTTCTCATGCTATCATCAGTTTCAGTTAAATCTTACTGCTAAACTGCTTTTAAAATGTTTTATATGCCCATTTCTTTCTGTTTAAGTGGACTTCCTCGGCTAGAATAAACATCTCGTACGTCACAAGTCTGGTTCTGTGAGCCTAGGTGCGTATTAAGGGGGCTGAGGAGAGAAAAGGCTCCCTGAAAGTGGCCTCCCGCCGACTGGGGAGATGAATCCAGGAAATGGGGGTCAAAAGCATGTGAACCATGAGTGACTGCCGGGATGATGCAGCGGTCATTGATATGCATGCCTCTGCTGGTATTTGTGGTGAGGGTTTGGAATGAGGCGAGAGCAGATGATCCAGCCCTCGACTGATGCAGTATTTATAAGTCAGAGCCTCCCCAAATGAGCATTTGGACAAAGAGGAAGTACTCGCTCTCTCTCTTCCACTGCGAGCGCTATTTATCTCGCTGGTCTCTGATAAATGGCGGATCTGTATGTACCTCATTCATTGGTGTAGCTCTCGTTGTCTCGCTGCGTCAGCCTTTTCTACAGCTCCACCACAGCGCTCTCTAAACTATTCATGAAGTGCTCGTCAAACACCGTTAAATCTAGATAAACCCTTAAGGAAAGGTTTGTGCGCTGACAGCTGCGCCAAAATTCGGATGCCAGATTTCCAGGACTAAATTGCGAGTGTCTATCGGTTTGCCTGAGGAGGAGGAGCGCTAATGTCCAGAGTTTTGCTTGACAGCTGGCTGTAGCATATGAGAAATATGTATCATTGTTGTATGAGAGGGATTTGTTTTGGGATAGAAGAGATTTGTTTGGATGTGCTCCGTCTTAGAGACACATGTCACCCTAAAGCTCCTGTTTATCCTCGTCAGCTGTTCATCTGATGGGCCCGTCTCACAAATGCACATTGATTTTGCCCAGTCAGTCTTCTGAGTATATGCAGACACATTCACGATCATCTCCTACTAGCATTTCTAGAGAATAATTGGTTTAACTGATATTTTGTAATTAAATTCACATGTTTCTACCTAATTGGTTTTCATTTAATATCTTAATCCGTTCAGGAATGAATTCACAGGCAGAATAATTTACTTAAATCAGTGGACTCAGATTTTACAATGGCTATAAAGTGGCAACCCAACAGAGATCTGACATTTAAAAAAAGTGCATTTATTTAGACAAATAGTTTATTATTAAATTTGAATCATTATTACGGTCAATAATTATCTGCACAAAACAAATTGTGGCCTACAGTCTGCTGTTTATCTATCCTCAGTGCGAGAGAAGCTGTATTCAGCATGGCTTTATCTTGTGTAATTTTGTGTATGGTTTTTCAGTGTCATACAATCCGTCCAGGTTTCCATCTGCCTAATTTGACTAGCTTTTACCAGGGACTAACATGTAGAGTTTTGTATTGTGACTCACTAGTTGAGAGTTTTTGTTTTGTTAAAATACAAATTATGTAACATTTTATTTTTTTTTTTTTTCATTTAAATTATGTAACCATTTTAGTTGCTGTATTTTATTTATATAAGCAATTAGATGTAGCTTGCATGAAAGCAATTAGTTGCATAATAAAGCAATTGCATAATAATAATAATAATATTGCCAGGTTTCATTAATAATAATAATTATTATTTTTTATAATAATTTTTTTATAATAATTATTTTTAATAATAATTATTATTATTATTTAACTTAAAACTTAAAAATGTATTTGCTCCGTAAAGTTTTTATGTATAATCAAATTCTTTATATTATTATTATTATTAATAATCGCACAAGATAGTTGATGTTGATGTCATAAAATATTTGTTGATCTCCACACAGTAAAAACTTTTCACCTATTTCTACCTAAAAGTTATTATTGTATAATCACATTTTGAAATTAAAATATTATTAGTATTAGTATTATTATTGTTGTTGTTTTTAATAATAATAGTAATTCAAATAATAATAATAATCAGATAATGTCATAAAAATATTTGTTGATCTTCACAGAGTAAAAATGTCCACCTTTTTCATCCTAAAAACGTAATTAATTTGCTGCCTTAAATTTTTAATGTATAATCAAATTATTTTTATTAAATCATAATAATAATAATAATAATGCCAGGTGTTGTTGTTGTTGTTGTTGTTATTATTATTATTATTATTATTATTATTATTATTATTATTATTATTAATCAGATAGTTGATGTCATAAAAATATTTGTTGATCTTCACACAGTAAAAAATGTCCACCTATTTCTACCTAAAGTTATTGTTGTATGATCACATTTTGTAATTAAAATAAAAAATAATAAAAATAAAAATAAATAATAATAATAATAATTATTATTATTATTATTATTATTATTAATAATAATAATAATAATAATAATAATCAGATAGTTAATGTCATAAAAATATGTGTTGATCTCCACACATTTCCACCTGTTTCAACCTAAAAACTGCAGTAAATTTTTATGTATAATCAGATTCTTCTTTTTTTCTATTTCTATTTCTTCTTCTTCTTCTTCTTCTTCTTCTTCTTCTTCTTCTTCTTATTATTATTATTATTATTATTATTATTATTATTATTATTATTATTATTAATCAGATAGTTGTTGATATTTGTTGATGTCCACACAGTAAAAATCTCCATATATTTCAATCTAAAAACTTAATTAATTTGCTGCCTTACATTTTATTTATGTATAATCAAATTCTTTATTATTATTATTAATCAGATAGTTGGTGATGTCATAAAAATATTTGTTGATATCCACACAGTAAAAATGTCCACTTATATCAACCTAAAAACTTAATTCATTTGCTGCCTTAAATTTTTATGTATAATCAAATTCTTTTTATTATTATTAGTAGTCGTAGTAGTATTAATCAGATAATTGGTGGTCTTATGAATGTGTTGATCTCCACACAGTAAAAATGTCCACATATTTCAATCTTAAAAGTTAATTAATTTGCTGCCTTAACTTTTTATGTATAATCAAATTCTTTTCATTATACATAAAATGAAATACATTCTCATTTTACACTATAATAAACTGTCTTTAAAAATGTTAAATGTTGCAAAAAAAAAAAATAATAATATATATAGATCATTTTGTCTTTGTTTTTCCCCTGTTTTTCTCTCCTTTTCTCTGTCTTTTTATCTTGCCCTTTTTTTGTCTGTATCATTTTTTTCAAGTATTTCTCCTTGACTGTTCAAGTCAGGTCAGCGTCAGTTCCCAGATGCTGGTGTATGAGGTGTTTGAGTGTGTGTGTGTGTGTGTGTGTGTGTGTGTGTGTGTGTGTGTGTGTGTGTGTGTGTGTGTGTGTGTATAGAGTGTACAGTATGGGTCAATAGGCTGCAGTGACAGAACAGTGTCATTCTCCATGTCTCCACATGACTGAATAAGAGCTGATCCATTCCCATTTATTGATGGGAACAATATGAGACACTAGAATGACTAAAACCACAGAGCACACCCTCCTCTCTCTCTTTCTCTCGCTCTGATTTTCTTTTTATTTCAGTTTCTCTCACTGGAGAACCATCAGTGTCAAGAGGATGGACAGAAGGAATATTAAAAGAGTATTATGAAGAAGAGTGGAAAGTACATAGAGCGGCCCCAAATGTATTTGGACACTTAAAAATGTCTGAATGTCATTGCTTTAGATTTCTCCAGGTATTGTAAGACTATTCTTATATATATATAATGCCCATTTTTCACAATTTAATCAGGTTCTAATGAATAAAATGAAATCTCTTTCTATGTTATTCCTCTTGTTGAATATCTTTAACTGAAATGTCACATTACAGAGGTAAAATGGCCTATGAACGCTGTTTTGCGTTGACTTTAAGTGTCTGAATGCATTTTGAGGCTGCTGTACAATCTGTATGTCACACTACAGATATATTGAGACACAGCCATGAAGAGAAAGAGAGAGAGAGAGAGAGAGAGAGAAGAGGGATGAAACCAAAAAAAAAAAAAAAAAAACATCCAACGCCTCTCATATCATTTCAAAAGATGAATCTAATCTCACTGCAATCAGCTCTCTCGCTCTAGCGCCCGTCTCTCGCATGATCGTCAGCGGCGGTCTCTCGGCACGCTCCCATCCCCTCCCCACAGGCCACGGACGCTTCGCTTTGCGGTTATTAACCTGAACAGTGGGCGCATCTGAGTCTAGGTTAATAAGCTGCTGTCTTCACCTCACTCTTTGTCGGGAGAACAATGTTGTCAAGCCTCCAGAAATTGGCAATTTACAACAGAGATGGAAATGGAAGGCAAGGTACTCGTCTGTGGAATGCTTTTTATAGCCGGGCCCACCGGCGGAGCCTTGCTCTCCCACAGCCTTTTAATGATGGATATGAAATTACAGAGGTGTGAGACTGAGATGAGACGGGAATGAGAATGGACAGAGACAAGGCAAAGAGAGACATGGGCGCTAACCAGCAGCGAGTGGACTGGACTTTATTTAGACTGGGTTTAAAAAGGGTCAGAGCCGGATAAAAAGCTAGAAATGTGGTTGGCGCCAACTGGTGTAGACAGGTCTTGAGAAACATCATGGTAAACATGGCTGTTTTGACAGATAATGCAGTATAAATGTTGATGATATAAGCAAGTGATTATATATGTACACACACACACACACACACACTTATTTATTTATTTATGTACTGAAATAAGAGTAGTACCCTTCATTTTTTAATATAATCCTAGACTACCTCTCTCTCTCTCTCTCTCTCTCTCTATATATATATATATATATATATATTTTTTCTTAAAAATAATTAATACCTTTGTAGTCACTTAAAGTTTATTTTCAGTATTATCAGTTTATTTTCTGATAATATATACTAAAATTGGCTTAACAAATATACTTTAATCTAATTTAATTTAATTTGTTTTAAGGTCTTAGGATGTAATGTAATTAGAATGTTTTTTTTTTTTTTTATCTATTTCTTTTAACACAAAATGGACTACCCCATTATTATATTTATTTTTTATATTTATTTGCTTAAAAATATATTTTAACTTATTATCAGTTTATTTTCTGATAATATATACTTTAAAATTGGCTTAACAAATATACTTTATACATTTAATTTAATTTATTTTATGGTCTTAGGACGTAATGTAATTAGAATGTAATTTTTATTTATTTTTTATTTATTTATTTATCTATCTATCTGTTTTTTTTTTCTTTTTTACAAAATTAATTCAAAAAGCCTGGACTACCTCGTTATTATATTTATTTTTTATATATCTATCTATCTTTTAATAATATCTATCTATCTGTCTATCTATCTGTCTGTCTATCTATCTATCATCTATCTATCTTTGTAACACAAAATTAATTCAAAATTTACTGAAAAAAAAAAGAAAAGTACCCTTCATTCTTTAATATAAGCCTGGACTACCTCAGTATTATATATTTATTTTTAATATTTATTTTCTTAAAAATAATAAATATTTCTGTAGTCACTTTAGTTTATTCAGTTATTTACTGATAATATCTACTTTAAAATGGGCTTAACAAATATACTTAAATCTAATTTAATTTAATTTGATTTAATTTAAGGTCTTAGGACTTTTACATTTTTTTTTTAAATTGTGTGTACATGTGGTTTAGTTACTTCTAAATTTTACCATAAATTTAGGCACAAATTTAAGTACATTTACATTTATGCATTTAGCAGACACTTACAAAACAACTAACAAAGGAGGAACAAAAGCAATTCATCACAGATTTAACAGTATATATTTGTAATATAAAATACCATTTAAAATACTATTTTATTTATTTATTTTATTTTATTGTATTATTTTATTTTTAAAACACAAGTGTTTGCTCGGATTATAAGTCATTTCTTCCCAAAATTCTAGATAGAAATGCACTGTTGATCAAGATTTTTATTTAATTATTTGCTAAGATAATTCACTCAATCTGATGGCTTTTCTCTGTGATTTACAGTACCAGTAAGTTTTATTAAGAAAGTTTGACATAGTTACCAATAGTTACTAAGGCAGAAGGGGCTTGGTGAACAGTTAATTGCAAACCGTATTTTTTGGTCTCTTATTTACTCTACAGTTATTGTAATGCCCGTGTTATTTGGTTGCATTTGGCACAGCTGTGATAGAAACGATAATCGAAAATGGGTTATTGTTTTAAGTGGGTGTAGTGTATCTCCCACGTCTAACGCAGTGGTTCTGCCAGGAAGCACTTGATTGAGCTGCTTTGAAGCATGTGTTGATTTTGATTGATTTTTGAAGGCACGTCCCTCTTCGTTCCAGTTGCGCAGCACGGAGCAAGGACACAACTCCGTCAGGACGCAATGAGGAAGCTGCCGCTACATAACAACAGAGCGGAGATCTGCTGCTCCTCAAAGACGGCGTGCTTCCCGCGCTGCCTTTTTGTAATACCCTGCGGTCTGGGGAAAATTAATTTGACTCCCTGTGGGTGTGGAGTTGGCTGAGAGATTGAGGAGGGAGGGAAGGAGTGTGAAGCGTCCTGTGTGTGGAATCATGGACAGGTAGCAGCCCCGGCCTCTGACAAACACAGATAGTCCACAGCCTCATGCTGATGTATTCATGAGGAGTCCTGCACCTCCAATAACTTAATTAACCCCATGTAGCAGCCCACCGCATACTGTCCCTTCCACAGCAGATAACACTCAAGACACCATGCAGGAAAACACATCATGCGTCTTCCTCGCTCTCTCTCGTATCTCACCGTCCTGTGTAGAAATGTGTGGCGAGATTGTGAAAATGTTTCAGGTGTCTTGTGTCTCGCACAACAATGGCAGTGTCGACTCTGTGAGATGTTTGTGAGGAACATTTTTTTTAGCTTAATAGATATAAACCAGGGGTCTCAAACTCGGTCCTGGAGAGTTTAGCTCCAATTTGCCTCAACACACCTGCCTGGAAGTTTCTTGTATGCCTAGTAAGACTTTGATTCATGTGTGTTTATTTTGGTTTCATTGAACATTTCTTTTGTACTGTAGATCATTTCATGCTGGTTTGCTTTGTGTGTGTGTGTGTTTTGTTTTTTTTGCTTCGTTTTTGTAATTCTAGCTACATTTTTATACTTCTAGCACAGTTAAGTTTAAAGTTTGAAATTAAATTAGTTTACATCACATTACAGACAGTCCCAACAATATATTTTAGTGCTAGTTGTTTTTGCTGTATTCATGTTTTGCATAAATTCCATCCATCCATCGTTTTTATCTATTCATCTATCCATCCATCATTCTATCATCCGTTCATCCATCATTCCATCCCTCCATCCAACATTCAATCTATCCATCAACCCATGCATCGTTCTTACATCCATCCGTCCACCCATCCATAGTTCTATCCATTTTTCCATCAATCAATCCATCATTCTATCATCCATCTAGCCATCCTTCCATCCATCTGTCCATCCATCATTCTATCTATGATCCATCCAACAATCCATCATCTATCATCCATCATTCTATCCATCCATCAATCCATCATCCATCTTTCTATCTACCTATCCATCATTCACCCATCTATTGTTCTATCCATCCATCCATCCATCCGTCGTTCTATCCATTCATCCATTCATCCATTATTTTACCATCCAATCCATCATACATCCATCCATTCGTTCTATCATCCAACCGTTGTTCCATCCATCCATCCATCCATCCATCCATCCATCCATCCATCGTCTATCATCCACCCATCCATCTGTCTATCTACCTATCCATTCATCCATCAATCCATCTATCCACCCATCCATCCATCATTCTATCATCCAGTCCACATACATCCAGCCATTTTTCTATCCATCAGTTAGCCGTTCTGTCTATCTATCCATCCATTCATCCATCATTCTATCATCCATCCATCAATCATTCATCCATCCATCGTCTATCATCCAACCATCCATCCATCTTTCTGTCTTCCATCCATCTCCCTATCCATTCATGCATGCATCCATCCATCCATCCATCCATCCATCCATCTAGCTATCTCCCTATCCATCCATCCATTGTTCTATCATCCATCAACCCATCCATCCATATATTGTTCTATCCATCCATCCATTGTTCTGTTCATCCATCATCCATCTTTCTACCTATCCATTCATGCATACATCCATCTATCCATCCAACCATCCATCCATCGTTCTATTTATCCATCCATCCATCTTTCTGCCTATCCATTCATTCATCCATCCATTCATCCATCCATCCATCCATCCATCCATCCATCCATCTTTCAACCTATCCATTCGTGCATACATCCATCTATCCATCCAACCATCCATCCATCGTTCTATTTATCCATCCATCCATCTTTCTGCCTATCCATTCATTCATCCATCCATTCATCCATCCATCCATCCATCCATCCATCCATCCATCCATCTTTCTACCTATCCATTTGTGCATACATCCATCTATCCATCCAACCATCCATCCATCATCCGTCCATCTTTCTGCCTATCCCTTCATGCATCCATCCATTCATCCATCCATCTTTCTATCTTCCTGTCCAACCATCCATCCATCCATCGTTCTATTCATCCATCCATCATCCATCTATCATCCAATCCACATCCATCGATCCATCCATTGTTTTTTCTGTCTCTTCCTGTCATTTCAATTAAAATTCCAATTTATCTTCCCGTGTTTGTGGTCAATACACATTCACACTCATGAACTGCCAGTTCTTCAGTTCAGAATTTTGCATAACCCTGCTGTCAACAGCAAAGCAGCTAAAACTTTAACTTGCTTCTTTTTCCTTTTTTTCCTTATGGAAATGCAAATCTTGTTTACATCAATTTTGGACAGTTTTTTTTTTTTCCTATACGTTGGAACCCGAGGGCAAAGAAAACAGTTTAAAAACATCTCCTACATAAGCGGTGTAATGTTTCTAGTAATGATTTAATTAGGTCTAATAGCTTCCGTGGCTTTACCCTTTTCACACTCATCCAGTTAACACAATGCAGAAGCCTCAATGCGATTTTCCCCGAGGGCCGAAACTCAGTGCCGTCTTTCCATTACTGTTCACACCACAGCTCCAAATGCCACCACCATTGATAACCTCCAGCCCCCAGAGGGAAAGCCTGAAAACGTGACGATCGGGAAGCCCATCGTATGCCGCAACTCCTGTATGCAATTATTCAGCCATGAATGCTGTGGCCTTTCCATGCCCTTTGGAAAACTCACCCTGACCAAATGCACACTGGGGTTGCTCAGTCTGGGGGCGTTGTGCATTTTAAGGTTAGCGCTTGTTGCCTGTGGTCGCCTTATTGATCCCGGGCAGCCTGGTGCTCTCTGCTTTTTGGAGATAAGGCAACAGACTCGACCCCCTCCTTATCCCACTGGCCCCGCCAGACTTACAAACACAAACACCCAATTTCTAATCCACTTGTGGGCTGCTGAAGACAGACAGGCCTTTATTTATACCCTTTCAAGCCGTCCTCGGGGTCCGCCGTTCCGATAAGCCGTGTTGGGACATCAGTTTTCTTGTTTGGAGGCAATCAGACGTAGACGGAGCCCTCCACCCATCACTGTCCCGACCCCGTCTGTTTTAGCCGACCGAAGAAGGAGCCGATCCGAACGATGGAATCAGTGTTCTGTAGTGCTGAGCGTGACAAAAGGATCAAACTCAGGTCCGATAAGATGTAGTGGAGACTACAGATGGAGTCTTGGTCTTGGTTCCCAATGTTTACCATCAACATGAAATTTAAAGTTGACCCTGAGTGTCAATTGGTTTTTAAAACGCATTCTCGGTTCACTTCTGAATGCGGCACAACCTTCACTCCCATCAGAAGCTGCGATTAGCGACGCATCTCGATAAGACGCTTGAACACTGATGGAATCTTGTCTCCAGAAACACCCTCAACACCCCCTCAGACAGCAGAAATCAAATTCTGTTCAATCAGACCCACAATTACATTAGATCGCATCCGATAGCGGCTCATGTGCTCGTCCGCGTGTGTTTTGGCGTTCGCGGTCCTGTCACCATGGTAATGAGGTGATTGATTGATGAGTGTGATTGCTGACATTGAGGGGTGGGCAGGTGGGAGAATACATGGGGGGTGATTTGTTACCGCCTGCCACCTCTGTTATCGCTTATTAAATCAACAGGGAAGGTGAGGAGATATGAAAACAGGCGGAGAGAGGCAGGACTCCTGCAAGGATAAACAGATCAGCTCCTGTGCCATATGGAATACCAGTCCTTTAGGTGGCTAAATGCCAGCGTGACTGTACACACACCAGGAGCCTCTGTCTGTTAACAGGCATCAGATGCTCTGGTGGTCGAGTTAAGCATTGTGATGTTCAGATAAGACTCGACTGGAGTCTGTTTTGTGTATGTGTGTGTGCCATGCAACATGCATTTCTTTATTTTATTTATGGATCTTTTAACCTATGTTTGACCATGTTCATATGGTGGTATATCATTCCAAACATACCCAAATTTAGTTATAAAACAGAAATAGTATTATTTGTACTAGCACTAAAGTATTTTTTCTCTAGTGTACATGGTATGATTTGCCAAAATGTGCAGCATTTAATAGATCCTACAGTGCAGTGTGCTTGACATAGTCTATTTACTTTCTAGTCTGATGGTTTTATTGTTTAAGTGTTCTTTTATTTGATTGGGTTGCCAAATTTTACACCAAAATTGGATACAAAATACTCATACTTACATTCAAGAGCTGAATGTCAAATAAATTGAATTTCTTATTGGTTATGTGAGTTTTTCTTTACATGCTATTTCTAAAAAAAAGGCAGTATTCAGTATATTGTACACAGCATTTGGTGTTTCTGTAGTATGTACTATGATTGTTCTTCACATGGCTCTTAATTTCTTTTTTTGACTTAATATTTAAATGGATTGCCAAGACATGATACATTTTTACACAAATTTGGATTAAATACTACTACTTTGCATACTACTGTTATAAATGATTACCGTTGTATAATAACATTTTTTTAACATGCTATTTCTAAAAAAATTGTGCAGTATACTACACAGTATTCAGTATTTATTAAGCAGTGTTTCTTCATGTTCATATGGTTGTATGCTGTTCCAAACATGATCAACATAGGTTAAAAGGCAAATAAATAAAATAAAAATAGTACTATTAATGCTAGAACTAAAGTACTTATTGTATTTTTGTGGCATGTATTATGAATATGCTTTACATGGCCCTTAATTTCTAGTGTGGCATTTTTAAAAATCAAGTTTTTTTGACTTATTATTTGATTGGGTTGCCATGACGTGAGACATTTTTACACAAAATTGGATTAAATACTACTTTTACTTGGCATGCTACTGTTTAAAATTTTTATCGATGTATAAGATTTTTTTCACATGCTATTTCTAAGAAATTAAGCAGTGTGCTACACAGTATTCAGTATTTATTAAGCAGTGTTTGTTGATGTTTATATGGCTGATGCTGTTCCGAACATGATCAATTATATACTAAAAGGCAGATAAATAAAACAAAAATAGTACTATTCATGCTAGAACTAAAGTAGTATTTCTTTAGTATATACTATGATTATGCTTGATATGGCCTTTAATTTCTAGTGTCCTGTTTTTAAAATCAAATTTTTTTACTTGATCGGGTTGCCAAAACTTGAGACATTTTTACACAAATTTGGAATAAATACTACTACTACTTGGCTACAACTGTTTTAAATGTTTTCCATTGTATAATAAGAATTTTTTCACATGCTATTTCAAAAAATGTAGCCAGTATACAGTATTAGTTCATGTTTATATGGTTGATGCTGTATTGAACATGATCAATTATATGTTAAAAGCCAATAAATAAAACAAATATATTATTATTAATGCTAGAACTAAAGTACTTGTAGTATTTCTGTAGTATATACTATGATTATGCTTGACATGGCCCTTCATTTCTAATGTGCTGTTTTTAAAATCAAGTTTGTTTGTTTTTTTTTTTACTTAATATTTGATTGGGTTGCCAAGACATGAGACATTTTTACACTAAATTGGATTAAATACTAATACTACTTGGCATACTACAGTTATAATTTTTTTTGTAGTATTATAAGATTTTTTTTCACATGCTACTTCTAAAAAATTAGGCAGTATACAGTATTTGTTGATTTTCAGATGGTTGATGCTGTACTGAATATGATCAATTATATATTAAAATCCAATAAATAAAACAAAAATAGTAATATTAATACTAGAACTAAAGTACTTGTATTTCTGTATTATATACTATGATTATGCTTGACATGGCCCTTCATTTCTAGTGTGCTGTTTTTAAAATCAATTTTTACTTAATATTTAAATGGATTGCCAAGACGTGAGACATTTTTACACTAAATGGGATTAAATACTAATACTACTTTGTGTACTACTGTTATAATTTTTTTGTAGTATATAAGATTTTTTTCACATGCTACTTCTAAAAAATTTGGCAGTATACAGTATTTGTTGATTTTCATATGGTTGGTGCTGTACTGAACATGATCAATTATATGTTAAAAGCCAATAAATAAAACAAAAATAGTACTATTAATACTAGAACTAAAGTACTTGTAGTATGTCTGTAGTATGTACTATGATTATGCTTGACATGGCCCTTCATTTCTAGTGTGCTGTTTTTAAAATCAAGGTTTTTTTTACTTAATGTTTGATTGGGTTGCCAAGACATGAGACATTTTTACACTAAATTGGATTAAATACTACTACTACTGGCATAGTACTATTTTAAATGTTTTTCATTGTATAATTAATTTTTTCACATGCTATTTAAAAAAAAATTAGGCAGTATACAGTATACAGTACATATATAATGCTGTTCCGAACATGATCAATTATATGTTAAAAGCCAATAAATAAAACAAAAATAGTACTATTAATACTAGAGCTAAAGTACTTGTAGTATTAATTTCCTTAATTTCTAGTGTGCTGTTTTTAAAATCAAGTTTTTTGACTTGATATTTGATTGGGTTGCCAAGACTTCAGACATTTTTACACAAAATGATTAAAACACAAACTACCCATATTTGTATCTAAGATGAGAGCTGGACACCAATTAAATAATCAATTTGAAGAATTAATTTTAAATAAATCATTTTTGCTTAGTATTTCAAAAAAACAAACAAACAAAACAGTCTTTAGTATTTTGTTTTTGCATTATGCGATAATCGCTGCACTGTGGCAGTGAGACCTACACATTTTGATCCGTTTATGATCTGTTTTTACAGAAGATCCCTTGCGCAAATGTTGGAACATCCCAAATTTGGCTTATTCACAACTGAAGCATTGTGTCTCGCTTTTTGCTTTCACCGTTATAATTATGCCGCTAGTACAAGAGTGTCTTTCGGGTGTACACGAGCTTCATCAGAAGGCTCTCTCACCGCCACAGCGCAGACGCTTTATTTATGTGTAAAACGAACTGAATAAAAATGAATAATTTAGAAACCTGTGGCAAGAAGACGCTTTCTAGCTTTCCTGAACGTCTCCCAGGTTGCCACGAGGAAGATCCAACACATTGCCAGAACGCCGTGTCTGTGTGTGCAGCTGTGCAATTTCGCCCTTTGATATTGTGCTGTAATTGGTGTCTTTAAAAAAATACACCTGCTGTGAATTAGGGTGGCCCGCAAAGTTATTCCGTGATTGCATTATAATATCCTTCTATAACGCGACAGCACTCAAGTGCGACTACTACAGATTTGATGTATTATGAATACATTCTAAAGCATTACAATCCCATTTATTATTCATTATACAGATATCTAAAGCTCTGCTCGAGTCCTACACGGTCATATTGACTGCCTGCGTTTAATCAAACATATACCGCCCTTTGAATAAGACAGTGTTTCCAACCACATCCCTTTAAGAGCATTTCTTTCCTGCTCGTATTTTCCATTTCTGTCTGGTACATTAAGTCGCTGAAACAGAAGAGGCGTCCTGTCATCCGAGTGCGATAACAAAACGGTTAGCGTTCCTTTCGCCCTGCTCTCCATGTATAAATATGTATAATTCTGATAAGATTAATTGGATCGCCTAAGTACACAGAGAAAGAGGACGCAGAAGAGAGCTCTTGTTCCGGCTGCTTTTCGGAAATGTGCTCCGGGCCCACCTCACATTCCCCTGCTAAAGTGCTTCATTTTTTTCTGGAACAAACTGCCTTCAATTAAAAAAGAAAATGGCTTACCCAGAGGTCCCGAGGAAAAGGAGCCGAGCAAATGGCTTGAACACACTCACGATAAATAGGCCTGTTAAAATATTAAGCATTCTAAGAAGTGTTCGATACAAAATGCTCACCTGTGTCTTAATGGGGAAACATTTTTCTTTGAATTTCCACTGCTAAGAGAAATTACAATCACTTGCTGTGTGGGGGATCTGATGAAAAAAATCAAGTCAAATTTCATAGCAAATTCCAAAAAAGAACAAAGTAAATAATAATAATGATAACAATAATAATAATAATAATATTTTTTTATTAATTTATAAAAAAAAACACACACACAAAATTGTTAGTATATTTTAAATATTTTATTTTGCCTTTAAAAAATGTTTATTTTTATTTTTTATTTTTATTTTATTTTATTTTTAGTAAATACTGTGTATTACTCTTTGAAATGAGGATTGTTACAGAATTGTTGTGGCATAATTTCTGCCATATTTTATTGTAAATATTATAAAATAATTAGATATAAAGATATAAAAAATAATTTATAATTTTTTATTTATTATTTTTGTTTTTTTTATTATTTTATGTTATTTATTTATTTATTTAAATTATTTTTTAGTAAATACAGTGTAGATAAAGAGCCATCTTTGAAATGAGGATTGTTACAGTCTGTCTTCAGAAAAAAAAAAAAACAACATAATTTATAATCATAAACATCATAGCAAATTATATAATAATATCAAAGTAACAAAGTACAAAGTATATAATAATTAATATTTATTTTAATAATAAAAAAACTAAATATGATTATTACACATTATAATCATTTATAATAATTTATTCTTATCTGCTGATATTTTATTAATATTTTATTTTGCCTTAAAAAATAATTTATAATTTTGTATTTGTATTTTTTGATTTGATTTAATCTGATTTTTAGTAAATACTGTATAGATAAAGAGCCATCTTTACATTTTTTGAGAATTGTTACAGTCTGTGCCTTTAAAAAAAAAAAAAAAAAAAAAAAAAAAAAAAAAAAAAAATTCTACCATATGTTATATGAGCAAAACAAAAGGATTTAAAAAAAAAAAAAAAAAGATTTTTTACAAATATTTAAAAACATGTTATTATTTTTTAAATATTTAGTTTTGCTTTTAATGGCAGAGTAAAATATTTTAAGAATATTTTATAATTTTGTATTATTTTTGAATTTTTATTGTTTCATTTTCCATCTTTGAAATAAGGCTTGTTACAGTCTGTGTCTTTAAAAAAAAAAAAATTATTATAAGTAAATAATAATAATAATAATAATAATAATTTTAATAATTAAAAATATAATATATCATTTAAAAAAATATGATTATTGCAAATTATAATACTTATTGAAAAAGCACAAAATTATATAATGCGATAAGCAAAAAGTAATTTTCTTTTTTTATTATTTATTTATTTGCTTTTGTGCTTTTTTTATTCTTATATGCTGGAGAAAAACTGAAAATGTGGTTTGGATTCAGACGTATTTTGAAGCTGTGTCCCTGTTGTACTACTTTATGAATAAGATGTGTCAAAAAGTCCCAAACCAACTACAAACCAAAGATCACGCGCGTCTCTCCCACACATTTGTTCTGATGGTTCCGGAGGCTGGCCTCAGCCTACACGGCATGGCATGTGCTGGCAGGGCGCTTCTCCTTTCCACATTTGTTTTGGCAAACGGCACCCAGGAAACATTCCCGTGGCATCGGTCGTCACCGGTGAAAAATGAGCAGAAGCAGCCAATGCACATGACAGAACCTATAAACAGTCATCGAACCAATTCCCATTAAATACAGTCCCAAGACCGATTGTTTCTGTGTCAAACCAAGAAGTGGACAGAGAAGAATTCTCTACAAACGCAGAGCCGGCAATAAACCTCCGGTATAAATGGGAACGGACGGGCCACATAAAGGGCCTCAATGTGATATTAATCCTGCTACCGCTGCGGTCTGGAAGGCACTCCGTCAAGCTAACGTGTTTTACTCAATCTCTGGTATGGTTATGATAATAATGAGCTGTACGTTCCTCACATCAGCTCTGAGCGATAGAGGCTCGAGTCATTGGTGTGTTAAAGTGTTTTATTATTACTGGAATTATGAATTATTTTGGGGGAAATCCTTTTCATACACTCATGAGGGTATGAAATGAAGAAGGGTGGTTTACTCCGAATGCTGTAACTATACTATATACTATACTGTAAATATACTAACTTTTTATATATATATATATATATATATATATATATATATATATAACCTGTTATTTAAGACAGACTATAGAATTTAAAAATAATACAAAGGCATTTTGCCTTACTATTTTTGGATTTGTGTATATTTTATTTTATTTTATTTTATTTTATTTTATTTGTTTGTAGTAAATATTGTGTAGATAAAGAGCCATTTTTGAAATGAGGATTATTACACTATGTATTACACTGTGTAAAAAAAAAAGCCTTTAAAGGCAGAATAAAATATATTTTTAAAAAATAAGTAAATTATAATTCTGTATTATTTTATTTTATTTTATTTTATCTTTGAAATGAGGATTGTAACAGTCTGTGCCTTTTAAAACAAACAAACAACATAATTTCTACCATGTTATATGAGCACAACTAAAGGAATTTTTTTTAAGACAGACTGTAAAAAAAACACACAGACACAAAGAAGAACAGAAAGATTTAAAAAATAATTTAGAATTTTGTATGATTTTTGAATTTTTATTATATTATGTTATTCTATTTTATATTTTATTTTTAGTAAATACTGTGTAGATAAGCAGCCATCTTTGAAATGAGGATTGTTACAGTCTGTGCCTTTAAAAAAAATAATAATTTTCTGCCATATGTATTATATGAGAAAAACTAAAGGAAATTGTTTTTAAGAAAAAAACACAGAATTGTAATTATGTTTATCTTTAATGGCAGAATAAACTATTTCAAAAATAATTTATAATTTTGTATTATTTTATTTTATTTTATTTTATTTAAAAAAAAACAACTAATTTCTACCATATATATCACATCAGCAAAACTAAAGGAAATGTTTTTTTCCAAGACAGATTGTAAAAATAATAATTTAAAAATAAAACACATTATATATATTATTATTATATTTTTATATTTTAAATATTTTATTTTGCCTTTAAAGACTGAATAAAATATTTAAAAAAATTATTTATAATTTTGTATTATTTTTGTGTTATTTTATTTACATTTTTAGTAAATGCTGTGTAAATAAAGAGCTTTGAAATGAGCATTGTTACCGTATACTTCACTTTATTTGGCTTTGGTTTAAAAAAGAAGTTTCTTAATCACTACTTTTCATCCACATTTAAGTGTTTGTTTTCCCTCAGACCTTTTGTGTGCTAAAACAAATTCACCTCCTAATAGCCGTGTCATTGAAACGCTCTCTTTCTCTGTGTCTCAGGCCGCAGAATGGGTCTATGATCCTCTACAACAGGAAGAAGGTGAAGTACAGAAAGGATGGCTACTGCTGGAAGAAGAGGAAAGATGGGAAAACCACGCGGGAGGATCACATGAAGCTCAAAGTGCAGGGAGTCGAGGTAAGAGGCTGTTTACTATTAGTAACGAGGTACGATCGCGATCCCCTCCACCTCACGGATGCAAACCTTTGTGTACATCTGGCTTTAGTGTTTAGTTTTCTCAAACGTGCTACTGAAGAGAAAGCTGGTTTCTGTTTACGGTAATCCTTTGATGGTTTAAGTGCATTCGTCACGTTAACTTCTGCGAGCGAGGATGTGTTTGTGTGTGTATGTCCATTGCACATGACCTTTCTGAGATGTGAACCCCCCCTCGTAGCGCCGGCCGTGGCGCGGCGCGGCTCGTCCCTGTGCGGATGACTCTAATGTGTCAGCTCAGGCGTGGCCCCTTTAAATGAAGAACCGTAATGAAGCATGTCTCCGGTCCCCGCGTTCCCGCTCACTGCCTCTAATGAAGAGAAATGTCAGCACATTGCCGATTTAGCGGCGTGATAGAACGAACGCACGGATGAATGCGGGCTACGCCGGTCTCCTCCGAAGCTCTACCCGAGTCGCTCACCTGAGCCGCGCGCCCTGATCTAACTGAGCTTTATGAGGCCAGTTAGAGACGGAGACAACATTTAGCATAAAACATTGCTGGCATGTGTAGCCTTTACGGGGATAGATTATGCAAAGATCGCTGTTTATTAACAATTATGTCATTCTAAACCTATGCAACTTTTATTTCTTCTATAAAACACAAAATGGGATGTTTAGCATAATGTTCGACCTGTTCTTTTCTATACTGCTAAAGTTAATGGCATCTGGGGCTGACAAAGTCAAAAATGACAAAAAAGCAGCATGAAAGTATCATACATCTTGTTCATTTGACATATTATGGATCAAATGTCTGTTATATTCAGATTTTTTTTTATATAGTCTTAAAATGATGCAAGAACCATTGATGTTTGTCTTCACATAGCGAGCTTGCCTGTGTGCAAATTAGATTAAATATGATTCTCTATACAGCGAACAAGTTGTACTATGGTATTTTTTTGGAGCTTAAATGCTCTTTGTTTTATTGAAGAAAGAACCTTTAATTGTTGAGGGTGGTTGAACATGACAGAAGTATCATTTTAAGTTAACAATCCCTTTAAAATGTCATTTTCAGGCAGATATGATGCTTATAAAATAGATTAAAAAATGAACTAGTTCTTTTTAAAGAGTCATTAGAACGACTCATTGATTCTTTAATAGAACCAGTTCACAGAAGTCATTTGTTTAAATGCTTGTAGGAATAAATTACTCTTAAGAATTGTTTTCTTAATGAATCAATCATAAAGTTGTATATGGACTACTTTTATGGTACTTTTTGTACATTTTGGAGCTTTAATGAGCCTGTCACTATATGCTTTTGTTGTATTGAAAAAAGCAGCACCTTTCTTGATTCCAGAGTCATTGATTCATTAGTAGAACCAAATCACATGAGTCATTTGCTTTTAATAAATAAACAAAAATGATTCAGTGATTCACTAAAGATTCCAGCTCAAGTGAGTCCCTTTTTTGAATGCTTGTATCACTTGGTTCTTTTAATGAATCATTTGAAAGGAGATGTATAAACTTCTTTTCAGTTTTGGAGTTTGAATGCTCCTGGTCACTGTGTACTTTTGTTGTAATGGAAAGAGAAGCACTTTCTTGAATCTTGGTTCAAGAGTCATTGATTCATTAACAGAACCAGCTCCTAAGAGTCATTTGCTTTTAGTAAATTAGTCCAAATGATACAATGATTCTCTAAAGGTTCCAGCTCATATGAGTCCCTTGTTTAAATGCTTGTTTCTTGTAATGAATCATTTGATGGACTTCTTTTATGATGCTTTTTGTCAGTTTTGGAGCTTGAATGCTTATGGTCACTTTATACTTTTGTTGTAATGAAAAGAGCATCACTTTCTTCATTCTTGATTCTTGATTCAAGAGTCATTGAGTCATTAATAGAACCAGCTCACATGAGTCATTTGCTTTTAATAAATTAGCCAAAATGATTCAATGATTCTCTAAAGGATCCAGCTCATATGAGTTCTTTTTTTGAATGCTTGTACAAACAAATGACTGTTATCAGTTGGTTCTTTTAATGAATCATTTGAAACGAGATGTATGAACTTCTTTTATGGTACTTTTTGTCAGTTTTGGAGCATTTTAATGCTCCTATATACTATATACTTTTGTTGTAATGAAATAAGCAGCACTTTCATGATTCTTGACTCGAGTCATTGATTCATTAATAGGACCAGCTCACATGAGTCATTTGCTTTTAATAAATGAGTCAAAATATTAACTGATTCTCTAGAGATTCCAGCTCATATGATTCCTCTTTTTATATACATTTTTATTATTATTTTGCTTATACGAACAAATTACTCGCTGGTTTCTGTCAATGAGTCATTCAAAACAAGTTGTATGGACATATTTTATGGTACATTTTGGAGCTTGAACACCCCTGGTTGCTTTATACTTTTGTTGTAATGAACAGAGCATCACCTTTCTTGATTCTTGATTCAAAAGTCGTTGATTCATTAATAGAACCAGCTCATGAGTCAATTGCTTTTAGTATAATAGTCAAAAAGATTCAACAATTCACTAAAGGTTCCAGCTCATATGAGTCGCTTGTTTAAATGCTTGTACAAACAAATGACTCTTATCAGTTAGTTCTTTTAATGAATCATTTGAAACTAGATGTATGAACTTCTTTTACGGTACTTTTTTGTCAGTTTTGGAGCTTGAATGCTCCTGCTCACTATATACTTTTGTTGTAATGAAAAGAGCATCACTTTCTTTATTCTTGCTTCTTGATTTAAGAGTCATTGATTCATTAATAGAACCAGCTCACATGAGTCATTTGCTTTTAGTATAATTAGTCAAAATGATTCAGTGATTCTCTAAATGATTTTTTGAATGCTTGTGCAAACAAATGACTCTTATTAGCTGGTTTATGGTAATGAGTCATTCAAAACAAGTTGTATGGACTTCTTTTATGGTATTTTGGAGCTTGAATGCCCTTGGTCACTATATACTTTTGTTGTATTTTTTGTTGTATATCATTCTTGATTCAAGAGTCATTGATTCATTAATAGAGCCTTCTCACAAGAGTTATTTGCTTTTAATAAATTAGACAAAACGATTCAATGATTCACGGTTCCAGAGTCCCTTGTTTGAATGCTTGTACAAACCAAATGACTTTTATCAGTTGGTTCTTTTAATGAATCATTTGAAACAAGATGAATGGACTTCTTTTATGTTTTTTGTCAGTTTTGGAGCTTGAATGCTTCTGGTCACTATATACTATACACTATATACTGTAATGAAAAGAGCATTACTTTCTTTATTGTTTATTCAAGAGTCATTTATTCACTAATATAACCAGCTCACGGGAGTCACAAGAGGTTTTTTTTAATAAATCTGACAAAATGATTCACTAACAGAACCAGCTCATAGGAGTCAGTTGTTGTTCAAAAAAAAAAAAAGACTTTTATGGTGTTTTTTTGTTGTTGTTGTTCATTTCTGAGCATGTCTCTGGTCAGTGTATGCAGTGTGAAAATATCCTAGCTTAAACATTTATGGAGATAAGTCAATAAAGACAAAATATTCTTATTAGCGAACAATCCCCTTAAAACATAATTTCTGGGCAGATGTAATGCTTGTAACATATAACACAATTCTACCATTTAGTACAACACAAGCTAAGGGAATATGACAGGCATGAAATGTGTATTTGTCCGTCTGTGAAAAGCATTATGTGTGGTGCCGATCGCAGACTCCACTATAGAACATCCCTCGAGGCATTTTTCAATGCGGATCATTCCTCCAAATTTGTTTGACACGTTGAAAACAGGGTAGAAAATGGGTGGACAGCTGATGTTGAATCAATAATCATACAAGATGTTTCTGTCTGGAGGAATGAACAACGACATTCTGACTGATGATCGTTTCACCTGCACTGGGCTGAAAGGGCAATGGTGGCGAGTCTTTTGGTTTGTTTTCCAGTTTGCTGCTCACATAATTATATGTATTAGGATGTAAAATCATAACCCAGAGATTTTTCCCTTTTTCCCTATTTTACTTTATATTGAAATATAGATATTTCAGGCCATTTGTGTGTGTGTTCAACCAGTAAGCACATTTCTCATTTCTGAATCCAATCAAGCGAAGTAGGATACATTAGTGTACATTAGGACTTAAAATCAAATGTGTTTCATTTTGGCTTTGTGAGACACAAAGGGGGATTTTGGCACAATGACACAAATACTGAAAAGGCTTGAGAGAGAGCTAGGGTTAAAATGAAAAAGCTCTGCAGGGCACCTCTGCAGTTTCTAAATGGGAAATATTATTTAATTTGTAGCATATTTCTCTCCTTGTGTTAGTCAAGCTTTTCTTGCACAAAAAAAAACATAATGTAGCTTTGTACATCCTTTTTACAACCACTTTCTGACCTTTAGATTTAAACAGTATTTTATTACAGATGCTTTAAGCCTATATGCAGATGACAAACAAACAAATTACTTGTATGGGCTTATTTCTAATTTATTAAGAGAACCAGCTCACGAGAACAATTTTAGTTTGTTTATACAGACAAATTACTAGCAATGTATGAGCGGTTCTTTTAATGAATCATTCAAAAAGATTCACAGAACCAGCTCACAAGAGTCATTTGTTTGTACAAACATTCGAACAGATGACTCTTAGTGTGTTAGCTGGTTCTTTTAATGAATCAGTCAAAAAGATTCACAGACTCATTCAAAGAACCAGCTCACAAGAGTCATTTGTTCGAATGTTTGTACAAACAAATGACTCTTAGTGTGTTAGCTGGTTCTTTTAATGAATCAGTCAAAAAGATTTAGTCACTTATTTAAAGAACCAGCTCACAAGAGTGATTTGTACAAATGTTTGTGCAAATAAATGACTGTTACTTTGTTAGCTTGTTCTTTTAATGAATTAGTCAACAAGATTCACTGACTCATTTAAAAGAACTTGCTAATACAGTATAAGTCATTTGTTTGTACAAACATTAAAACAAATGACTCTTGTGAGCTGGTTCTTTAAATAAGTGAGAAATCTTTTTGACTGATTCATTAAAAGAACTTGCAGACACAGTAAGAGTCATTTGTTTGTACAAACATTTGAACATATGACTCTTTTGAGCTGGTACTTTTAACAAGTCAGCAAATCTTTTTGACTAATTCATTAAAAGAACTAGCTAACACGGTAAGATTAATTTGTACAAACATTCAAACAAATGACTCTTGTGAGCTGGTCTTTTAAATGAGTCAGTGAATCTTTTTAACTGATTCATTAAAAGAACCCTCTAATACAGTAAGAGTAATTTGTTTGTACAAATATTCCAACAAATTACTTGTGTGAGCTGGTTCTTTAATGATTCAGTCAAACAGATTCACTGACTCATTTAAAGAACTAGCTCGCAAGAGTCATTTGTTTGAATGTTTGTACAAATGAATCTTACTGTGTTTGCTGGTTCTTTTAATGAATCAGTCAAAAAGATTCGCTGACTTGTTAAAAGTACCAGCTCCCAAGAGTCATTTGTTTGAATGTTTGCACAAACAAATGACTCTTACAGTATTAGCTAGTTCTTTTAATGAATCACTCCAAAAGATTCACTGACTCATTTAAAAAGACCAGCTCACAAGAGTCATTTGTTAGAATGTTTATACAAATGAATCTTACTGTGTTAGCTGGTTCTTTTAATGAATCAGTCAAAAATATTAACTGGCTTGTTAAAAAAACCAGTTTCGCAACAAATGACTAGCACTATATGAGCTGTTCTTTTAATGAGTCAGTCAAAAAGATTCACATACTCATTTAAAGAATCAGCTCCCAAGAGTCATTTGTTTGAACGTTTGCACAAACAAATGACTCTTACAGTATTAGCTGGTTCTTTTAATGAATCACTCCAAAAGATTCACTGATCCATGCAGATTCAAGTGTAATTTGTTCAAATGTTTGTACAAACATACTCAGACTACACTCATTGACTGTTTATTACTCATTCACTCTTTTATTTGTTGTCTTTGTATTATTTGTCTCTTTATCTTATCACATTTAATTCAGACTGCAAACTCGCAACATGCACTTGGTGCTTGAACAGCAGTGTCGGGAGCCAGCTCACCAGAGCACTTATGAAGGGACAGAAATCAACCCCAAACTTGCCCCTGAGCTCTCCATCATAAACCATTCCTGCCCTCTGGACACCAAACACATTAAAGCACTCTCTAGATCCCCACACTCGCTCTGTTTGCTCTGATAAAGAACTAAGCCATTTACCAGCATCCACCGGAGTCCCTGGTTACCTAGCGATGGCGGCAGTAGCCATGGGAGCGGTAGTCACAGCGACAGAAAGGATAATTGCAGTAGTTAGGTGGTTTCACTATTAAAAGAAACTAAGATGATGGAGCAGTGACTGAAGTCAGTGGGGATGTGATGTGTGTGTGTGTGTGTGTGTGTGTGTGTGTGTCACCAACTCTCACCAAACCTAGAACATGAACAGGTCATATTTTATCCCAAAATTAAATGAAAGAATATTTTATTTTATTTTATTTTATTTATTTGCCATTGTTTCTTCTGAGGAAGGGAAAAGGAATATTTTAGTATCCCAGTCTCGTGGAATTCTCCTGCAGTGAGGCAAACTGTTGTACCCATAGCTCTGTTTAATCCGATTTGCTTTGTGCCATTTGCTTTTGTTTTTTCATCAGTTGTGATATTTAAGCCTATTATTTAGTTTATTTCAGTTTGTCTTGTTTTGACAGGCTCCGTGTGACGTAGCGTGTGTACTGTCGTGGAAACCAATTCCACCGGCCCAAACTGTCGAGCAAATAAAGCCTCTGTTGTGCGCATTATGATTGAACGTACACACACATCTGTTGTGCGTAGACACACACACATACACCCCCATTTAAACTGCATAAGACTGAAGACGTAACAGATGTGCATCCGTCGTGTGAGTTGTTCCATTCGCCTGGAGACTCGCAGATTAAACCAACAGGAATAAATCAAAGCTATTAGAATGGCTGCTAATGCCTAGAGAAAAGTGGAGAAACACACAGGCTAATGCTGCTTGATTAAGGGAGGGAGACTGACCAAGAAACAGCCAGCAGAACTGGCACATCGTGTATCTTTTTTGACCTCCGTACCAGTAGGGGGAGAGAGAAAACTGATTGCTGTAAGCGCACGTATTTTACTCCAGGCTTCAGTGTCACATGATCCTTCAGAAGTCATTCTAATATGCTGATTTGCTGTTCGAAAAACATTTCTTATTACTATCAATGTTGAAACCAGTTGTGCTGCTTCAGAATTTTGTGGAATTTTGGTTCACAAGCAGAATTTTCGTAGGCAATATAATGCATCTAAACAAATCAACAAGCTGTATTTACTAGCAAGTCTGTGATTTAAACTCATTTCGCACACATGCACAATGTTTTGCCAGCATTTCTTAAAGCCAAAATGTGCTAAATGCATTCATGCAGTAAAACCTCCCAGATTCACATCCCCCTGGGACGTTCCTACTTGCAAGTTCAGAAGTCGTAATTATGCTGTGATGTGGCTTCAAGTGATTTTGGCTGGACTCGCTGAGCAATTTAATTTTTTTCTCACTTTTTCAGACAGGAAGCTTTTTAGCTCTAATGCAACAAAATACAGTAAACAATAAAGGTTTTACATTAGGCATGTAATTGGTGCTTTATCTGTATTTCATCATTGTTGTGTGGCCATAAAAAGTAATGGGAATGTAGTTTAGTCTGGAGCCTCATAAACCAGCTAAATAAGTTGCATTTTCTAGCAAATTCTATCACTATCATTCATTTGAAGTAAACCAAATGTGTACTGTTTGATCAATATTACAGTTACGACTTCTCCATGATTGTTTACTTTAGTGAAGAATTGGTTTAATGTAAATGGAGAGTGTCTGTGCTGCAAACATTGTCAGAGTGGTTGCTATGTAGTTGATAGGGTTTTCTGCGTGGTTGGTTGCCAGGGTGTTGCTGTGCAGTTTTAAAGATGCTCTTGGTGGTTGCCATGTGGTTTTTAAGGTGTTCTGAGAGGTTGTTACTATGCAGTTGCTGTAGTGTTCTGAGTGGTTGCCAGGGTGTTGCTATGCAGTTACTATAATGTTTTGAGTGGTTGCCAGGGTGTTGCTGTACAGTTTCTAAAATGTTCTTGGTGGTTGCTATGTTGTTTTAAGGTGTTATGAGTGGTTTGTTGCTAGGGTGTTCCTATAGTATTCCAAGTGGTTGCCAGGGTGTTGCTGCACAGTTTCTAGGATGTTCTTGGTAGTTACTGTGTTGTTTTTAAAGTGTTTTGAGCTGCTTGTTGCCAGGGCATTGCCATGCAGTTACTGTAGTGTTCTGAGTGGTTGCCAGGGTGTTGTTATGCAGTTGCTGCAGAATTCTGAATGGGTGCCAGGGTGTTGCTGTACAGTTTCTAAAATGTTCTTGGTAGTTGTTATGTTGTTTTTTTAAGGTGTTCTGAGTGGCTTGTTGCTAGGGTGTCGCTATGCAGTTGCTACAGTAAACTGAGTGGTTTCCAGGGTGTTGCTGGGCAGTTTCTAAAATGCTTTGGTGGTTGCTATGTGGCTTTTAAGGTGTTCTGAGTGGTTGGTTGCAAGGGTGTTACTATGCAGTTGCTGTAGTGTTCTGAACTGTTGCCAGGGTGTTGTTGTACAGTTTCTAAAATGTTCTTGGTAGTTGCTTTGTTGTTTTTTAAGGTGGTCTGGGTGGTTTGTTGCTAGTGTGTCGCTATGCAGTTGCCACAGTATACTGAGTGGTTGCCAGGGTGTTGCTGGGCGGTTTCTAAAATGCTCTTGGTGGTTGCTATGTGGTTTTTCAGGTGTTCTGAGTGGTTGGTTGCCAGGGTGTTACTATGCAGTTGCTGTAGTGTTCTGAGTGGTTGCCAGGGTGTTGCTATTCAGTTTCTAAGATTTTCTTGGTAGTTGCTGTGTAGTTTTTAAGGTGTTCTGAGTGATTGCCAGGGTGTTGCTAATCCGTTTCTAAGATTTTCTTGGTAGTTGCTGTGTTGTTTTTAAAGTGTTCTGAGCTGTTTGTCGCCATGGTGTTGCTATGCAGTTACTATTGTGTTCTGAGTGGTTGCCAGGGTGTTGTTATGTAGTTTCTAAGATACTCTTAGTAGTTGCTATGTTTTTTTGTGTTTTTTGTGGTGTTCTGAGTGGATTGTTGCCAGTGTTGCTATGCAGTTGCTGTAGTGTTCTGAGTGGTTGTCAGGGTGTTGCCATGCTGTTGCTGTAGTGTTATGATTGATTGCCAGAGTGTTTTAGAATTACTTTTTTTAAAGATTTTCTTGATAGTTACTATGTGGGTTTTAAAATGTTCTCAGTGATTGCTTGCCAGGGTGTTGCTATGCAGTTTTTAAGATGTTCTTTGTAGTTGCTATGTGGTTGTTAAGGCGTTTTGTGTTCTCAATGATTGCTAAGATGCTTTTGATAATCACTTTTGTTTATCTACAGTACAAAAACGCATAGAAATAAACTGTTCAGTCAATATTTACAGTTACAATTTATTGTACCTCCCCCTGATTGTTTGAGTCAAAAATTGCTCTGAAGTAACTGGAGAGCGTCTAACAGTGCTGATGACATCAATCCAAATCATTCCAGCATGAGCTAGACTAGCCAGAGTCCAGCAGAAGCTGTTGTCCAGGCCCGCTGAGGGTGAAGTTTGAGTGGAGTGACTCAGCAGGTGTGTTTGTGATAGCACTGATCTCTCCTCTCAATGATTCTCTCCACACCCCTCCTCCTCGTCCTTGCGATCCGCTCAAATGAATTTGGAACTCACAGCAGGTAGGTGTATCGAACCCCGAGTCCCTGGTGTGGAGGCTGGAGAAGAAATAGAGGCAGAAATCCAAAAAGAAACTTTGTGAATGAGTAAGACGATCGTGGGGGAGCCTCTGAGGAGAACACCGAGAGAGCTTGTGAGGTACAGAGCAGAAAAATAAAAGCGTATGGATTATTGCTAGAGCTTCTGGGAATTCCCGGAGCGGGAAAAGAAAAGATGGCTGCCAATGGTGCTGGAAGCTGTCAACTTGTGTTTGTCATCGAGTTCCATCGCTCGCTAACTCTGTCTTGCTGACTTTCATATGCTTTTTGTGGACATGAAACAGCATATTGTACATTTGTCAAAGCTAATCTCACCCAGCTCAGGGAGCCAAAGCTTCTTGAAAAGAGAAACAATTTTCCCCAAATTATCCCAGCCGGTATCAGCTCAAGCTAATGTGCTGCTTCACATCTTGTTTTTTTTTTTTTTTTTTTTGCAGTGTTAGAGTGCAGCACTGCCATAAACGCATTAAATTCTACACAAACTTTAATTTGATTGGGCTAAAAGCAGACACTAATTTGAAGGAATGTTTCTCTGCTACTTACTGTAAACCTAAACTATTTAATCATGAAACGGCTTTCTGTGATTGCACGAACACTGCTGTTTCTTTTTTAAGATGAAATCTTTCGCCTGAGACGAGATGTAGCTCTTGGGTTCAGATAGCTGTCAATAGTTCCCAAGAGATTAGACTTCATGTCTTACTCAGCACTTTAGCCATTAATAGAGTTGTGGTACTTGGCCCCGGCACTCAGACAGATTGCAATTATGAATGGACTTGGGCAGACTTGGACTTTACTGTCTACCAGGTGATAATTATAAGCCTGATCTTTTAGAAAATGCACAGTTTAGTGTCTCAGTTTCACATATCATTCATGTCCATGTCACAATTTGCACACTAAAGTAAATCCCTAGCTTTGATCAGCAGTGCTGTAGCAAATAATGATAAATATTAATTGCGCTTGTTCACCTCAATCCATATTGTGCAAAAGAGTGATTCAATCTGAATGTGAAACTCAAAATTTTATCCTGACAGGTAGGGCTGAAACAATTAGTCGACGTTATCAACAGAGCTGACAATAAAAAAATGGACAAATATTTTAGTTGTCAAATAGTCGTTTGATCTCATATGATATAATAACGCAGTTTGACCAGTGTGGCACTGTAGCGCAAGACTGTACTATAACCCTCCGGCATGCAATCCAAGGAAATGAAGCCAAACCAGTAGAGCTCCACCTTGCCTGACTGTCCAATATTAGCATATTTCCGCCCTCAGCCAGTTGTACGCTGTCTGTTGTTTTCGCCAAATTTAAGCACCTGTAGCAACAGTGTTTCATAAGCGATTCAGGTTTTTTGTATTTGGATGTAAAAGTGAACCTTAGAGTCTTTATTTTCTCCCAACATCAGAACCACTGAGGGCGCAATGGATTCATTTTGTTTTTGATGGTAATGTGCCACAAAATAGACATAATGCAGAAACCAGATTGGTGGAGTGAGCAGTAGCTCATTAGCATTTAAAGAAACATACACCGAAACGGGATGGCGTAAACAGAGCTGCTTTTAAAGGTAAAAACCTGTTGTTTTGCACGACCATCAGTGTTGGGCACTTTACTTTAAAAAAGTAATTAGTTACTAGTTACTTCTCACAAAGTAAAAGTAACCAATTCCCAGGGAAAGTAACTATTGTGTTACTTTTTTAAAAAAAATGTTCAAATAACTTGGATGCCGCCAATATTAAGTATGGTAAATGAATAAAACATTGTACACTAATCTACACTATTTTAATGTTGCTGTGGGACAATGTGAGTGATGCCTTCCAAGGGCTAAATATCACGTTATTGGGGTCGCTTCAAACCGCGGACATGAAAAACATCATAATAACAAGAAAACAATGTGCTTTTGTAAAATAAATAAAATAAACAGGGTGCGCTCTTGCCATCTCGGTCTCTGTCACCTCTCTTCACAGACATGTTAATAAAACAACCTGAATCTCCGCAAATACATGCCTCACAGATATGGGAAATATGTGTATAGAAAGCTTGAAATGTCTACTTTTAAATGAAGTCATGTCGAAAACAAATATTCTCTGATGAAGTAATCCATATGATACCAATGCAAGCTTCAGTTTTTACCGTATAGACTCTTCTCTAATGTAATCACGCCCACAAGCGGCTCCGCTTTTCAAATTTTAAACATCCGTGAGACACACGGACATGTACACTGTAAAAAATAAAAAACACAATTTGTTGAGTCAGCTTAAAATAATTTGTTACCCTGCTGCCTTAAAATTTTAAGTTCAGTCAACTAAAATAAGTTTTGTCAACCTGAAATGTTAAGTTGTACTAAGTAACCACTTAGATATTTGTGTTTGCTAAACTTAACAGATGGGCAAGTAACCCAGCTGCCTTAAAATTTTAAGTTGATTCAACTCAAGTATCTAAGTTGTCACTTAGCATAATTTAACATTTCAAGTTAAATAAACTGTTTTTGAGTTGACTGAACTAACAATTTTAAGGCAGCCAGGTTACAAATTATTTTAAGTTGACTCAACAAATTGTTTTTTTTTTTACAGTGTAGGTAAACACCCACATCACCTCCGTAAACAAACGTGAACATTCATCAAGTTCATCTCGGCTACTTTCGTTTCTGGAAAAAGATGTGCTGAGAGGAATAAGCCAGAAGAAGAACGCAACGCGAAAATTATAGTAGCACTGTGTTTTATTGCCAGTACTGGTAATGGCATTGAAACGGTGAAACAGTAATTTCTTTAATTACTCTTACTGAAACAAGTAATGCCGTTAGTAACATCCGTTTTTCCCATCACTGACGACCATTGTGGAATTTTAACCAAAGTATGTTGCAGATATTTCATGAAGACCCTAAAGACTCATACCAACTTGGAAAATGAGCATCTGATGTCACCTTTAAAACAAGCAACCTTACAGTATTAAACATACACAAAACAGTGTGAGTATTGCTTTCATTTACAATTACAATTTCATTTTCTGGTATTAAGTAGCTATCTATAGAATATGTATAACTCAGTGTTTTAACAAATTGAAAAAGCTGAATAATCAACCAAAGCTTACTGATTAATTGCTGAAATAATCAACGATTAATCGTTATTATGGCCGTCAGATTAATTGATCATCAACATAATCGATTGTTGCAGCCCTACTGACTAACAATTGATCTGAAGCCATGTGAGGTCTGCTTGATGGGCGTCCACATTCCTCCCTGCTTCAGCCCAACAGGAAGCTTCCATAGATTATTTATCTGTGCTCGAAGGACTACGTGGCTCCTGCATTATTCACAGTGTAAAAGCAAGAGAGGCAATTTGGTCCGGCGTTATGTTCAATAAGCATAGCATCAATCCCCAGCCGTGACGCGGGGCTCCGGTGCGGGCAGCGGAGGAGGTCGGAGACGTATAAAGTTGCCTCGTGTGCTTTCTGCCCCTATCTCCGGCTGTAAGTCTGATAAGACGGACGGCAGCCAGCGTGGTTTCCCGAGCAAAAAGATGCAATCACGACAGACTCACCCGGCATAATCGAGGGTGGGGAAATAATATTTTATTCAATCAATGAGGATCGGTGTTCTGTGATGGACTGTTGTGATCTCCCCGTCATGTTTCTCTCTTCCGCTCTCCTTTGAGTCTGCTTGCTTTGTTTCTTCAGACTACATATAATATTCTTGCTGAATAATCCATTTTAGAGCCACATGGAGGATGGGTTTACATGCATGCAATCTCCCCACACAGACACACACACACACCTATACATAAATATATATGTGTGCTCACACACACTGATACAGGCGATGCCTTGAGACCCAATCGATACGCCTCTCTTTCCTGCAAAGGCTGAAGGAGCCATTGAGATCATTCTTGGCTCGTGGCCACAAGCTCTTTTATCCTTCAATGTGTGTGTGTGGCCTTCCAGTATTGATGTTGTGGTGTGTGCCATGTCTGTGTTTTATTGAGTTTGTGTACTGTGTGTTGTGAATGTTGTGTGTGTCTATGACTCAATGTATGAAATGGAGAGAGAAGCCGTATACGTTATCGTCGTATCCTCTAAAAGAGCAACTGGTACAGTCATTTCTCATTTATACTTTATACCATGAGCATTGTTTCTACTTTACAGGGGTTAAAGAAGCAGAGGTTGTGTTCTGTTTTGTTTGTATCATTTTAATTTACAACATAAAATATAAAGTATAAACCTTATTTTAAATAATTTTAAATAAATATAACATTTAAAGCTATACATTTAAATGTATGAATGTTTATATATATGTGTATATATACAAATATTTATATTTTTGTGTTGGACACTATATACTGTATATAATTTAATTGTAAGATGTCATAGATTTTAATTAAATATTTATCGTTTTTATTTTAATTAATTATAATTACATTTTTATTGTTATTTTTATTTATGTTTTCACACATATATATACAAATGTTTCAATTTGTTTTTTGTGTTGTACTCTATATACTGTATATAATGCAATTGTAAGATGTCATATAATTTAATTAAATATTTAGATTTTTCATTTAGATTTAATTAACTAAATATAATTAATTTATTATTTATTTCATTGTATTAATATTTTAGTTAAATATTTGTATTCTTAGGTCCACAAAACATGTTTTTAATAAAACAGACATCACTTAATTTTAAGTAATATATATGTTTTTACGAATATTTATATATGCAAATGTTTATATTTGTTTTTGTGTTGTACACTGTGTATTATTTAATTGTAAGATGTCAGATAATTTAATTAAATATTTATCATTTTTTGATTTGTTGTATTAATTAAATATAAATATTTATTTGTTACTATATTAAATATTATTCTATTGTTATTATATTAAATATTTACATTTTTTTTATAAAAACAGACGTCACTTCATTTTAAATGATAAGTTCTATGTTTTTAACAACTATTTATATATACAAATATTTTTCTATTTATTTATTTAGTTAGTTAGTTTTTAGTTTTTAATTTTTCATATATTACATAAATTTGACATTTTGTTGAATATTTTATATCCTTAAGTCCACAAAGCTTTTTTAGAAAATGGACATTTCTGATGTACTGGTAAATTACAGCTCAGTAAGTGAGTCAGATTTTGGTTCAGTAACCACTTTGAATGATTCACTGATTTCATTCAGTGAATGATTTGACAGGCTGATTCAAATGAATGAGGTTTTTTGAATTAAAAGAACTGGCTCCTGGAAGTTATTTGTGAATTGCATTAGACTGGTCACACTGTACAATATGTTGTTGATTCATTTAAAGAACTGCCTCATAAGAATCATTTGTTTGTGAATTGGAACTTTTTAGCAGCTACTTAGCACACAAGAACCAACTTTAGCATGAAAAGCACTGCTCACATTTATAAAAAATCTAGTTAAAAACTACCATTTCACAGCACACATCATTTTTGATTTTATGTCCGTATGTTTCCCATAGAGTTTGTCTCCTAGACAAACACGTGACTCTTTGATTCAGAGCGTCTAACAAGCCTTTCCTACAGAGCGGCAAATTGAGTCGCTTTTCAGGCTTTTCACTTTGTGTTTTTTGTGGCATGACAGGCAGGTTACGCTTGCATGCGGCCGCTAATACCCTCCCGAACATGTACGGTTGATCCGTGGAGCTCAAAAGCCCCGTCCGAGTAAACACACTAAACGCTCATAAACACACGCCATACCGACTCGTTCAGGCAGACATCTGACGTGAAACACAAAAACAGAATTACGTTCTCAGTCCGGAGTGGCCTTTCAATGCGTAAACCACAGAGGAGAAACGCGCAGCTCACGCAAGTGTGCAAAATAAAGTCTCCAGAGGACAGAACAAGAAAACAGAGAGCGAGCCAGAGGTATTAAGCTATAAGGCTTATTCAGGGTTGTGCTGTGTTGGGATTTTAAGCTCTGTTCCAAAACCTAGTGAGCTGCCTTGCTGTCTTTTAAGGGAGCATCTTAGTGACAGATTTGAAACACTCTATAAACACACATACTAGCTTAACATGTTGCTAAGCTAATGGTGTGATGCTTTAATAAGCATACAGATATACAGTGCAAAAAAAATGCTAGGTAAGATGGATCATTTTATTGAGTTCTTTTTTCAATCAAATTAATGTATATGAATGTATATTTATAATAGAATAGGAATAGCGCTTTAGCCATGGATACACAGGGATGCACCAATACAGTTAGTCCACGGTTCAATACGTACCTCGGTTTTTAACCACGGTTTTCAGTTCAGTAGCATCTAATTAACAGCAAAATACTGCTGTAAACCTCTGTGCACTGGAAAAAGCGTGGATTATTATATGTCTGCTTAATATTTCTTTGGAGAGAGGTATTATTTTTCAGTTTTTTACGCAAAAAAGGATGGGTTTCATTCATACTGGACACCAGAGGGTGCCCTTGTGCAGGAAATCCACACATGCGTTAAAGTGATAACACTCTATATGTCTCTAATATTGATAAAGGCATCGCTATTTCTGTAACTTAATAAAAAACAAGATATAACGTTAAACGTTTTGAATGATGAAATGTAAGGGCAATAAACACTCGTCTGCAATAATATATGGATTATCTGTCTTCTCCCTGGTGAAAAAAACAGCATATGCTGGTAAGTATGTTTTGGTGCTGGTTTAAGATGGTCCTTTGCTGGTTTAAGATGGTCCTTAGCTGGTTTATGCTGGTCATGTTGCTGCCACTGTAAAAAATTACTGTGAATTTAACTGTAAAAATACTATAAAATTGCTACAGTAAAAACCTGTTAAATGGTTAACGGTAAAATTTTCCTAGCTGTTTTGTACATTAGGGTTGTATGTTACATCTAATGTTGTTAAATTAATGTTTATGCATTATTTCATTTTCATGTGTGTTAACATGATGGTGTTTAGTGTTTGTGTGAATGACACTGTGCACCTTCTATATGTTAATGTTTAAAAGCTGTTTGTAATGAGCTTTGGTTCATCATTTGACTTTCTCATCACCACCTGCTTTTGGTGGTTATCAGTGTATTACAAAGGTACAAAACAGATTTCAGTACTTCAATAAGTTGGTACAATAACATTATATCAGTTAAAGAAATTACGGTGTTTACCTGTAAATTTAAGTGAAAACCGCAAAACATAAAATGTTGCTACCATATTTTTTACGGTAAAATTCCGGCAACCACAGCAGCCGTTTTTTTACCGTAAATTTTACGGAATATTTTTTACATAAACCAGCAAAGGACCATCTTAAACCAGCACCAAAACATACCTACCAGCATATGCTAGTTTTTTCATCTTGTGTATTTTCATAATGATTAAGTATATTTGTAAGCCGTTGCTAATTGACATACAGTATAGAATATATTGTCTGCCTCATTCTATGATAAGAAGCCACATCAGATCACAAAAGGAAGTTATTTCAAACACTCGACTGATGCTGTGAAGTAAAAAATAAGTTTTGATGTTCTCTTTTGTTGGACAACAAGTTTAGAAAGGCTTATCATTGCATTTCATTAGAAGGGAAGATGCTCTGCAAGTGTTGCTTTTTTGAATATAAACGGGGAGGCGTTTTCTCATCTCAGCACATGAAATCATGGGCGCACACAGCAAATTTCGAGGAAAACAAGGAAATTATTTAAATGCAAAACCGAAAAACCACTATTCACAAGCGCATATTGAACCGTGGATGTCGTACCGAACGGTTCAATACTATATTGAGTATTGTGACATCCCTAGTAGTAGTAGTAGTAGTAGTAATAATACAGATAATAATTCAGAACTATATAGTGTGTATTTTAAGACTGAGGTATTGTCCAATCAGCTTCTAGGACCAAAACTATCCATTTTATGTGTTTAAACACGATGTGAGGGCAGTCAGGAAGAAAAAGAGAAAAACAGAACGAGAGAACTCGAGTGGAAGATACACAGCCTCAGGCAAACAGAAAACAATTGTTTCACTTCCACCCGTAACCTATTTCACCTTTAAACAGCAGATCTCTTTCACTCAATTAATTTCTGCACATTGGCTGTGGAGTGCTGTAGAAAAGGCCTTTTATATCCGCCTTTTATTTCAGAATTTTTCTCACTCTTTGTTTTTCTCCTCTGGTTTTGTTTACATAGCATTGTTTGTTTTTTATTCTCTTCTGTTATGAGGACTTGTGGGCTTCACACATTGAAAACACATGGGGGCGGATTCACTAAACAATCAAATGGTGGAGAAGAGTGTTAAAACTGGGCATCTGTCCAGATCTGACATGAGGAGGTTTTTTGACATGTTAAAGAGCCAGTATGTATAATTTATATTTAGTGTGGAAGCCTGTTTTCACCACTGAATAGAAAAAAAAAGTCAGAATTGCGAGATAAACTAGCAATTCTGAGAAAAAAAATTCAATAGCAAGTTTATATCTTGCAGTTATGTGTTATAAAGTCAGAATTGTGAGATATAAACTTGCATTTGTAAGAAAATAGTCTCTTGTTTTCCTCAGAGTTGGACTTTATAATTCACAATTCAGAATTGTGAGTTACAAAGTCAGAATTGTGAGATGTAAACCTGCAATTGAAAGAAAAAAAAATTCACGCAATTTTGATTTCATAGTTTATATCTCACAATTCTGACTTTGTCACTCACAATTGCGAGTTTACATCATGCACTTCTTTGAAAAAAAAGTCAGAATTTTTGCAAAGTTGAGTTTATGACTTGTAAATGCATGTTTTTATCTCAGAATTCGGAGAACAAGTCAGAATTACAAGTTTTTCTCACACAATTCTGATAAAACGTCAGAATTGCGAGATGTAAACAACTGCAGTAAAAAAAAAATGCAATTGAGGTTCTTTCCTGCAGTTCTCACTTGATAGCTTATATCTCACAGTTCTGACTTTCTAATTGTGAGTTTATGTCATGCAATTCTGTGAAAAAAAAAACTCAGAATTGTGAGATGCAAACTTGCGGTTGCGAGAAAACAAAACAAGTTGCGAGTTTATGACTTGCAATTGCAGGTTTTTATCTAACTATTCTGGTTAATTTGAATCTGAATTGCAAGATGTAAGCTCAGGATTGTGAAAGTCAGAGTTGTGAGATGTAAACTTGAATTGTAAGAAATTAGTCTTTTTTTCCCTCATAATTTGACTTTATAGCTTGCAATTGCAAAGTTATATCTCAAAATTCTTGAATTGCAAGTTGCAAAGTCAGAATTGCAACATGTAAAGTCTCAAGTTCAAGAATTTTTTTTTACATAATTGAGGGGTTATATCTCACAATTCTGACAATTCTGTAAGTCTGAATTGCAAGATTAAATTTGCAATTATGAGAAAGCAAGTCAGAGTTGCATAATTCTTGCAATTCTGAGTTTATGATGTGCAATTGCAGGTTTTTCTCACAGTTCTGTGAACAAGTCAGAATCATAAGTTTTTAATCACACAATTCTGATAAAATGTCAGAATTGCACAATGTAAGCTCACAGTTGTGAGAAAAAAAGTGAGAAAAGTCAGTGAGATATAAACTTTGATTGGAAGAAAATAGTCTCTTTTTTCCTCAGAACTGGACTTTGCAATTGCGAATTTATTTCTGAAAAAAGAAGTCAGAATTGCAAGTTACAAAGTCAGAATGGGGAGACGTAAACTAGTTCATATCTTGCAATTCTGAGTTTGTATTATGCAATTTTGTGAAAAAAGTCAGAATTGCATGATGTAAACTTGCAGTTGCGAGAAAAGCCAGAATTACGCAATTCTTGCAATTCTGACTTTATGACTCGCAGTTGCAGGTTTTTATCTCAATTCTGAGAAAGTCTGAATTGGGAGATGTAAACTCACAAGTGCAAGACAAATTGTGAGATAGAAGATGCAATTACCTTTTTAAATTTTTATGCAATGGCAGAAACAGGCTTCCATATATTAGTTAATCAGACACCAAAACAGCACAGACAGCATGTGCAATCTGTTCTTAGTGATTTCTCTTCATATAGTATCTCGGGAAGCCATTCAAACACACAGAACAGATTCACATATATCCGTACGAAAGCAAATCCAAAACTTATCCGCTCTCCCGTTCTCGCTGTCTCCCACTCCGCCCTCTGCCTCCTGCATAAACACATTCATTTGCATCTTTCAAATCCACAGACAACAGAAGTTGACACCCAAAAAGCCATGACGAGAAACACGCGTTCACATTTGCATACGAGCGTCTGCAGCGTCTGCTTGTCAGAGATTGTTTTTGCTGCTTAAATATGCTTTTCGCTGATTGACTGCAGGACTAATGACAAACCTGTGCTGTTAGAAGGAATGGCGAATCTCATTCCGTTGACCCGTCCTGCTCTATGAGTCACTGGGTTGTGCTGCTCTGCTAGTCCTCTGATTCAGGGGTCAAGAGGTCAACTGCGGGCAGCCCACTCGGTGACCTCTCATCAATCTCTGTTGTTATGGTAACGGTGATGCTCCAGGTAGAGCAGACGTGTGATTATCCGCGAGCAGGTTTTCCCAGCTGAACTCCTACTGTCTTCTGACACAATATGGAAGAGAAAATTGTCCCGAGATGAGCACGGACAAGTGATTCACTGGCGGCCAGTGACTCATCACCCGCTGTTCTTTTATTCGTCAGTGTCCAGTCATCATGACAGTGGGCTGTTTTTATGTTCTTGCAGTTTAGAGCCCAGGATGCTCATTTAGGGACCCAGAATATGGTTTAGATGCATCTATATGCAGTAAACAGAAAATCATTGTGTCTGCTCTTGTGTAAGATAGATTTAAGTTTATACAAATATTTATATTTATATTTATATACTTTTTAATCTAAATGGTTTAATATTACATTTTTACATATAAAAAGTTCATATTAAAATAATTAAGAAAAATATTTTGTATTATTATTTAAAATGTTGGCATAATAATTATATAACTAACATTCAGCTTCTAATAATAGCATGACTTATAATTTAATAATGCATAATTAATATTAATATTATTAATATTATTATTATTAATAATAATAATAATTATTATTATTAATGTTATTTAGTTTTAAAATGGTAAATTAATTTTAAATTAATAAATGAATAAATTAATATTATTAATATATTATTATTATATTATAATATTATGGGTGATATTATAAATCATTAGTCTTAAATAAAGTCTATTTATTTAATTTAAAAATATATATTTTTAATTTTTTAATTTTTTTTTTTTTTTTTGGTGAATCATTTATACTGATACTTCATTCTAGAAGTGTTAACATAGTATAGTATAGCTTCCAATATTTGTCTAATCAGATCAATTTAAAGAAAATGTTATTACTGGCCATTACCAACATTTCCATCAAATTTATATTCTTCTGTCAATTAATATGGGATTGGTGTGACACATGTAAGTGTCATTTTTGTCTAAATTCAGTAAGCTCAATATATATATCCAAGGAGCCTGTCTTGAATTTCTGCCCGGAGTGAGATGAAGCAACTAGTCCAATAGTCCAGACTGCTGTTCCAGGGTCGCACACTGCCAAAAATGATTAGCAACAAAAAATGACACCAGACCAAAAGCCTGCTGGGAAATATGGCCATGCTAGTATATATTATCATCATCATCAAACATGTTTTATTGTAAAGACAATCAAACAAAACAGTGCGTTTATTTACTAGTGGATTCATGTTTTATTAGATGAGTAAATCTCACCACATGCTAATATTTCAATCCAAATTTTAATTTTAGAAATGTATTTTACTTTAAAAAAAAAAGCACCTTATCATAATTCTAAATGCCATGCTCATTACTGTAATGTGAAATATAATTATGTAAATTTATGCAAAAATGTATCAATCTGAAATAAATATAACAAATTATATAAATACAAATAGATATGTAAAATATATTATTTTTAATTTTAATTTTATTTTACTTTTATTTATATATATATATATATAATTATTATTATTATTATTTTTATTTTTATTTTTTAAGATTTTGCTTGTTTTACTTGTACCACTAAAAATGTAGCAAAAGGGCAATTAGAATTATCACTATGAAAAATGAAGAAAATGAAGCGCTCTGTTTAATTCCCAATGTCACCATCCACAGACTTCAACTGCGGACTTTAACTGCCTCCTCCTCTTCCTCCAGTTCAACATCTGTTTGTCATCTGATGACTTGAGAGTTTGAACGTAACAAAGTGTCTCTCTGTGCTCTAATTAAGCACATTTTAGCAGGACGCTGGCCTTGTGGCGGCACGCAGGCAGGCAGAGCGTGGCGTTCTCTGCGTTCCCTCGAACAGCTCGCAGACGCTCAGACTTCCCTCCTCTGAGCTCCGAGTTTGCATAATTACCCAGGTAATTGCGGAGTAATTGGCGGCGTCACCTGCTCCCAAGACGCGCCAGCATTGTTTTATCAACAGCTGGAATCAAACCTGCGTGAGGAGAGAGATGAGGAGAGAGGGAAAGATGCTTTATAAAGAAAGAGGGGAGAAAGCTGGCCGCCCGAGGGACGTTTACCCCTTCGTTATGAATGGAAATGTATGGAAATGCACTCTGCCCGCAGTCAGAAAAAAAAGGCAGGAACGAAAGAAGAGGAAGTTGGGAATGCAGAAGGAAGGAAAAGTTAAAGAAAGCATAAGAGAAGTAAATAAACAAAAGACAAAGAAGTGCGTGACTGAGACGCCGAGTGAGAAGAGAAGAGAGATCATGTCTGTCTCCAGGGGAGAAAACGAGGTGTCAGCCTTTGTTTCTCTCTCACTGTCTGTCGCTCTTTCTCTTGCTGTGAGGCTGCAGACGAGAAGAGAGTATTTGGTTAAAGCCTGGTGTATTATTCATTCTGTTTAATAGACTGGGCTGCTTTAAAACCTGCAGGTTAGAAACACTTCTTCTTAAAGGGGCAGTGCAGAAAAATGAAGGTTCTGTCATCATTTACTAACTCCCGTGTCGTTTCTATGCGAGAACCTTTGGCCTTTTATTTCCTATTTAGCCATAAAATGTGTATTTTTACATTTGTGGGTTTTATTTACTTATGAAATGGTATTCACAAGCCATTTTACTTGTATAATATGTGTTCCTGGACCACAAAACCAGTCATAAGAAAGCTGAAATCATCTGAAAGTTGAGTAAATAAGCTTTCCATTGATGTATGGTTTGTTAGGATACACTCTTAAAAATAAAGGTGCTTTAAGAGGTTTTTCAAAGCAATGCCACAGAAGAATCATTCAGTCAAAGTTCTTTTAAAGAACCATCTCTTTCTTACCTTTTTATAATCTGAAGAACCTCCTGAAGGTTCTTCAGATCTTAAAGGTTCTTTATCTAGACATAAAAAGGTTGTTCTATGGCATCATGAAGCACCTTTATTTATAAGAGTGTAGGATTATTTGGTTATTATTATTTGAGATACATCTGTTGGAAAATCTGGAATCTGAGGGTGCAAAAAAATCTAAATATTGAGAAAATCGCCTTGAAATTTATCCAAATCAAGCTATTCTTAGCAATGCATATACTTAGTCAAAAATTAAGTTTTGATATATTTACGGTAGGAAATGTACTAAATGTTTTAAAAGAAAAATCATTAATTTTGATCCATACAGTGTATTGTTGGCTATTGCTAAAAAATATACCTGTGCTACTTATGACTGGTTTTGTGGTCCAGAGTCACATATGATGCATTTCATTGTGAAATGGGATATTCAATAAGATTTTAAAATAAAATGTTGACTTTAAGGTTCACATAATAAAATATTTTTGTATGTTATGCTCACAAAGCCTGCATTTAATTGATCAAAAATACAGTAAAATTAATATTATTTTAAAATGTAATTTATTTTGGGGATGCAAAGCTGAATTTTCATCATGATCCAGTCTTCAGGGTCACATGATCTTTCAGAAATCATTTTAATATGCTGATTTGCTGCTTTAGAAACATTTATTTATTATCAGCAATTTTTAAAAAAGTTGTTACTTTTTTTTAGAATGCTTTGATGAACGTCAGTTATTTTGTAACAGAAATCTTTTGTAACATTCTAAAAATCTTTACTGTCACTTTTAAATAATTAAATGCATCCTTGCTGAAAAAAGTACAGTAGTGTAAATAGAATATAAGAAACAGTTACAGAGGATCATGAAGTTCTCATGACTCTTAACAGTCCAGATGGACTAACACCTTGAGCTTGTCCTTGCGTTCTTCACATCTACAGCGCAAACAACGCAAACGCCTCCTACACAGCAGCCTTGACACACATTGTGCATCAACACACAAAGAAGTTTCCTGCCTGCATTTGCACAAACGTTGAACCTACAGAGCAGCATCCGCTGTATAATTGAATAAGCTTTCGCTTATTCATGACTTGCGCTTCAGTAGATTTACATGAAACATGTGGTTTATGGCCAAACTAATAGGACGGCACACATATAGGCAGGAAAGCTGCGAAGGACGCAGGAATTCACCGTCAAGGTCGTTACTCCTATTAACTGCTGCTGATTCGTTTGCAACATCCGACAGAATTATAGAGTGAGGCGTAATCTGAGAGAGCCCACATCTCCCCAGCTGCTCGTTACATCCCGCCGATACACACAGGAGGCGACGGACACACGCAAGCTCTCGGCGTCTGGAGAATCGCTGCTGTCTGATTGTGGCACAGCAGCATCTGCTGGTGAAAGAGACGCACAGGCTTGAATTCCCTCAGCGTGGCCAGTTTGCATCCTTATTGCATACGAGCACAAATATAGCCCTCTGCTTTTAACGTGTAACGCTCATCCACATTCACACACATCAGCGGGTCCGCCGAGGTTCATCCTCGCTAACCGTCTCGGTTCCGCCGTGACCAGGTTTTTGCGGAGGACGGCTGCGCTCCCAGAGCCCTGCGGGGGTAATGAGAGGAAATCCTCCCTGCTGAATTGATTCCCGAGCTGAGACGAATAGGCAAAAACTGCCTCAGCCAGCACGTCTGGCAGCGGGTTGTCATGTGGAGCGCAAAGGTGAGGATTTGGAGCCATTTGGGGCAAACGTGCAGGTTTATTTGAGGTGCAGTTCGGCTGTGCTCGGATTATCCTGCAAGCCAAAATGAAAGCGTCATTAAATGCAAGCTGAGGAAATTGCTGTAAATCATTGGTAAAAGGCAGACTGGTGCATCCTTGAGCAGGTTCGTATGTATTTGAGTGCAGCGGTTCGAATGTTCGAATTATGATACTAAATTCCACCATTTAATTAAGTTAAGATTGCCATTAAAGTTCCAGTGCAAAACTGTAATGCAAATTGGAATTCATAAGTAAAATCATTCAAAATTCACATCATTATCTAGAAAAGTCTACACTGTAAAAAACAATTTGTTGAGTCAACTTAAAATAATTTGTAACCTGGCTGCCTTAAAATTTTAAGTTCAACTCAAAAAAAGTTTATTCAACTTGAAATGTTAAATTATACTAAGTGAGAACTTAGATATTTGAGTTGAATCAACTTAAAATTTTAAAGCAGCTGGGTAACAAATTATTTTAAGCTGACTCAACAAATTGTGTTTTTTTTTTATTATTTTACAGTGTATGTATTGTCAAAGCAAAGTTTAAATGTTAGCCTGACAAACCTTGCTAAAAAGTTCTGAAGTTTTAAGGTTTATGGTCCTCATGGGAGGATGTTTAAAAAGCTAACCTACAGAACTGTGGATTTATTTGATGTATTTCATCATATTTAATGAATTAGCAGGATGGAAGAGCACTTCATTTCCCAGAAGTAGCTGTGTTGAATTTCTCTGGATGGAAATTGGGAAATTTCCAAGGTTCTCAGAATCATAAACTGTCATAGTTGAGTACACTTCTATGGTTATGAATAGAAACTACAACAAATATAAGTTTTATGTTTACATTTGCCTCGATAGGAATACGGTAAATCTATGGTGGCGCTTCTGTCTTTCCAAAAGAAGAAAAAAATATTGAGAGCTTGATTAAAGTTGTCAGAAGAGAGAAAGATGTCAAATTTGTCATCACTCCCTCAGGTGTTGTATTTAAAACAGTCATACAGCTGTGTTAAATAGCTTTCTGCAATTTAATGCCAAGGTAATATGAATAAACCACAAAGTATAAAGTTATAAATGCTAGATTTATGTCGTTAATAACAGACAAGACAGAGCAGGTTACTTTTGAGATTAAACATTGTCTCATCTTTCAAATTTTGTCATTTTATGTAAGAAATTCAAACAATTAATATTTTGCGGCTTTTTAATGTGCAGAAGTGTGCATTTATTTTATATATTTCATCATATTTAATGAACTAGCAGGTTGGAAGTACACTTCATTTCCCAGAAGTAGCTGTGTTGAATTTCTTTGGATGGAAATTGGGAAATTTCCAAGGTTCTCATAGTTGGGTAAACTTGTATAGCTGTGAATAGAAACTGCAACAAATATAATTTTTATCTTTACATTTGCCCCGATAGGAACACATAAAATCTATGGTGGCACTTCCATGCCTTTCCAAAAGAAGAAAAATTTAAAAAAAAAAATATTGAGAGCGTGATTAAAGTTGTCAGAAGAGAGAAAGATGTCAAATTTGTCACCACTCCCTCAAGCGCTGTAGTCATACAGCTGTGTTAAACAGTTTTCTGCAATTTAATGCCAAGGTAATATAAATAAACCAAAGTATAGATATAAATGTACATTATCTTTTAAGAAATGAAAATAATGAAAATACATTAAAAAAAAAAAAAAAAAACTTTGCTAGATTTATGTCGTTAATAACAGACAAGACAGAGCAGGTTACTTTTGCAATGTAACAAATAAAATAAAATAAAATAAATAATATTTTGTGGCTTTTTAATGTGCAGAGGTGTGCATTTATTTATTTATTGAATTACCAGGATGGAAGGACAATTAATTTCCCAGAAGTATCTGTGTTTCTTTGGATGGAAATTAAGAATCATAAATTGTCATAGTTGGGTAAACTTTAGGTAAACTATAGTTGTAAATGGAAACTACAACAAATATCATTTTTATGTTTTCATTTGCAATAAAACAATAAAATGCAAAATAAAACAAAATAAAATAAAATCTATGGTGGCACTTCTATGCCTTTCTAAAAGAAGTATATATATAGAGAGAGAGAGAGAGCTTGATTAAAGTTGTCAGAAGAGAGAAAGATGTCAAATTTGCCATCACTCCCTCAGGCGCTGTATTAAAAACACTCATAAACTCATGTTAAATAGTTTTCTGCAATTTAATGCCAAGGTAATAAGAATAAACCAAAGTTTAGAGTTATAAATGTACATTATTTTTTAAGAAATGAAAATATATTTTTTAAAAAACTAGATTTATGTCGTTAATAACAGACAAGACAGAATAGGTTACTTTTGAGATGCAACAAAGTCTCTGCTTTCAAATTTTGTCATTTTTTAAGAAATTCAAACAATAAATAGTATTTTGTGGCTCTTTAATGTGTCGTGACACATCTTTGTAGCACATGAATTGACCATGTCTTCCTCGTTATAGCATAGCATGAAATAAATGTGAATGAACATGAATTAAGGTATCTTTTTTCAACCATGGAAAGACGTCAGTACAAACCACTTTTTAAGTTCAACACTAAAAAAAAAAATAGTTGTTTCAACTTGAAATAATTTGTTACCCCGCTGCCTTAAAATTTTTAGTTGTCAACTAAAAAATTCTAGTTGTCAGTTAAATTAATGTTAAGTAACTTCAAATTTCAAGTTGACTAAACAAAAATTTTTAAGTTGAATTATATTAAGTTGAAACAACTTTTTTTAAGTTTTTTTTTTTTAATAGTCTATCAACATTAATCCACTCTCATGTCTGGTTTGTTTGTCAGACAAAATGATTCAGTGTTTTGATTGAAAAAAAAAACTTGACACAGGGTGAATTCAGTACATTCCTCTATCTGCAATTACACTTCAAATTCCAATTCAACTTCCTGTGGAGGGTGTGGCCAATTCAATTCAAATTCGCACTTGTGAACACACAGCCCTTCGATGAGTGATCATTCACGTTACTGTTGCATCAGTGCCATTTACTCTTATTGCTCACTGTTTATATGGCATTTAGATTGTTACAGTAGCATACCACTGGACTTCATTCTTGAATCACGTGCAGAAGAATAGTAAGAATTGCATAGATTGATGCTTTCGTGGTAGCTGCGGAACTTTTGTGTTTATTGGAGTGCCAATAATTGAAAAAACAATTAAATTGCATTTACACAATCTGTGCATCAAATGGACCTATTGTCAAAGTTTTGGACATCGGATGTTATTTAACCAAAATTCTTCACCGTTGGCCTACAGGTTTGTCTACAACTTCCGGCCACTGGCCGAGCGACTGCGAGCTTCAGCTGCGTCTGCCGAAATTTTGAAAAGGCCAGCACATTTGTGTTAGGAAAGAGAGAGTGCCTGACCTTTCGGAAAGACGATACCTGTTTCCCTTTTCTCTCCATTTTCGCACTGGTTCTCTCTCGTGTTTTCTCTCTCTCTCTCTCTCGCTCTGCTAACATCACACCCGCCCGCCGTAGAAATTCAATCTCGTTTTGAACATGCTTCGATTGAAACTGCACTTGATGTATCTCCGGTCGCCAAACAAGAGCGAGTGTCTCGCTGTTTGTATTTCCAGTGCGATTCATTTACCGTGTCATGTTTCGCCGTCCCTTTTTATGCTAATGCACTTGTCACAGTCTATTTTAGCTCTGACGTTGGCATTTGTTTTGCGTCGGCCCCGTTTTAGCGAACGCACAAGTTTCGCATTCAGATCTAAAGTGCCTTCTATCGCCTTCGGAAGAAATGGCAGTTGAAAAGGCATTTGGAAAGCTCATAAAGGGTGGAATATGTAATGCGTGTAGTTTTTCTTCCTCTCCCTCCCCCTTCTGTCTCTCGCTCGCTTGAAACCCATCCAATTGGCTTGGCGGTAATTGAATCTTAGCCGTCTGGCCCAGAAAGGCAGCGCGCAGGAGTTGAGTTCTGTTGTCCCATTTTGCTCTCGTGATGTGTGCGCGCCTGCGCTTCTGGTGCGCTGGGACTCGAAGCAAGGGCTCACGGGATAGATTGTCCTTATGGACGCCGGGCTCTGGTCATCGTAGATGGATTGTTGTAGCATACTATCAGACGAGTCCTACAAAAGCGGATCGTCCGTGCTGTATTAGTCTGTCTGCTGCACTGTGAAGTTCCTGCTACCTTATTTAAAGGAATAATTCATCATTTACTCACCCTCGCATCTTAAATCCGCGTGACTTTTTTACATGAAACAAAAAATGAGAACTGAGCCTCCAAAATGACAAAAAAATGCATAAATATACCATGAAAGTAGTTCATGAAACTTGCTATATGCTAAATCTTCTGAAGATGTGTTGGGGGTAACATATTACAAGTAACGTGAGATATGTAATCAGATTACTTTTTTTAAGTAACTAGTAAAGTAACACGTTGCTTTTGAATTTACAAGAAAATATCTGAGTTACATTTTCAAATAAGTAACGCCAGTTACTTTGTTTTCCCATTTATTGCCTTTGAAAATGGAAGTACAGAGGCATTTTGTGAACACAATGATAGTGTAGTTCTAGATCAAATGTGAACATGCAAAAAAAAGCAGTATTCAGTATACATCAAAATGAATTAAAACAGTAAAATGCAGACTCAGAATTTGATGCAAACCTGCAATAATTAAATGATAAATAACACAAATATCCTTTATGTGTTTAATCCAGTTTTATTAACCCTAATAAGCCCTAGTAAGCAAAAAGACTTTAGATAAAGTAACATTTGTGCTTCATTTTTTTCTTTTATTGCTGAACCTTCTTCTCCTGCATTCTGCTGTGTAGACGTGAATTTACTTTTTCTGCAGCCTGAGGCATATTAATTTTTGGTGTGAAAGAGCTTTTACATTTGCTAAAAATAGAACTTTTTATATTTAAAATAAACAAGGAAGCCCAGTCCAGATTTAAAAAGTAACGCAGAAGTAACGTAGCGCATTACTTTCCATAAAAAGTAACTAAGTAGCGTAATTAGTTACTTTTTTAGGGTGTAACGCAATATTGTAATGCAAAAAGTAACTTTCCCTAACACTGGATATACGTGTGCTTTATGTGAGCACATTTGTTGTTGATTACTAAAAATGGCCACAAATTTCATTTGTGTTGACATTTAATATCTATAAGAGGTTTTCTTATGGATTTCCTTTATTATGAGTTTCTTTGTAAATAACAGTTTCTGAAAATTTAAATTTTCTGTTTTTGAAAATCTCATAGTCGCAAAGACTGCATTTATTTGATCAAAAATACGGTAAAAACAATGAAATATTATTGCAATTTAAAATAAATGTTATCTATTTCAATACATTTTAAAATGTAATTTATTCCTGTGATGCAAAGCTGAATTTTCAGCATCATTACTCCAGTTTTGAGCGTCACATAGTCCTTCAGAAATTATTCTAATATGCTGCTTAAGAAACATTTCTGCTTATCAATGATGAAAAGAGCTGTGCTGCTTAATATTATATATTATATGACATTATGTCTTTACAGTGACTTTTAATCAATTTAATGCGTCTTTGCATTAAATTTGTAAATAAATAAATGAAACAACCCGACTTTTGTGGTTCAAACTAATTTCTTAGGTTGTATTTGTCATGTTGATTGTTAGAAGTGTAAACACAGTTTAGACACTGCTACTCATTTAACATGCAGGGAGGTTAGCCAATCAAAGCTAAGCTCATTTGCATACAGTACAGAAATCTTAAAGGAACAGTTGCAAAAACAGCCTGTTTAATTCTCAGGGTCAAAGAATGAACTCAATTACGACTGTTTCTAGTGCTTGGAAACCTTGACTAACATTGTAAGTGGACTTCGGGGAAAACTTTACTTGAGTGTAGAAGTTTTTATTCAATGATATTCATCGTACGTTCGCCATGAATATTCATGAAGGTCGCTAAACTTCTTCAGCAATATATTTTTGCCCATCACTCTCCCTGACACGGAGAGCTCATCAGCGGCGCGTTCACTCACTCACTCACTCACCGCTGACAGACAGACAGGTGGGAGAGGAGTCCGTCAGAGAGACAGGCCAGACAAACTGACAGGAGCGATCCAGAAACTCTCAAGGAGACAAACTCCCAGGAGAAGGAGGAAAAATGACGAACTAATTACAGACGACGGATGTTCCGGCCTTCAAACACAAACAACCACCCAGACGCAGGCGTGCGCAGGTGGTACTTACTGTAGACTAACTCGTTACTGCCCACTGGGTGACCTTTCTTCTCCTGTCATGGATAAACAATTGGCAGACATAAATACTTTATCGGGTTTAAACATTTTAAACTCCATCTAACACTTTTAAACATGTATACTGGTCTTTAAAAGGCAATATGAGTTTGTTTAATACTTGAGATCAGTGGTTTATTTAACTCCACAACCTTAAATATAAGCAATAATAGAGCTCTGTGATTTCCATGATGCAAAAAAATGTGAACGGAATTGTGGAATTCAGTCATAAAAAATGGAAATTACTGTATAACATGGAATTTGGCAAACCTTTAATGAATAAATCAAAAGTAATTAAATTCTCAAAGTAGGTTTTAGTCAGTGTTTTTATTTAAACCATAAACGTTTTGCAACGTTTTTTTTTTTTTTTTTTTTTTTTTTTTGCCATGCATTTCATTTTAATACATTTTTATTAAATCATAAAACACAGAATCCAGAAAAGAAAATAAATAAATAAAAACCCATTTCACAGGCCACTATTCTTGTTTAAATTTAATAACATGGTTACGATTTCATGAATTAAATTAATAGTTTAAATGTAATAAAACCAATAAACTTTATGTAAATATTTAAGCACAAAAACAACCTATCAAAATAAAAATTATCAAAATAAAACCTATCAAAATAAAAATAATAATGCAGTTTATTAATAATGGTTATTATTTTATTTATTGCATAAGTCTATCATATGCATATTTTATAATTATTATTAATTATTATCATTCTTAGGAATATCACACAAATATCACAAATTTTAGTCAATGTTTTAAAACCATAAACCTCTGTTGTGCAGCACTTTTTTGCCAAATAAATTAAATGAATTAATGCAATTTAATTTGATAACTCCTTTTTTTGCCATTCATTTGATTTGAATAAATTTGTATTAAATCATAAAACACAGAATCTACAAAAGATTAATTAAAATAAATAAGCAAGTAAGTCAGTGAATAAATAAATGATCACTAATTATTTTTTGTATAATATTTCTTAAGGAATATCACACACATATCACAAATTTTAATGAATGTTTTAATTTAAACCATAAACCTATGTTGTGCAGCAATTTAAAAACTGATAAATTAAAAAAAAAAAGATTAATTAAATTTAATTAAATTTAATTTGATAACATCTTAAAACAATCCTTATTTATTTATTTATTTATTTATTTGATTACCACAGCTGATAAATTTTCTATTTAATTATAAAACACAGTATCCAGAAATGTTTGAATAAAAAAATAAAACCCATGTCATAGGCTACTATTATTGTTACAGTTTTAATAAATTTAATTTAATTACTAATTAAAATTTAATTTAATCAATAAAACAAAATCAAGAAAAATTGAAGCAAAAACATGGAATTTGGGAGGGGGAAAAAAATTAGACTGATTTTCATAGTGCCATGCAATTGTAAGCATGATGCTTAGCTTAGCAAATACCTCTAAAAAGTGTTGCACCAGCAAGTTTGATTGACCGGCGCTGTATTCAACATGGCTTCCAAAGCCGTCTGCTTCCTCCCGGACCTCTTGATCCTACAGAAAGAGTGACGGAAGGAAGTCACAGCGAAGGTCTTTTCAGATTTTCGGACAAATTGTTAGCTGAAGGTGGCTGGAGGTTGTGTTTGTGTGTGTGTGTTTGTGTGACGCCCTTTAAAAACTTTCCCCAGCTCTGCGGATCTGTGTAAGGCTGCAGGCTAGTGTGCAGATCTTATTTTCTGATAAGTTTCCGTGATGTCTGGGATTTTGTGGCCCTCTAACAGGTCGTAGAACAAGCCTCCAGCTCACGGGCACGACCGATGGAAAGAGCGCCGACGCTTGGCGCTAATCCCTTTGAGAGCGCCGGGACACACATATCAGCCGTCTAGGTGTGTGTGTGTTTGTGTTTGTGTTTGTAAGAGAGATGAGAGTGCAGATGCTTTGTATTTTTGGATGTGTGTAAATTAATGATTTGCAGAAATTAAATAAGTCCTGTATAATTAGTTTCTGACAGCGATCAGCAGGCCCTGTGTTCTTCACATCCTCCGGCTTGTTTGTTTATGAAGTATTTAGCTGGATCTGATTCATATTGTTACCACTAAGAATACAACACTGTCATTTCAACTAAACACATTTTGCTATATTTAAATCTGAACATCAGTGCATAATAACTCATTTGGTCTTATCAATCAGATGAGCAATAACTGAATAACTTTTCTTATTCAGTATTTTCGTCTAGTTTTCCATGAAAAAATTTGATTTTGGAGAAATGTAATGAAAAATATTACAATTTATGGTAAAACAAGAAGAGCTACAGTATTTCAGTTTTGCATTGGAATTATATTTATTTTTATTAGAAATAAAATAATTGGAAGTAGTAGTAGTAGTAGTAGTAGTAGTAGTATTGTTATTATTATTTTACTTTTTATTTTTACTTAAAAAAAAAAAATAAAAAAAAATCTCAATATCTTATATCTTGTTTTGCATCTCCAGTAAATGAATCTTAAAATACTTTATATTCTTAAACAATACCGTTTTTTACCTTTTAATTATGTTTGTTTGTTTGTTTGTTTGTTTTATTTAAGGGGTAAACCTTAATATCATCAAATTATATTGTCTAAATATAAAAAAAAATCTGAAGATTGTAAGGTGTTTTTACTAGAAACAGGATTCAAGTACTACTTTATTTATTTATATGTTTGTTTGTTTGCTTATGGAATAAACCTTAATGTCACCAAATTATATTGTCTAAATATCATCAAATATCAACATATATTCTTACTAGAATCAGGATTCAAATACTAATTAATTAACTAATTAATTAATTAATTTATTAATTAATTTATTTATTTAACCTTAATATCACCAAAATATATTGTCTAAATATCATCAGATATTTTTGCTGGAAATAGGATTCAAATAGTTATTTAATTTTTTAATTTATTTATTAATTTATTTATTTATTTAAGGACTAAACCTTAATATCACCAAATTATGTCATCTAAATATCATCAAATATTGTCAGATATTTTTACTGGAAACAGTATTGAAATACTAAATATTTATTTATTTTATTTTTTTGTTAGTTTTTTTTTTTTTGTTTGTTTAAAGAATAAACCTTAATATCACCAAATTATGTTGTCTAAATATTATCAAAATCTAAAGATTCAATATTTTTTACTGGAAACAGGATTCAGATACTAAGAAGATTGATTATTTATTTATTTGTTTGTTTGTTTGTTTGTTGCGGTTTCAAGTAACTGTGGAATGTTAAACAAATAATATAATAATTTGTCATTTATTTATTTGACTATTTGTATATAACAAGCCATAACTGATTTTTAGAACCAATTTTTATTTTTATTTTTTTATTTTTTGGTGCGAAATTATCATAGTCCTCACAAAAGTCCTTTACTAATATTGGGAACTCGCAGCAGACAATTTAAAGTTTGATCAATTTGTCTTAAAATTGTCTGTGAATTTTGTATATACATTTTTAACAAATGTATAGATTTGACATCTCAGAAAAGGTTAATTATAATCTCAGCTCACAAACACATCTAAAAGCCTCTCGATGAAGACCTTTTTTTCCCTTTAAAGCGCTCGTATAAATCCATCACACTTCAGACACTACTTACATGTGTTAATAAATACACATCCTGCTAAATGATCAGGCTTTTCTCCAGCGTTTGGCATTAAGACAGACGCACAGATAGAGATGGAATGAGAGGGAGTAGGACGGCCAGCCGTGGTGGCAGACGGCCGCTGCAGTCTAATTAAATTAATGAAGACACATGTTGTCCGGTCGGCCTGACTGGGCGGCTGTCATCTCTGTGCCGGCTGTGGCCTGTCGAGGAGGGAATGGGGCCGTTCGGCTCTGGCTCCGCGCCATGAGTGTTTAACAAGCTGTGTGGATTTGTTTGTAATCAGACTGGACCCAATCAGGACCTCATGATTACAGCGGGACGGGGACAGTCGAGATCAGAGGATGTTGTAGAGTTTCATTGATCAGGAGAACTTGGTGAAGTTCTCTGTTCAGTTTCGTTCAAGCATTAACCTCAGTGTTTCGATGATTCTCCTAAAATTCCCTAGAATAAATTACACTGAAAGCAGAGGTGATTATTGAAATATACAGCTGTAATTAATGGTGATGTAATTGCTCAGCTCATTTGGTCTTAGAAGTATTTTGTAGGAAATCTTTGAGATTGTGTTGAGATTTTTGATTACAGACTTTTGCAGCATTTTTGGCAAGTTTGAATTAGTTTAAGATATTGTTAAGATCTCTTCTGAATTTTTTATTTATTTTTATTCATTTATTTTATTCTTCTTAATGAACCTTGCTCAGAGTTTACACACTGAATTTAATCAGGCGGCAAAAAAAAATCTCTTTATTTTATTTTATTCCTCCCCATGGACCTTGGTCAGATTTTACGCATGTCATTTTTATATATAAAAAATAGAAGCAAGAAAAAAATTATCTACATGTAATCACCTTTTTTTTTATTATTATTATTATTATTATTATTATTGTTATTGTTATTGTTATTATTATGATGATTATTATTCACAATTGACCTTGGTCAGAGTTTACATATCTTTAGGAGAAATTATTTTATTTTATTTTATTATTTTATTATTTTATTTTATTCTTCGCCATGGTTTTATTTTTATTCTTTTTATTCTTTACAATGGACCTTGGTCAGAGCTTACATATTTAATTTAATCAGGGAGAAAAAATAGAAGCAAAAAAATAATTTTCTTTCCATTTAATCTTCTTTTTCTTTAGGAGAAATATTATTTTATTTTATTTTATTTTATTTATTTTATTTATTTTATTTATTTTATTTCATTTTATTTTATTCTATTTTATTCTTCGCCATGGACCTTGGTCAGTTTACACATTTAATTTAATCAGGAAAAAAAATGATTGTATTTTTTAAACATTTATTTTATTTTAGTTGAGTTGAGTTTGGTTGAGTTTAGTTTAGTTTACATATGTAATTTAATCAGGCAAAAAAATGATTGTATTTTTTAAACATTTATTTTATTTTAGTTGAGTTGAGTTTGGTTGAGTTTAGTTTAGTTTACATATGTAATTTAATCAGGCAAAAAAATAGAAGCAGGAAAAAAATCCTCTCCATTTTATTTTATATTATTTTATTTTTTATTTTTTAAACATTATTTTATTTTATTTTATTTTATTTTATTTTATTCTTCCCCATGGACCTTCTTCAGAGTTTACATATTTAATTTAATCAGTGGTAGTTCTTGGTCAGGCTAGACATCATATTTAATTTGACATGAACGTAAACAAGTCTTTGAAGGATAGATGTTTTTTCTCCACTTAATTTTTTTTTAAATATTTATTTTCATTGATGTATACAACTCTTGAACAGGCTTCCATCCTTCACTGCCTCATTTTCATTCATGTAAAACATCATCTATCATGACAGAAGTACGTGGATAAGTACAGTACCTGTAGCGTAGTTTATAGCATAGTAGAAGAATGAACACTAAGTTATTGATGAAGGAGCTTCAGACTCCAGATAAAACACGTTGTGATTCTCTGAGATTCCGGAACTTTTTTTTATCTATGTCAGGAAGAGCCGCGCTGCCCACACCAGAACAGATCCATCCGTTTCTTCCTGCGTTCCAGCAGAAAATAGAAAAGGGGGCGTGAGAGACGAGGAACGTTTCCATCTCATGGGTGTGAAAACGGTGTTTCCCAAAAAGCGCCTGAGCTCCGTTATATCTGCCAAAGTGCGTCATATGCAGTTGGAATGGAACTTTGACTGAGTGACTCAAAGTCTCCAGTCTCCTTATTTATTTGATGTGTTGGTAATTACCCATCATTCTAGTTCCTCGGGTCACGCTATATTTAACCACGCGGTTCACAGTACGTCTCGCGGGCTGCGTCATATAGATAGTCGGTTGATTCACCCGGCTTTTCCTCCATAAGTGTCTGACACCCACCAGCGCATTATCCCAGAGCTCCACACAAAACAGACCTTGTGTTACAGGCAACAGATTAAATTAACTTGAGGTGGGAATGGAAACGAAAACCGATGCGAGAGAAATTCCCCCGAGGGGGATGCGATAATAAAAGATGTGTGAAAAGTGACGTGTTTGGGGAATGAGATGCGCAGGTGATGAAATGACAGAGCTTTGCTTCACCTTGCATGCAACAGCTTGAAATGAGGAAGAAGAAGCTGATTGTTTGATTGGAGAGCTTGTTGACCTTTGAACTCCACCTGCTACAGTTGTTCATTCACACCTACGCTATTTTGTAATTATTTGTCTGTTTACTGATGCTTCAAATGGATGTTTTGAGGGGTTGGAAATTGAATCTTTGCAGTGTCTTGCACTATGCGTTTATAGGATGGCATGTTGAGTTTAAAACGGTTGAGAAAGCGCACGGCTGTGTCTGGGCTTTGTTCTCTCATGCTCTGTCTAGATGTTTTTGAACACATCTTTCCTACCCTCACACCTTTTAGTAAGGGTGTAATGTGTGATACATTAATCTGACAATGAAAATTCAATGCATTGATTACAGAATTTGATTATTAACACGCAAAGATTGCCAGCGGCCTCAGATTATTGTTAAGACGTCACAATCTTGCTTTATGACTATTATATTATATTATATTCATAATTGTGTGCATTCTTTAAAATATAAAGTTAGTATTTATTATATGCATATTCAGAAAAAAAATTAAAGAAATTATTTTTTTCAGCAAGGTTGCAGAGTGACTTCTTAATAAAGCTGCAAAAAAAATGTAATAAATGCTGTTCTTTGAACTTTTTGATTAGAGAATCCTGGGAAAAAATGTATTGCAATTTTCCAAAAAAAAAAAAAAAATGAAGCAGCACAACTGTTTTCATCATTGATAATAATAATAATACATTTATGAAGGATCATGTGACACTGAAGACTGGACTAATGATGCTGAAAATAAAGCTTTGCATTACAGAAATAAATTATATTTTAACAATATATATATATATATATATATATATATATTTATATATATATATATATATATTTTTTTTTTTTTTTTTTTTTTCCCATGGACAAATGGATTTAATATTCTTTTACACATGGATTTAACATTTAATTTAATCTGGCAAAAAATTATTTTATTTTATTTTATTTTATTTTATTTTATTTTATTTTATTTTATTATTCTTCCCCATGGACCTTACATGTTTTACACACTTAGTTTATTTTTAATTTTATTTTTCTATTTTATTTTACTTTATTTTTTATTTAATATTACACATGGAGTTAACATATTTAATTTAATCAGGCAAAATTTTTATTTTATTTTATTTTATTTTATTTTATTTTATTTTATTTTATTTTATTTTATTTTATTTTATTCTGCCCCATGGACCTTACATATTTTACATGCTTAATTTAATTTTTATTTTATTTTTCTATTGCATTTTATTTTTCATTTAATTTTACACTTGGAATTTACACATTTAATTTAATCAGACAATTCTTTATTTTTATTTTTTTTATTTTTTTTATTTAACTTGTTTTATTTTATTTTTAATTAACTGTGTATTTAACTAGAGAACAGTTAAAAAGTGTAAACTTTTTTCACAATATTATTGTTTTTGCTGTATTTTTGTTGTTGTTTTTACTTTTTTTTTTATCATAAAATGCCAATTTAATGAGCATAAGAGACTGAAAAACATTTAATCTTACCAACCCCAAGCTTTTGAACTATTTATTTATTTATTTATTTACTTTTAATTGTGCTTTATTAACAATTATTAGATAAAGATGTTTATTATTCCCCTGTACTTGACAGACATGTATACAGTATATTATTTCTTGATTCAGGAAATTTTCCACCTATTCCTCAGTCTGCTGCTGTTTATCATTACATTTTGTCAAACTGAATTTAAATCCTGATGTATAATTTTGTCAATATTTGACTACAGTGCAAATTAACTTTCTAGTTACATTTATATATTTAGCATATTTCTGGAAATAATCATGAATGACCAACTAGGTCAACTCTAAATAGGTGGTTATTGGTCAGAAAAAGCTGAAGACTGTGTTTATGTCTGATATCCAGAGGAATGTTTCTATACTACATTTAGGGTTTGATAAGTCCAAAGTCATTGTTTTGGAGGCTTCTGTCCCTTTTTCCAATCCAGCGGCCGAAGCCGTTTGAGTTCAGTGTGCCGTGTGAGCACGTCAGATCCACTCAGACAAACATCAGTGCGGAGTGGAGATGTCGTGACCTTCAGTCATCTTTTCTTTTAAGAGGTGGAGTTCACATCAGGATAGTGTCATTAATATTGTAAGGGATGCTGGGTACAGCATGTGCGCGTCTGTGTTTCCCCTCCTCTTCCTTCTCTCTCTGGGACCGGCTGAGCAGTGTTCGGGAACAGACAGAAAGAGAGACAGAAATAGAGAAGAAGAGGAGCAGATCAAACAAGGGCCGCCTCTGCTCGCGGTTCCTCTCTCATCCTTCATCTAGCCGTCAGTATCGTGTGGCAGACGCTGTTCTCGCCCCGCGCGCCTCTTTGAAGTGGCATTATGGGTTCACAAAGGATTTAGGCCAAAATCTGTAATGGGGGAGCATGAGCTTTTGGTGTGATAGTGCAGCACAGGAACCTCAAAACTAATAAGAGCACATACTGACATGAATTCATATTCATTTACACTAATTAGTGGACACTAACAAAGTATTTTACTTAAGTACATTTTACAACTATCGTTTTATCTGCAAATTTAAAAAAAAATAATTACTTCACTGCATTCCATTCCACAGTTTCCAGTCAACAACTCACTGATTCAGATGATTCAGTCAGAGTGAGTCTTCAGTCAACAACTCACTGATTCAAATGATTCAGTCAGAGCAAGTATCCAGTTAACAACTCTGTGAATCAAATGATCAGATCAGAACGAGTTTCCAGACAACGACTCACTGATTCAAATGATTCGGTCTGAGCGAGTCTCCAGTCAACAACTCAGTGACTCAAATGAACGGGTCAGAGCGAGTCTTCAGACAACAACTCACTGATTCAAATGATTCGGTCAGAGCAAGTCTTCAGTCAACAACTCAATGACTCAAATGAACAGGTCAGAGTGAGTTTCCAGACAACAACTCACTGATTCAAATGATTCAGTCTAAACGAGTCTCCAGTTAACAACTCAATGACTCAAATAAACAGATCAGAGTGAGTTTCCAGACAACAGCTTACTGATTCAAATGATTTGGTCAGAGTGAGTCTCCGGTCAGCCACACACTGATTTGAGAATCCATTTAACAACTAACTGATTAAAATGATCAGGTCAGACTGAGTCTCCAGTCAGCAGCTCACTGATTCAAATGATTCGGTCAGAGCAAGTCTTCAGTCAACAACTCAATGACTCAAATGAACAGGTCAGAGTGAGTCTCCAGACAACAACTCACTGATTCAAATGATTTGGTCTAAACGAGTCTCCAGTTAACAACTCAATGACTCAAATGAACAGGTCAGAGTGAGTCTCCAGACAACAACTTACTGATTCAAATGATTTGGTCAGAGTGAGTCTCCGGTCAGCCACACACTGATTTGAGAATCCATTTAACAACTAACTGATTAAAATGATCTGGTCAGACTGAGTCTGCAGTCAGCAACTCACTGATTTGGTCAGAGCAAGTCTTCAGTTAACAACTCACTGATTCAAATGATCCGATCAGAGCGAGCATTTAGTTACCTGATCAGACCTGATCAGAGCGAGTCTCCAGTCAACAACTCACTGATTCAAATTATCCGGTCAGAGCAAATATCCAGTTAACAACTCAATGTTTCAAATGATGATCTGGCTAGAGTGAGTCTCCAGTCAGCAACTCACTGATTCAGTTGATTCGATCAGAGTGAGTATCTGGTCAACAACTCACTGATTCAACTGATTCGGTCAGAGCAAGTATCCAGTCACCAACTGGATTCAAATAATCCAGTCAGAGCAAGTTTTCAGTTAAATGATTCAAATGATTCAAAATGATTCAGTCAGAGTGAGTATCCAGTCAACCACTCACTGATTCGAGTATCCATTTAACAGCTCACTGCAACTCACTGATTCAAATTATTTGGTCAGAGTAAGTCTCCAGTCAACAGCTCACAGATTCATGTGTTCATTCAACAACTTACTGATTCAAATGATTCGGTCAGAGCGAGCGTCCAGTCCACAATTCACTGATTCATATTATTCGATCAGAGCAGGTATCCAGTCAACCACTCACTGATTTGAGTCTCCAGTCAACAGCTCACTGATTCAAATGATTCGGTTGATTCAGATAATCTGGTCAGGGCGAGTATTCAGTTACCAACTCACAGATTTAATTGATTCGGTCAGAGCAAGTATCCAGTCAACAACTGGATTCAAATAATCCAGTCAGAGCAAGTTTTCAGTTAAGTGATATAAATGATTCAAAATGATTCAGTCAGAGTGAGTATCCAGTCAACCACTCACTGATTTGAGTATCCATTTAACAGCTCACTGCAACTCACTGATTCAAATTATTTGGTCAGAGTAAGTCTCCAGTCAACAGCTCACTGATTCAAATGATTCGGTCAGACTGAGTCGCCAATCAACAACTCATTGATTCAAATAATCTGGTCAGGTCGAGTATTCAGTTACCAACTCACTGATTCAAATGATCCAGTCAGAGCGAGTATCCAGTCAACAACTCACTGATTCAGATGATTCAGAAGGGCGCTTGGGTTTTATACATAAGTTTAATGCTCAGGGTTTGAGGTTTGTTCAGATCACTTCACCCAAATATGAGCAGTACTAATATAGATGCTAGTCTTAACAAACACCACTAATTCTTTGTGACAGCCTGTGTGAGTGTGTGTGTGTGTGTGTGAGGAAGAGAGAGGCACAGAGTGAAAGAGAATATATTTAGCCTCTCTGAAGCACTATGTTAGTTTTTCTGGAAAGCGTTGGTGCTTTGTAAAAATATATTATCACTTAAACCATACTGCAGAACTTTCAACCTCTATTACTTTTTCCATCTCATTCAAACAGTGATTTTCATTCAACTGATCACTTACGAAATCACACATTTCTGAATATGTCCAGGCAACAAATTTAGGTTAGAAAAAAAGAACATTTTTTAAAATGTTTCCAAAATGTTGAAAAATCCAGTTTTGATTAGAATGTTATTTAAAGGTTACAATAACATTTATGACATCATAAGGATGTTCCGAGAGTGTTTATATTTATGTTTAATATTAAATATTAATAAAACGTTCCATAAACATTACTTTAAGAACATTTTGCCCTTTTGTGAGAAAGAAGTTGTGAGAAAGTTTCCCGGGTAGGTTACATCACATTTTCACCACTCATGTGTTCCCGAGTTCTTTTTCACAGTGCAACATCTACCCCTACAACCTCATTTTTCATTCACATCAATTTAAATGAACCAAAGTCTACATCACCACCCTGGAGGAAGAAGTTCAAATTCTAGATGAAGCATGTGAGTCATCACAATAAAAATTATAGCCTCTCGAAATAGTTTCTTCCAGCTAACACACACACATACACACAGGCTACATGTGTTCAAACGCACTGATCATATCTTGAGAGTCTGTGTCAGTGAGTGCTGAGGTTTATAGAGGTTAAACGGTAAATACGGAGCCCGAGTCTGTTTATAGCACTGCCATTTTTCTAAGTAAATATCTCTTCTCCTGACCTCTAGCAGGCAGGCAGCTTGCGTCGGCCCAGTAAAGCGCATAATCACTCTAATTAGAAGAGGTCGCAGAAAGCAAAAACATCACCTTGTTCATAACCTACACACACACACTCACATGCAGCCAAACACAGCGTGTCAGTCACCCTCCTCTAGATACACTTCCTTTGAAAAGGAGACGTCGGGAATTGATGCAGACGGCGTTTCTGGACGCAGAACAATAAAAGGCAACCGTTACCGAGAATGAGCATTTTTTGCTTCGATTTGAAGCATCTGGTGAATCTGTTGAAGAAGATCACAGTTTTTTTGCAGAACAGCATGTGTCTGAAAGAAAGGACAGGCCTCAAGGATATGCTCAGCCATGCAATCCATACAAAATTATGTATGAAAGCGACAGCAAGAGAGAGAGACATAGTAGTGTCGATCTCAGACGTCACACCCACAGACTCGTCTGATGCATACAACACACAAAAATGACAAGAGCTGGTTTAAAGTAGTGGTTTCGCTTTTACTGGCAGACTTTCCATGATATTTTTAGGACTAGCAGATGCACAGGTTTTTTTATTAGTTTGCTTAAAAACAAACTTGTGTTTGCAAAGTGCCAGGATAATAAAACTTCTGAGGTAGTAGTAGTAACTGGGTTTCTTAGAAGTATCTGTCACACTTCAACATAATTACATAAGGTAACATAAGTTAAAAGTTAAAAATATGGTAAATTAATTCAAAAGTTTGAGGTTGGTAAGATTTTTGAAAGAAGTCTGTAATGCTCGCCAAGGCTGCATTTATTTAATCAAATACTGTGATTAAATAAATACTTAATACTGTAAAAACAGTAATATTGTGAAATATTATTACGATTTAAAAAACGCTGTCTTCTATTAGAATATATTTTAAAATGTAATTTATTTTTAGCATAATAACTCCATTATAACTTCAGTGTCACATGATTGCAGCTCAAGAAACCTTTCTTTTATTATTATTAGTGTTGAAAACTATATTATATATTATAAATATTATTTTAATTGTAAAATGATTTTTTTGTAACAATGATATTTTTTTATATTGATACTGTAGTGAAGCCAAAACAAATTACAGTTGAGGTCAAAAGTTTACATACCCCTTTGCAGAATCTGTAAAATGCTAATTATTTTGCCAAAATAATACTCGCTCTTCAGAAGGAAACCCAATGCGTTAAGAGCCGGGGGGTGAAAACTTTTGGAATTTTTTGGGAAGCATGTAAGTATCTTCTGTAGCTTCTAAATGGGCAGTACTAAATGAAAAAAAAAATTATATTTAGGCAAAAGAAGAAAAATGTACACACCCCCCGGCTCTTAATGCATCGTTTTTTTCCTTCTGAAGCATCAGTGAGCATTTGAACCTTCTGTAATAGTTGCATATGAGTCCCTCAGTTGTCCTCAGTGTTAAAATATGGATCTTAATATCATACAGTCATTGATGGAAAGAGTTCAACTACACAAAAATGCTGAAAAACCAAAGAATTTGTGGGACCTGAAGGATTTTTTTTTGAAAAACAGCAGACAGTTTAACTGTTCAGGACAAACAAGGGCAGTGGATCATTCAGAATCAAGGGTATATCAACTTTTGAACAGGATCATTTTTATTAATTCAACTATTATTTTCTCTTGTGGGCTATATGTAAATGTTTTTTTATGTGAAATAGCTTATTCAGGTCAGTACCAAATAAAAAATAACATGCATGTTGTATGATCCCTCTTATTTTGGTAAGATAATTAACATTTTGCAGATTCTGCAAAGGTGTATTTAAATTTTTGACCTGAACTGTTTATACACATATAATATGGGATGCAATGACATCATCATATTTGAGCATCATTGGCATCAAAACATTTGAAAACCCCTCACTTCTGTCAAATTGTGCAGTTCTTTGCCAAAATAAGCCACCATGTGAATTAGACTTTAAACTCATGATCGAAAGTCTGGACTAGATGCCAGTAGGAGTTTAGTTTGACTCTGAAAGCATTACTTTGAACCTTACTATTTTTAGGTTAGACGTGCAATGCCTAGGTTTCTGGATGAGAGATGGAGGCTGTCAACGTGACGGTTTTGTAAACGTGGTTTCGAGGGAACGGCCGAGAGGTGACGACACCTCTGCTCTCCACAGATGCTTCCTGTTGGACGCAGAATCACAAAGAGGGCCGTTTGACTCCAGCCTCTAGAATTTACATGCAGCTCGGACAGCAAATGATGCGAGCGGCTCCAAACAGGTGTTACTTGGCCCACCGATGCAGCCGCTTGCTTAGATTTAGTGACCAGCGCGCTAGTGCTGTTTATGCCCCAGAGCTTGCCAAGCGCGTGCGCCGCTGCCAGTGTTCTCTGGAGCCCGGACCCTTCCAAGCATCATTAAACCCTTCGTGCTTCCCCAGTCCAAACATCAATCGCGCCTCCGTATCCCACTGACCACTCTGGCCTTCCCTCTCAAGCGCATTTATCTTCGCTCGGCTCTCAGCACCTGCCCGTGGGCCGTCGGGCTCCGCCCCTTCCATTGCTCTCCCGTAGACCTCCAGAGCCGGTCCGCTTTCAGGCATGATTAATCAAGCACCGATAAGGGGGCCATTAAGTTAGATAATGACAGACCTGCGCGAAGAGCCCGGGTTTAGGATCAGCAGGGCCGGGACGTGGTGGTGGAAGACGCCCCTGAGAGGTGCAATGAAAAGGATAGGAGGCTTATCTCTCCGAAGACAGGCCCGCTGCCGCCTCGGGGGCTAATAAACCACCCAAAGTCAGCCAACACCTGGAGATCTGCCCCCCGCTTTTATACCACAGATCTCTTTTAGCCCCTCGGAGGGGCGGACGGATGAATGGGAATGAAGGGACGGTTGGAGGTACGGCGTTCACTCGCGGGCCTCGTTCTCGCGCTCCTCCGAGAGCAGTTAGGCTTTTTGTGCGCAAGTTATTATTTCATCTGCAGGATTTATGGCTCTCTAATTCTCTTTTATTTCCTTCACTTTTTATATATCTACCTCTTTCACTCACCATCTTTCTTTCATTCCCTTTTTCTGTCTGTCAGCGCGGCTGGATTTATGCTTCTTCGGTCGAGGATATCTTACAATGATGGTGGCGGTGTAAACGGCACACAGCGGACCTCTTATATATATAGTTTTAAACCATATCCCTTTTTCATAATAATGTTTAATATGGAAGCCTGTCTTCTTCAGTAAAAAAAAAAAAATAAATAAAATTGTGACCGTCAAAATAAATAAACAGATAATAGCTCTTGGTATCGAAATTTCTGATGCAAAGTTAAATTAATTAATTAATAAATGTTTCATATGGAAGCCTGTTTCTTCTTCAGAGTTTAAACTAAGTAATTGTGACTGTCAAAATAAATAAATAAATAATAATTCTTTTATTATGGAAGCCTGTTTCTGATGCAGAGTTAAATAAATAAATAAATAAATAAATAATATGGAACAAAAATTCATATAATTATGACTGTCAAAATAAATAAATAAATAATAATTCTTTTATTATGGAAGCCTGTTTCTGATGCAAAGTTAAATAAATAAATAAATAATATGGAACAAAAATTCATATAATTATGACTGTCAAAATAAATAAATAATAGCTATTGGTATGGAAGCATGTTTCTTATGCAAAGATAAATAAATAAATAAATAAATAAATAAATAATTGTTTAACATGGAAGCCTGTCTTCTTCGGTTAAAAAACAAACAAACAAAAAAAGGTAATTCTGACTGTCAAAATAAATAAATAAATAATAGCTCTTGGTATGGAAGCATGTTTCTTATGCAAAGATAAATAAATAAATAAATTAATGAATTAATTAAATAAATAAATAAATAAATAAATAATTGTTTAATAATTGTTTAATATAAGCCTGTCTTCTTCAGTTAAAAAACAAACAAACAAACAAAAAAAGGTAATTGCGACTGTGAAAATACATAAGTAAAAGCTCTTGGTATGGAAGTCTGTTTCTGACCCATAGTAAAATAAATAAATAAATAAATAAATAAATAAATAAGTAAATAAATGTTTAATATGGAAGCCTGTTTCTTCTTCAGAGTTAAAAAATGTGACTGACAGAATAAATAAATAAATGGTTTACAATTATAAATGTTTTTCTAATGATCTAGGAACATTATTTATATATTTATTTTGTTTTTCTTTATATTTATAGCCTATGTTATAAAATATTACAAATTATTAAAAAATGTATATATAGAGAGTGGGCTAAAATGAGAATTAAAATATAGTTTCAAAATAATAAATATACAAACTATATATTTAAATTATATTTTAAAACATATATATTTACTAAATAAATCATATACTATATTTATAAAAATTATTTATTAATAAATAATAAATGAATTTATTCATTATTGTAAGTATTATTTATATTATTTATTAAGTAAAATAAATAAGTGGCATCCTTTTTTTCCTCCTGTACTTTATTTTATGTCAAACTATCTAGTTAGTTTGTTTTTATTTCTCCTACGGATTTTTAGGTAAAATGTCACAACAAAAGGAGTTGTACATGATAAAACACAACAGAATTCCCAGAGGCGTAAACGGGCAACCTCTGAGAAATAATAATTTCTCTCTGCGTGGTTAAGATATTGCATGTTGTAGTGGTTCAAGGACAGACCGAGTGGCTTGTAGGTCAAAAAGAAAAACAGGCAATTAGACGAGAGCTCCTCGAGCCCCTGATGCTGTTTTATATGTAGTGTATCGTTTACACAACCTCGTCACATCAAGAGCAGCGACAACACTCTTGCTCTTTTCTTTGGTATGGAAGCATGTTTCTTATGCAAAGATAAATAAATAAATAAATAATTGTTTAACATGGAAGCCTGTCTTCTTCGGTTAAAAAACAAACAAACAAAAAAAGGTAATTCTGACTGTCAAAATAAATAAATAAATAATAGCTCTTGGTATGGAAGCATGTTTCTTATGCAAAGATAAATAAATAAATAAATTAATGAATTAATTAAATAAATAAATAAATAAATAAATAATTGTTTAATATGGAAGCCTGTCTTCTTCAGTTAAAAAACAAACAAACAAACAAAAAAAGGTAATTGCGACTGTGAAAATAAATAAGTAAAAGCTCTTGGTATGGAAGTCTGTTTCTGACCCATAGTAAAATAAATAAATAAATAAATAAATAAATAAATAAGTAAATAAATGTTTAATATGGAAGCCTGTTTCTTCTTCAGAGTTAAAAAATGTGACTGACAGAATAAATAAATAAATGGTTTACAATTATAAATGTTTTTCTAATGATCTAGGAACATTATTTATATATTTATTTTGTTTTTCTTTATATTTATAGCCTATGTTATAAAATATTACAAATTATTAAAAAATGTATATATAGAGAGTGGGCTAAAATGAGAATTAAAATATAGTTTCAAAATAATAAATATACAAACTATATATTTAAATTATATTTTAAAACATATATATTTACTAAATAAATCATATACTATATTTATAAAAATTATTTATTAATAAATAATAAATGAATTTATTCATTATTGTAAGTATTATTTATATTATTTATTAAGTAAAATAAATAAGTGGCATCCTTTTTTTCCTCCTGTACTTTATTTTATGTCAAACTATCTAGTTAGTTTGTTTTTATTTCTCCTACGGATTTTTAGGTAAAATGTCACAACAAAAGGAGTTGTACATGATAAAACACAACAGAATTCCCAGAGGCGTAAACGGGCAACCTCTGAGAAATAATAATTTCTCTCTGCGTGGTTAAGATATTGCATGTTGTAGTGGTTCAAGGACAGACCGAGTGGCTTGTAGGTCAAAAAGAAAAACAGGCAATTAGACGAGAGCTCCTCGAGCCCCTGATGCTGTTTTATATGTAGTGTATCGTTTACACAACCTCGTCACATCAAGAGCAGCGACAACACTCTTGCTCTTTTCCTGACATTTATGTGAGGAGATAAACACAGGGATTATGAAGACCTGATCTCAGCCTCATCAAACAACACACACACACACACAAGAGAAAAAGAAGATAAATCTCAGTTGTTGAACGATAGGAAAGATAGAAAAACAGCTGTGCCCTGTTACTCCCCTCTTGACATTTATGTGAGGAAATAAACGAAAGGATGAAGACCTGATCACACACACACAGTCTTTATGATCAGCTGTGTGTTTGGGAACTGATCATGACTTCACCAGTGTGTGTGTGTGAGGGTTTTCTGTTCCTGTGGAGTGGCTCATAAAACAGAGGGGCACAAAGCAGAAAATTGAAAGCATCTCATATGTGTCACAGATCACCCAGGGCAACAGATAAAACACCCTGACCGGGTCACTAACACACACACACACGCACTCCCCAGATCATGCATTTCATCTTTCGGTCATGTGACAGAGGTCTGGAATTGCCCACGGTAACACAGGACATTAGTTTTATGTGCTTCATTGTAGTGTTTAGTAGTTTTTGCATTAGGGAAGCCCACTGTAATTAGTCCACACTAAACTATAGAGGCCTGCTTCAGAGTACAAAATAACAGATAATTGTGAAGTGAAGTTTAAAAACGAGAAATAAAATAAAATGGTCACTAGTAACATAATATTTATTGATTTATTATTTTACTATCCATCAGACACATTTCCGTACTAACAGATATTGTTTATCTATTTGTTTATTAATGAATTTATTTATTTAACTTTTCATTAGAAACAGGCTTCCATGCTAAGAGCATTTATTTATTTATTTATTTATTTATTTATTTTGACAGTCAGAATTACTTTTTTATCTCTGAAGAACAAACAGGCTTCCAAATCAAACATTTATTTATTTATTTATTTATTTATTTTACTATGCATCAGACACAGGTTTCCATACTAAGAGCTATTGTTTATCTATTTATTTATTTGTTTGTTTAACTTTTCATTAGAAACAAGCTTCCATGCTAAGATCATTTATTTATTTGTTTATTTATTTTTACACTCAAAATTACATTTTTTTTTATCTCTGAAAAAGAAACTTCCATATCAAACATTTGTTTATTTATTTATGCATCAGAAACAGGCTTACATACTAAGAGCTGTTGTTTATTTATTTACTTATTTATCAACTTTGCATCAGAAACAGGCTTCCATAATAAGAGCTTTTATTTATTTATTTATTTATTTATTTATTTATTCATTTATTTTCACAGTCACAATTACTTTTTTTTTACTCTGATAAAGAAATAGGTTTCCATAACAAACTTTTATTTATTTATACTAAGAGCTTTTATTTATTTATTTATTTATTAAGTAACTTACTTAGCATCAGAAACAGGTCTCCATACTAAGAGCTTATATTTATATATTTATTTATTTATTTATTTATTTTTTAGACAGTCACAATTACTAAAATCTGTTTATTTATTTATGTAACTTTGCATTAGAAACAGGCTTCCATGCTAAGAGTTTTTATTTATTTATTTATTTATTTATTTATTTATTTATTTATTTATTTATTAGACAGTCACAATTACTAAAATCTATTTATTTATTTATTGGTTTGTTTGTTTGTTTGTTTGTTTATTTAACTTTGCATTAGAAACAGGCTTCCATACTAAGAGTTTTTATTTATTTATTTATTTAGACAGTCACAATGACTTTTTTTTGTTTGTTTTGTTTTTTTAACAGAAGAAACATGCTTTCATCTATCTATCATCACCACCACATAACCTTACAATTACAGTTTTTTTTTTTTTTTTTTTTTTTTTTTTTACTTGGAGACTGAAACAAGCTTCCATCTTAAACACTTATTTGTTTATACTTTATTGATTGATTGATTGATTGATTGATTGATTTACTGCATCTAAACTGTTTTGTGACTGTATTTTTAACTACAGATTGTCACTACCCTAAACGTCCAATTCTTAAATGAGTCCTGTTATTTCAATAGTAGCCCTGACAGAATTAGCAACTATTTTGTAATTCAAATGAATGATTTACATGAGCATTTTTGATAGATTTATTATAAGAAACTGATTTGTATGTAAATTTCACTACCCCGGTCGCACTTTGTTTTTCCAAAGACCACGTAATGTTTGTTTACTATGTTTGTTATATTTTCAAGTAGGTGTTGTTTTGTTGCCATGATATGGCCCCATTATTTTATGAAATTGCCGCTTGTCACAGTTTATTCAGTCCCAGTGTATAACAAGTCCTGCTATATGTTTTCTTCTTGTTGAATATTCTGTTTCTCTCTGCAATATGTCACATTATGGAAGTAAAATGGCTTGTGAATGCGTTTTATATTGACTTATATGCTACGCTGTGACCTTGAGAACAGAAAGGAAGAAGGTGAGATGGAAATCAAAGCAGAAGTGCTAGACGGCACTGATCTGGGAGCAGGTTTTGAGGATTAAACCCAAGTGTTTGGCATTATCACAAAACTAGATTCAAATCAGCAGCTGGCAGACTCAGTGTTTCCTGAACCAAATCTACAGCGCCACAGCGAAAAGAAATGATATTTTAGCAAAGTTGTGAACAAAATTGAGTGTGATGAGACAGAAAGATTCGGCTCCATGAAATAATAAAAAGACAGCTAGAAAACGTTCAGCATTAGCTTGACAAAGCTGTGTCTGAAAAATGAAAAAGCCTTGAGGTTTGCAGGCCTAATGCATTTAAAGTTCTTTACAACATTAGGAGTTGGAAACGATTTTTGTCTTTGTCAAGTCAACATAATAAAGACAAAACATTTTTTGGTATTGCACATAACATCAAACGTACAGTGTGACAAATGTAATATGATTCATAAATAAATTACTCCCATGGTTCTTAAAACAGCTCAAATTGTTCTAATGATTTATTAACTCACAGAGAATCACGGAGAGATTAATTAGCATCACACTTACTCAGTAAAACAGAGAACTGGTTTATTTTTTAATAAAAATTGTAATATATTTAATATATGTGTTATTATTTGCAAAATTATGTTATTTAAATGTTGTTTAAATATGTTGTTTTAAAAATATTTTTTTGCATATATCAAATAAAATAATTAACACACCTAGATAAATCTATTATTTAAAATAGTTTTATTTGGATAAATTTCATACATGCAACAAACGTTTTGTTACTTTGACTTACTATAAAACAAAATAATGATCTTATAAATATAATCATTTATAATAATAATAATAATTTTAATATGTGTATATATTTTTTCAAATAATAATTTTAATATTTATATATTTTTATATATAATATGTGTTATTATTTACAACATTATGTTATTTTAAATGTTCTTTTAAATGATATGATATGATAAAATATTTTGTTGCATATGTCAAATAAAATAATTAACACATCTAAATAAATGTATTATTTAAAATAGTTGTATCTGGATAGATTTGATATATGCAACAAATGCTTAAGACTCTTTTTGTTACATTGACATACTATACAACAAAGTTATCTTAATCATTTATATTAATAATAATATATGTCATTTTATGTGTATATGTTTTTTCAAATAATATTTGAAATATATATATATATATATATAATGTATTTGTAAATATATTTAATTACCTTTACAGTATTATATTAAAATATATGAAATTATTTTTAATTATTTTATTTTTTAATATTACACAATAATTATATTTACATAAAATATATTATAAAAATAAATGTTATTTTTATTTAATAAATTTTAATTTTTTTTTTTTTCATTTAAATTAATTTAGTAAATTTTAATAAACTTTTATTTTTAATGGTTTCATGTATAATAATCCCTTCGGGTTCCTCTCCTCCTGTCGTCTCTCCCTCATCTGTCTAATTCTTCAGGAGGTTCATATTCTTTAAACGGGAACCGGTGTGACACATTTCCGCAAACACTCCCATCAAGAACACAAACACACACACGTGCACACAAACATCTGAACACACACACGGCCCCTCCGCACTCTCAGAACACATTACCTTCCACTTTCTCCTCATCATTCCCATCTCTCCCGCTCGTTCTCCGTCTTGCTGGCTCAGTGTATCGCTCGAGAGGGGCAAGGTGACATTGTGTGTCATATCAGCATTCCACAGCAGCTCTCTCTCTCTCTCTCTCTCTCTCTCTCTCTCTCTCTCTCTCTCAGTCTCTCTCTTTCTGTCTCTTTTGCACCTTTTCTCTGTTGTGAGAGTAATTACCACAGACTCAGAGTCTCAATTTGCCATTAAAGAACAAGAGCCTAAGGTAGAGAGAAAGAGAAAGAGAGAGACAGATAAAGGGGAGAGGAAGACGTGTGTTTATGGAGCGAAAGGCAGGCAGGGTAAACAGAGAGTGTGAAAACAGAGAAGAAAAGTAGATTTCCTGCAGGAAGAGACGTTATCTAAGACAGAAATGCGTTTGCAGCTCTCTGAACACAAGCACTTTTCCTCCGAATGAAAACTTAGCTTGCACAACGCCTGTGTTTACGCCGTCATCACCTCTACTTTCTGTCTGGCTCACATGCAGACACATATATACACAAACACGCTGCAAAAAAATGATTTTACTTACTTTACTGTCTGTTTTGTTTTCCTGTACAGATATATAAACATTCTTAAATAAAGATGCATTCTGCGCAAATTAACGTAAGATAAACAAAAAAGCAGGCTTGTGTAGTCCACCAACAGCACAGTGCAAAATGGGTTAAGACATGCTTTTTTTAAGTGAAAAAAGCTTGTCAAAAAAGACGTTGACAAGCCTTTTTCTCATGACTAAAACGATTAGATGGCAAGAAAACAATAAGGTCAGTAAACGATAACTGACTATTTCAGCATGCAATGTCATTGAAAAAAGGAGGCAAAATATTATTTCGGACTGCTGTACACGCATCTACTACGTGAACTTTCATGTGTGCGGTTGCCAGATATCAAGAGTTCAAATCCCCAAATCAGAACTTCTCTGTTAAAAGGATACATTTTCTGTCTAATGTCTTGCTTAATTTTTTGCAATCTGGCAAGCTTTCACACACATTAATGAGCTTTTTACCTATGATTAAAATGAGACGATGACGAGATGACAATAAGGTCAGTAAGTGATAACTGTGACTTTGTCAACATGTAATATTATTGCCGATAAAGATGATACTAAAATGTATTTTAAAAAAAAAATTATTTCTTGGAAAAAAGGTGATGAAATATTACTGTGCAAGCTTACATGTCTGCGGTTGCCAGATATCAAATCCCCAAATCAGAGCTTGATAGATACATTTTCTGTCCGATATTTTGCTTAATATGTACAGTCTGGCAACCATACGCACACGTTCGCTCTTCATTGCGGAAGCGTCAACCCGATCTCTTGGCAATTCGTGCATATTTTACGATGTGGCTAATTCATACGATTTAGCAAAAATAACTGACTATATCAACAAATATCTTTGACGTTAAAAAACGAGACGAAACTGTATTTAAAAAACAAAAACTATACAAAATTCTCTTTTTTTCCAGCAAAAAAAATAAGTGTGCGGTTGCCAGATATCAAGAGTTTAAATCCCCAAATCAGAGGTTCTCTGTTAAAAGGATACATTTTCTGCTCGGTGTCTTGCTTAATTTTTGGCAACCTGGCAACTATACGCACATGCTCACACTTCATTGCAAAAGCAGAAACCTGATCTTGTGGCAATTCGTATATATTTTAGCATTAATAACTGTGATTATTCATTTGAAAATGTTAAACTGTAGAAAAATCTCTTTATTTGCTTTACAGGAGCTTCTATGTGTTTGGTTGCCAGATATCAAGAGTTTAAATCCCCAAATTAGAGCTTCTCTGTTTATAAGGATAGGTGATTTTACTTCCCGTTGTTTGCTTAATTTTTGCAATCTGGCAACTAAATGAATGCGATCGCTCTTCATTGGGGAAGTGGCAACCCGATCTCATGGCAATTTGTGCGTATTTTACGGTGGCTTATTCGTATCAATTTGTACGACCCTTACTCATGCGAACTCGCACGATTTAGCAAAAATAACTGTGACTGCATCAACATGCCATGTTGTTGATGATAAAAGGCGATGCTGAAATGTATTTAAAAAACCAAAACTATAGAAAAATCTCTTTATTTTCATCAAAAAAAGTGTTTTTATATGATAATATTAATCAAATATTAATAAAGTTATAAGAATGTTCCATAAACATTACTTAAATGTTTTTTAAGAAACTTTATAAAACGTAAAAAACTTTATAAAAACGTAAAAAAAAAAAAAAAAAGTTGTGAGAATGTTTCCTGTTAGCTGGGAAGCTAAAAAAAAAAAAGTAGTAGTAGTGAGTTAATGCCTAAAACTAAAAAAAATATCTGTGGGGTAAGAAAAAATAAACCTAATTCAACCAGAAAACAAGTTATTTTCCTCACACCATTGGCAGATTTCCTTACTCGTTTTAAGCGAAAACTCGCTTAATTTTAATACACTTTTCACAAAACAAAATATCTTATGTCATTTTGCTTTTCGAGTAAATTTATCTTGATTTAAGAATGTTTAGATATTTCTACTGAAAAAACAAGATTCTCATTTTTTGAAGTGCACGCATACGGTAGCAAATTAAAAGAAGATTGAGCCTCTTGGCTATAGTGAGTCAGTAAAACGATTAATTCATGATTCAGTCTGAAAGATTTGTTCAGTATTAGTCTCAATCAAGCAGAAAACTCTGCTTATTGTGTGTGTAAGTCACTGCACACACTCCATCCTGCGGATTGTCTGTGGACCGAGTGAAAGCGAGAGAGAAGGAGAAACATCTGGCCTCTTTATCTCCTGAAGAACGAGTTTCCCCTGACAAGAAAAACAGAGCACAACATTTTAATAAGGGTCCCACCTCAGGGACCCCTTAACCTGGAGTCTATTCTGATTTGATTCACACCAGAAGTGCAGGTGTGTTAATAATTAATTGGAGTAAACAATGGTTTATAAAGGGGGCCGGGCCGGGCCGGAGCCGGATAATTGGCTCATTACGGATCAGTGCTAAGACGGACCGAGACCCTGGACACCAGCCTGAGGACCCGCCAGGCCCAGTCCAATTAATGTCCCTGTCCCCTGCTACTGACAATGTGTGTGTGTGTGTGTGTGTGTGACTTACACAATTGCTACTCATAAAACTCAAAATGCTCTGTGAGTGTCTGTAAGTTACAGCAATATTAGCGTGTACAGCTCACACTATTTTTTCTCTATGCTTTCTTGACATATATAGGACAGCTGTACGTTTGTGTATTTGTAAATATGCCCTTGTTCGTCCTCGCAGTGTCGCTGGCACTGAAAAGTAGGCCAGGGGATATTTCTCATGGTGATATAACAAGTCGTAAGTGTCACGTCTAAGACCTCTCATAAACTACAGACTTATGGTACTGATGCAGGTTGTCCTGCCGGCCCTCCTATAATCCAAACCCTCAGCCTTTTATCAAATATATCAATAGAGCTGATTAATACTAGCATGTAAACAAGAGAAATTATAGAGAAATACAACAGAGATATGGTTTATATCACGGTTCTATATATTTTTTTTATTTTAGATTTATACATATTTGCATATTTATTTTTTATTGAGTGTATTTATTTTATTTTATTACTTTTTATTTAGTTACCTTGTCTTTGATACAATGTAATTATATTTAGATCATTTATATATTTTTATTTATATATTTTTTTAATGTTTGTATTTTTTATTTTTATTGTATTCTGTTTATTTTAATGTGTATGTATTCCATTTTTTATTTTATTTTATTTTATTTTTTTACTGTGTATTCTTTAATAATGTAATTACTTTTATATATTTTATATATTTTATTTGTATTTATTTTTTATTTTATTTTATTTTATTACCGTTTCTTTGATGCAGTGTAATTATACATTCAGGTAATAAGATATATTAATTAACTACATGTACTTACTATATGGTCAGGATTAGGATGATGGTTTGGTTTCAATTTTGTATTTTATTTTATAAATAATGTTTGTATTTTTTATGTTATTGTGTTCTATTTTATTTTTGGGTTTTATTGTATTTTATGTGTATTTATTTTATTTTATTTTATTTTATTTTATTTTGTTACCATGTCTTTGATACAGTGTAATTATTTTTAGATAATTTATATATTTTTATTTGTATTCATTTTTTATTTTTAATGTTTGTATTTTATTTTATTTTATTTTATTTTATTATGGATTTATTATTTTTAGATAATTTATATATTTTTATTTGCATAATTTTGTATTTTTAATGTTTGTATTTTTGTCATTGTGTTCTATTTTATGTGTATTTATTGTATTTTATGTGTATTTTTTAAATTTTATTTTTTATTAATATTTATTTTTTATTTTTTTATTTTATTTTGTTACCATGTCTTTGATACAGTGTACTTATTTTTAGATCATTTATGTATTTTTATTTGTATTTATTTATTTTTTTATGTTTGTATTTAATTTAATTTAATTTTTATGTTTGTAATTAATCATTTATTTTTGTATTGTATCCTTTTCTATTTTTATCTGTATTTATTTTATTTTTATTTTATTTTATTTTATTTAATTTTAGGTGCAATTTAACTGGCAGTCACTTTTATCCAAGCGATTTTAAAAATTTCATTCCAGCTACAGTATACTGTATGTGTTTTCAGTTCCCTGGGAATCAAACCCATGACCTTGGAGGTGCTCACAACATGCTCCACTGTTTAAATTACAAAACGTTAGCATAATTACTGTATCTACTTCAGTTCAAGCATGCGTACTGATTCGTGGTGGGCGAACCGTATGGTTTCTATAGAGCCATGTGATCACTGCAGCCTGTGTAATGTCCTAGTATAGCTAGCTTTAAAAACAGTCTGCGTCTGGCCTGGATCCTGCTGTACTCGGGATTTGATTGTGAGTGGATCTTTCTGACAGGTGTCTCGGAGGGTGGTCAGATCGCCTCTGGCTGTCGTCCTGCCTGGCCCGAGAGCAGAGCGGCTCTCAGCGACTCTTTTCTTTTCCCTGTGGGGGTAATAAAAGAGCCGGATGGCAGGGGGCCAAAGTAGAGACGGGCGTTAGGTGACATGAGACGGACGGCTGAATCCTCTGGGAATTGGCCCATTTGTTACCCAACGGGAGAGGCTGGCACAAAGAGAGAATGCTGAGGGTGTCTTTGTTCAAGGTCACACACCAAACTCTAGACTGAGCGAATGGGACGCGAGCTTTCTGCGCACACGCATATCAGGCTTGCATTTAGTGTATATATATGCATTTAGTTCTTGCTATTACTGAAGCTCATACTTAGGGTCAAGGGACTGTTAAATATATGAGTATTCAGATGTGGGATGAGCACAGTCGTAATTGAGATTAAAATATGCTTGCAAAGAAGTATGCTGTTAGATTTGTGCTTGACAGACCAAAAATAGTAATAATTGCTTTAAATGAGAAACTCGAATCATCTAGACAGCAGAATTTAAGTTTATTGACCAGTTTCTGAATTGCAATTTAAATTTGAACGTGAGAAAATGATATTAAGTAAAAGAAATTCATTAAAACCTGGTGAAATGCAATGGGGTGTATTGGTTCAAATTTTTCGTTATTTTGTTATGACCGTTTAATTTCAGTAATAGCTTTGTACTGTGAAACAAACAGATTCATCAGAATTATTATTGTCTGTTTATTTATTTATTTTATTTTAGTTTTTAGTTTTGGTATTTAATTTTTATTTTATTAATGTATTTATTTTTTCATTTTATTTATTTTGTTTGTTTGTTTGGCAAATAGATTTAGTAAAAGTGGAATCTTTGATAAAGTGTAATTATTTTTAGATGATTTATTTTCTATTTTTATAATTTCTATTCTATTTTTATGTGTATTTGATGTATTTCTTTTTTTTGTTTGTTTGTTTGTTTTATTATAATATTTATTTTATTTTATTTGTATTTGGTTACAATGTCTTTGATACAGTGTAATTATTTTTAGATAATTTATATTTTATTTGTATTTATTTGTTTTTTTATGTTTGGTTTTTTATGTTATTGTATTCTATTTAATTGTTATTTTATTAATGTATTTTTATTTTATTTTAATTTATTTATTTTGCTTGTGTGTTTGGCAAATAGATTTAGCAAAAGTGGAATACCGTGTGTGTGTGTGTGTGTATATATATATATTTTTGTTGTTGTTGTTGTTGTTTGTTTGTTTGTTTTGGTTTTTTTTCAGTGTTTTTTTTTGTGTTCTATTCTGTTCGATGTGTATTTATTTATTTTTTTTTCTATTTTTTATTTATTTATTGTATTTTATTTTTATTTGGTTATTGTTGTGTATTTATTTAATTAATAAATATCTATTCTGTTCTGTTTTTTATTTTATTGTTTTTATTCAGTTTATTTTCTTCAATGATATATTTTTTCTTTATTATTTTATTTATTTATTCAATTTTCCCCCTTCTATTATATATTTTTAATTTGTTTAATTTTTTTCCACTGACCTTCTAACTAAAAAAAACTGCAATTTTACTAGAAAAACTGGAATTCTTTCTGTTATGTTTCACCCAAAACACTGCATAGCAATGTGCAAAAAAAATATACACCCTAGCAACCATCTAGGAACCACCTAGCAACCACTCTATATGTGGGGGTGGCCTCTTTTGACTTTTGACCCGTAAGGACAACATAGCAATGTGCAAATCCACTCATGCAACACACATTCCATTGAAAACCTTGTTTCTCATTCAGTCACTCTCATTCTTGCAGATTCCCATCAGCCTCGGTGGATTTGTAAGTGAGATGAACAGATTTGCGCTCGTGATTATCTGACAGCATCATCTCACGGCTGATGAGAGAGAGAAACTTCATTAGTGCTCCCATTAGATTTCATTATTACGGATCTGTCTGCTGACCAGCAGCAACCTTTCCTCTCGTTCTCTCTCTCCTCTGTTCTACAAGTTACTCCAATCTGTACGTGTTTTTGCCCCTCCTGTCGCTCTCCACCTCTGGCTGTCCTTCTCCCTCCATCTGTTTGTTCTGGCAGAGGTGTCGCTGCTCAATTATGACCCACATACGCCAACTCGAGGTGGAGTCGTGAGCGCGCTCGCGTGAGGTTAACGGTCAAAAGCTGCTTTTGTTCGTTTTTTAATTCCTACGGCGCTCTTAATGAACACATTTTGTGTAATTACACACACATGCATGCGCGGCTCTGCCCACCGGCCTTCGAGACAGATGTATTAGCCATCCAGAGACTATCACTCTCAAATAAAATGACTTTGGATTTTCTCAACGCTTGTTCCACATCAGTGGATTTTGTCTTTAACGGAATCAGAGTAAGGTGCAGCTGAAGGCGAAATCAAGCCATCAATGCAATGAGCGGCGCGTGCTAACCCAGTCGCAATCTTAACGTTATTATCTTTAATTATTTAAACAACGGCACCATTGCCTCAGGAATTAGCAGGAGCTAATTCAAATCTCAGTAAATTTGCTTGAATTAGCGCTTTGAATGAGTAAAGAAGTGCGCAGCAGTTTTTTTGTCATTTAAAGACATTTGATAGCGTAGTGCCATTAACCGCCAGCCTTTTACGCTAAAAAAAGATTCAGTGTGAGTTAAAAGGGGTATTATATTAAATATATATATATATTAGTGACTCTTTCTGCATGGAATTTTTACAGTTACACCACTGACCGACGACAAGTGATTCATTCAGAACAAAACAAATGATTCTTTGAGTTGTTGAGTCGTTCACTCAAAGGATTCATTCAAAACACTGGTTCATAAGAAAACCAGGTTCATTCTCTAAGAAATTCTATTTTTATGCAGTAGAAATAGTAAAAGTTGTATTCCTTTTCAAATTCATGTGAGTCATTGAATTGTTCACTTAACATATTGAAAAACACTTTCATAAATTAAAGGACTGTTTATATATAGTATACTATAATAGTATATATAGTATATATAATATATAGTAAAAGTATGTCATTTCATTCATGTTCATGTTTCATGTGAGTCATTGAATCGATCACTTAACAGATATGTTGAAAAACACGTATTAAGTTATAAACTGAGGGACTGTTTATATAAATATTATATGTACATCACATTAGCGACTCTTTCTGCATAGGATTTCTGCATTTTACATAGGTACACCAGTAGTTATGGACAAGTGATTAATTCAGAACAAAACAAATGATTCTTTATGAGTGAGTTGTTGAGTCATTCACTCAAAGGATTCATTCAAAACATTGGTTCATAAGAAAACCAGGTTAATTCTCTAAGAAATTCTATTTTTATACAGTAGAAATAGTAAAAGTTGTATGCCATTTCAAATTCATTGAAATGTTCACTTAACATATTTGTTGAAAAACACTTTCATAAATTAGAGGACTGTTTATATATATATAGTATACTATAGTATATATATATAGTATATATAATATATAGTAAAGTATGTAATTTCAATCGTGGGAAACTGAGAGACTGTTTATATAAATATTATATGTGCATCACATTAGCGACTCTTTCTGCATAGGATTTCTGCATTTTACATAGGTACACCAGTAGTTATGGACAAGTGATTAATTCAGAACAAAACAAATGATTCTTTATGAGTGAGTTGTTGAGTCATTCACTCAAAGGATTCATTCAAAACACTGGTTCATTCAGTAAACAAGTGGCTGGCTGAATTCAAAATAGCATACTAACATACTTTCTCTAAGAAATTTCTATTTTTATTCTGTAGAAATAGTACAAGTTGTTTGCCATTTTAAATTGATGTAAGTCATTGAGTTGTTCACTTAGATTTGTTGAAAAACAGTTCCATAAACTAAAGGACTGTTTATGTATAATATGTACATAACATTAGTGACTCTCTCTGCATGGGATTTCTGCATTTCACATAGTTACACCAGTAGGTAACGACAAGTGATTCGTTCAGAACTAAACAAATGACACTCTATGAGTGAGTTGTTGAGTCGTTCACTTAAAGGATTCGTTCAAAACTCTGGTTCATTCTGTAAAAAAAGTGATTGGCCAAATTCATAATAGCATATTTGCATAGTACTTTCTCTAAGACATTTCTACTTTTTATTTGATGCAGTAGAAATAGTAAACGTGGTATGCCATTCCAAATTCATGTCATTGAATCATTCACTTAACAGATTTGTTAAAAAACCCTTAATTCAATAACTGAGACTCTTTATGAGTAAGTTGTTGAGTCGTTCACTCAAAGGATTTGTTCAAAACACTGGTTCATTCTGTGATTGGCCAAATTCATAATAGCATACAAGCATACTACTTTCTCCAAGACATATATATTATTTTATTATAATTTATATTATTTTTATATTATTTTATATATCTTTCTGCATAGGATTTCTGCATTTTACATATACACCAGTATTTAATAACAAGTGATTTATTCAGAACAAAACAAATGACTCTTTATGAGTTGTTCGAAGAAGTTCATTGAATCACTGAATCGTTCACTTAACAGATTTGTTGTATATATATCAGAATAATTACAAAAAAGTCCCTAATATTTTCTGTACAGCCTTACTTCAGTCAGCAAAAGCTCATTTATTTATTTATTTATTTAAATCAGAATAAGGGTATAAACTAGTATAAAAATAGTGTAAAAAATAGTGTAGTATATATGTAAAATAATTAAATAATATTCATTCAAACACTCCTTACACCCATTCTAGCCAAGCAGTTAGCCCCGCCCCCAATACACACCACTGGTTAAGCCAGAGGTTAGTATTAGAAAGGTTAGGTTGAGAAAAAGCACTTTAACATTGGGGATGAAAAATCACGCACATCAGCATTTTAGCAAGTAAAAAAGCAAGAACAGAGCCAGCTTTCCCCAAACCCCAGGCTGAGACACGGCAGAGGAGAATGAAATACGCCCAGCATGTAGAATTATGGGTAACTACATGGTGTTTCAGTGTTTTGGAGGAGAATTAGATACGGCAACAGAGAATCGCTCCTGAGGAAAACTACAGCAGTGAAGCGCTAACTGTGGTTTTCAGCTGAAAACTGAGCTCATTGAGCTGCCAGCAACATCCACTTAGAGAGTGTGTGTGTGTGTGTGTGTGTTTGGTCCTACAGGGACTCCAGCGATGCCTCTTCCTTTTTGTTTTTCTCTCATACCTGTTATTTTTTGTTCCTCCTCACTTTTGCCTCCTCACATCGTCCTTTCTTTCTAAAGTGGTTTCTCTCTCTCTCTCCTTCCCTGCCGCTGTTTGGTTTTGATTAGATAGCCGCCACATTGTCATGCAAAGCGCGAGGAAGCCTAGAATACAAGAGAATTTCCTATGCGGCTCGTCTGAAAGGGCTTGGATGTAATCCCTTGTGTCACCGAGCGGAAAGAGGGTACTTTTTTTCGCCGCGTTTTATTTTTTCCTTTCTCTTACCATCATTCTTACATTTCCTGGTGTCTGCTTTCCAGCGGCCTCGCTGAAGCTTGGCATCAACGTAGATCGATGAGGCCCCATTCACGCGCATCGTCCGCCATCAGACTCGTGTTTGTTTTTAATTACACTTTCTTCCTGTATTGTCCGAGAAAATAACACTGGTGGAGCCGCTTTGATTTGTACTCTTTTATTTAGATGAGTATGCTGGGTTTTCTGTGCTTTGTTTGATGCTGAAGTTCGGAACGTCTCAGAGAAAAAGTTTGCGATGTTGATGTAATTTTCTGGTGTTGTTGAAGAAGCTGGTTCTCTGAAAGTTTTCCATTGTGTGCAAAGAAAACAACTACTGTGGATTTTTTTTTTAGGTCATGAATAGAATAGAATAGAATAGAATAGAATAGAATAGAATAGAATAGAATAGAACAGAACAGAACAGAATAACTAACGAGATTTACTAGTAAGTCAAAATATTTCAAAACAAACTCAAAAAATTCTCCTCAAGTTCTTCCAAGATCAAATAATCAGATATATAATATCCACATTAGCTTTGTAACTAATATTATTATTAGTTTTATAGCTTTTTATATCATTTTTCTAGCATTTTGTAAAAAACAGTATTTGTAATTTGTGTGTATTTTTATTTTTCCTCAGAAATGTTAGGTCATGAATAGAATAGAATAGAATAGAATAGAATAGAATAGAATAGAATAGAATAGAGTAGAAGATTAATCAGTGAGATTTAATTCTTCCCAAAGCAGATGATCCGATATATAAAATCTAATAAAAGCTTATTTTATTATTATTAATTTATAGCTTTTTATAACATTTTTATAGCGTTTTATAAAAACAGTATGTCATTTGTGTGTATTTTTGTTTTTCTGAAATTTTAGGTCATGATTAGAATAGAATAGAATAGAATAGAATAGAAATTCACCAATGAGATTTACTAGCATGTTTTAATTTAAAAGATTTCAAAACAAACTCAAAAAATGTTTCTACAAATTTTTCCAGAATCAACTAATCTGATATATAATATCCACATTTATTTTATAACAAATATTATTTTTAATTTTATAGCTTTTAAAAAATTTTTTTTTGCATTTTATAAAAACAGCAACTGTCATTTGTAACAGTAATTGTCATTTGTCTGCGGTTTTATTTTTTTCTCAGAAATATTAGGTCAAGAATAGAATTGTCTTTAAATTCTTCCGAAATGAAATAATCTGATGAATAATATCCACATTAATTTTATAACTAATTGTATTATTTTATACTATTTTATAACATTTGTATAGCATTTAATAAAAACACTGTAATTTCTGTGTATTTTTATTTTTCCTCAGAAATTTTAGGTCATGAATAGAATAGAACAGAATAGAATATTAAAGAGATTTACTAGTATGTCTTAAGTCAAAATATTTCAAAACAAACTCAAAATTTTTCGTCAAATTCTTCTACAATCAAATACCACAAGATATATAATATCCACATTAATTTTATAACTAATTTTATTATTAATTTTATAGCCTTTTATAACATTTTTATAGCATTTTATAAAAACGGTAATTGTCCTTTGTGTGTATTTTATTTTATTTTATTTTTTTATTTTAGGAATAGAATAGAATAGAATAGAATAGAATAGAATAGAATAGAATAGAATATTGGTAACACTTTACAAAACTTAATTCTTGGTTAATGCATTAACTAGGATTAACTAACAATGAGCAATAAATTTGTTAGAGTATTTATGAATCTTTGTTAATGTTAGTTAATAAAAATTCATTGTTAGTTCGTAGTAGATTTAAAAAATGTATTGGTATGTGTGGAAATGAACATGAACTATGATTAATTAATGCTTTAGAAGATTTTTTATGGTTAGTTCATGGAAGATTACTGTAAAGATTTAGCGAATAAACTATTGTAATTATACAGTGACACTGAACCTCTATATTTTACAATTAAACTCCATTAGAGACATTGGTGATTCTTTAATGAAACTCCATTATGTCTTCTGAGCTACAAAAGAGCAACACCTGAGCAATAAAATCTCCCTGTAGGTCCAGATGTAGCGAACACTTATTAATTATTCAGATGTATCTAGAAGAAACGCTTTTTTTCTACATGCATACGCTATAAAAATCATTATAGCATGTTCATTCATCATGTTGCATAATGCTCCATATTTATGAGTGCTGTAGTCTTGCTTATGTGTGTTTGTGTATTTGTTTTAACTGTGTGTAAGTGAGCAGGTGGTGCTCTGAGTGGCTCGATCACGGCCCACTAACCAAGCACACAAACACACACACGTGCTGACCTCTGCATGTGTGCATTCATGTAGGAATAGGCATACAATCTTTTCAGTGTGTATGACTTACTGATCCCAGACGCGTCATGAAAGACCATTTCAGTCACACAAACAGCATCATCCTCCCGCCGCAGTTCACCCGCAGCTTTGTATTTCAGCACGTCGCGTGTTGTGTTTGTCTGAAGCGCGGTCATCACAGCGTGGTCCTCCACTGCTGTACATCAAAACCGAAGAGAAAATATAAGCAGTTTTACCGCGCAACACGTATAAAACCTCCTCCGCCGTGTCTCTCTCTCGCTCTCTCTTTCATGCCGCGCTCGGCGTTTGTGTACTGAAAGATTAAGTAGCTCCGAAGGGCCCGTGTTTACAAATATGCAGCCGCCAAACAGGCCAAAGCCTCCGAATGACTGTGGAATACAAATAGCTTTTTTATCAGCGCTGAGCCCCTGCCCAAAGAAATTGTGTTTTCCATCCTTTCCTCTTACGCCAATGAAATATGAAGCTTTATTTTCCGCTCTCTCTCTATATATATCCCAAATCTGGCAGGAAGCTGTTAGTGTTCACCCTACACTTTTTCATATACACATATACAGATACTAAAGCAGATGTGTGCGACGCATAACATAACCCATCAAAACGAATCACTCCATTCATAATCAATAAAGCGGTCTTCACTGGTCAGGTCGCCTGTTTTCTGTTTTCATTTTATTTATTTAATTAATTAATTATTTATTTATATTTACACATGCAGCAGAGCTACTATAGAAAAGAATTAGTTATAAAAGGATGTTATTTACAAAAAAATAAATATAATATAAAAGTATTAAATATATATAAATATAAATAAAATAATTTTAAAACAAATTAACTGAATTTATTATTAATTTTATAGCTTTTTTAACATTTTTATAGCATTTTATAACATTTGTGTCATTTGTGTGTATTTTTATTTTTCCTCAGAAATTTTAGGTCATGAATAGAATAGAATAGATTAGAATAGAATAGAATAGAATAGAATAGAATAGAACAGAATATTAACCAGAATATTTTAGATCATGAATAGAATAGAATAGAATAGAACAGAAGATTTTAGGTCATGAGTAGAATAGAATAGAATAGAATAGAATAGAAGATTAACGAAATGTTAGGTCATGACTCGAATAAAATAGAGTAGAATGGAATATTAACCAGACAATTTTAGATCATGAATAGAATAGAATAGAACAGAACAGAATAGAATAGAATAGAATAGATTAACCAAATGTTAGGTCATGAATAGAATCGAATATTAACCAGAAGAGTTTAGATCATGAATAGAATAGAATAGAATAGAATAGAATGTCAACCAACAAGATTTAAATAAAACTGACTAAACTTCAAAACAAACTCAAAAATTTCTCTTTAAATTCTTCCAAAAACAAATTATCTGATATATAATATCCACAATAATTATAACTAATTAACTAATTGTATTTCATTTTATAGCTTTTTAAACATTTTTATAGTATTTTATAAAAAAAAACAATGTCATTTCTGTGTATTTTTATTTTTCCTCAGAAAATTTAGGTCATGAATAGAAAAGAATAGAATAGAATTAGTATAGAATTAACCAGAATATTTTAGGTCATGAATAGAATAGAATAGAATAGAATAGAATAGAAGATTAACCAGATTTTATACAAGAATTATTTACCATGTATAGAATTTAGGTCAATAGAATAGAATAGACCAGAATACAAGATTAACCAGAAGATTTTAGATCATGAATAGAATAGAATAGAATAGAATAGAATAGAACAGAATAGAACAGAATAGAATACAAGATTAACCAGAAGATTTTAGGTCATGAATAGAATAGAATAGAATAGAATGTTCTAAGATTTACTAGTCAAAAGATTTCAAAACAAACAAAAAAAAAAAAAAAAATATATATATATATATATATATATATTTATAAATATAATATATAATAATGTATAATAAATAATACAAATAATATAAATAAAAGTTATCTATTAAATGATAAAAATAAATTGTATATAAAATAAAATATACATTTGTCGATAAAATAGACTAAAGATTATATATTAAGATTTATTTAGAATATAATATCATATGTACAGACTGTGTATCTACATATACTTTGTTATATTTTTAATGTAATACAGTATGTATTTCATTTACATTATTATTATTATTAATGTAGCAGAATTATGATATTACATATTCATATTTTATTATGTATATAAAGTCAAATTTAATGTTATTGTGCTTTTTTATAGTGCTACTTTGTAATGAAATAGCACTATAAAAAAGAGTTTTTGTCATGCTCACTGCTGATTGGTCTGTGTTAGTGTGTTAAAAACACAACACCAGAACTACGAGATGCTGAAACAACAGCAAGACGTGATGCAACAACCAAAGATGCCACATAACAAACAGGAAAAATGCAAGACTATCTTGCTGTGGTTTGTTTTGCTCGCTTTTTCGTTTTTCACCTCACACTTTTTTTCTTCCTCTGTTGCCCTTTTCCACCGTTTCCACCCTTCATCATTCCCTCGTCCTACTTTTCTTGCTCTGTTGTTCTTTTTCCAGGCCGCACTTTTGTCCCGTCCCTTCCTTCAGCTGCAGCGGTGGGAATATTAGCCGGCAGACAGATCATTTAGGGGTCAGACCTGTGAATGTGTTAATTGTGATTTATAGCTGAACTGAATTTAAGAAGAGCTTTTCCTTATTGACCACCTGAAGCTGAGACCCAGGGAAAAAAAAAAAAAAGTTGCACCATTTCTTTCTCCTTAACGGCGTACGGCGCTCTCAAGGGTTCTGTCAGCCCCAGATACTCATACAATTTTAGGATGAAGCACATTAGCGCTAGCGCAAACGAAGGCAGATTCAGTTCCGCCGATGATGATCCTGGAGGGCGAGGTCTGTGAGGTGAGCAGGGCACGATCTCACAGGAAGTGACAGAATGAGGAAGACCACTGACCTTTAGCGTAAAGACGATTCTTCCTCGTCCTCTGCTCTATTTCCTGTGCTAATGTCCATCTATAAGTAATGCTCCTACACCGCTGACGACGTCCTCATCTAGGTACATCTCCATTATTAATGGCTGCAGGGACATGTGGGGGTCAGGAGCGAAGCTAGGTGGCTTCATAAAGACACCGAACAGATTTGTGAGGACTTGTGCGGTGACTTTTTAGCACTAGATTTCAACAACAATCATATCTCATTACATGCAGTTACATTTTAATATTATAAGAAGTAGTATCCAACGTAGAATATATACTGTGTATATGAGAGTTTCTGCAATTCCAAAAATTAAAAAATAATAAAGTTAGGCCTTAAAAGGTCTTTAAATCAGAGCAAAATATCTTTAATTCATGAAGTCATGGCATTAAATGATGCATGCATTGCTAAAAATGAATATCTCCTTCAGTATTTTGTCATTTTTCAGTTCAAATATCAGTATAAATACATATAATTGAGATGCAAAATGAAGATATTAAGCCTTTTTTGGGGAGAAATTGAACAAAAATTGAGTTTAGACTAAGAACATGTACAAATATCTGTCAGTGAGGTATGAAAACTTGTTTATGCTCTGAATCCCACTGCCAAATATTTATTCATTTTAATTTTAAACTCATTTTCTGATCAGTGATCAGATGAAAGAAAACAAAACTTACATGTATTAAAAAAATACATATAAAAAAGTAAAAAATATAAATATGTATATATTTAATATAAATACATTTATATATATAATTATAGTATATAAGTAGAAATAGAATTAGAAAGTAGAAATATATATATATATATATATATATATATATGCTATTAAAATACAATCAGTCACATTTATTTATACAATATTAAACATTATAGTAGTAGTAGTAATTCATTAATATGTTTAATATGAAACATTTTACATGTATTAATTTAGCAGAATATTTATATAAATATTTGTAAAAAAAATTGGTTAGTAAATTTTATAATGTATATTTTTGTACATATATTTTTACATACTACAGCATAATATATATATATTTTAATATACAACTATTAATAATACAATATTAAATATTATTGTAGTACTGAAATGAAATCTATTGAAAAATCTATTGAAATTAAAAACTATTTATTCATTTATTTATTTATTATGCTATCAATGAAGTATATATATATATATATTCAAAACTTCTAAAACATATATAATACATATAAAACATATATAAATATATAAAATGTTTAAAATAAATTATTTTATATTTATAATGATATAAATTATATTCTCTCTCTTTAAATATATATATATATATATATATATATATATAATTTACTATTAAGAATGCAATATTAAACATTATTGTAGAAGTAATAAATGATTAATGTTTAATATAAAAACATTTTACATATATTCATTTAGCAGTATATATTTTATATATATAAGATATACAACTTTATAATATCATTTTTTGACTAATTGTGTGCATATATATATATATGTGTGTGTGTGTGTGTGTGTGTGTGTGTGTGTGTGTGTGTGTGTATGCAAAAAAAAATATTTGGAACTTGACAGTTCGTAGTAATTAGTGTTTGACTGAAAAAAAAACATATTTCAGTGTTATAATCCTTTAATACTGTCTGATAAACAAACTGTCATGGCTCTTGTGCTGCATGTTTCCATGCTTTTAGCTCATCGTCATTCTTATCAAAGGTTAATAGTCTGTTCAGACACTTGAAATGAGCCCATGTGTCCCGAGAGGAGATTTGTGCATTGCTTTACAAAGCCTGTGCTGCGGCTAACTGTCCTGGGGACGCTTGAATCGGCAGCGGCCGTGAAGAGAGTGGAGAAAGACGGGTGTATCTGTCCTTCTTCATCAGTAGTCTCCTCTGAGTCGCGGCCCCCTCAGGTGCTAACTGTATGTCAGCACAATCAGCGGGGATTCGGTTTGGTGCCTCTTCAGACTCTCAATGGCTCTGCCTCGCCCATTCCACTGCCTCCAATCGCAGCCGCCTCAGGATGACCCTTATCGCCGGCCGATAAAAATCCACCCTCGGCGGGGCGATAAGAGAAAGAGGGAGGAAAAGGAAAGAGAAGAGTGCATCTGTACGATTAGATAAAGGAGAGGCGCTCTTGACAGACTGAAGGATTTTTAGCCAGAGGATGTTTTGAATGCGAGTATTCAGCGCTCCAGGCTCCAATGCAATTTCCTCAGGATAAAATGATTGTTGTAAGCCGAGGTTTTTCCGACTGCCGTCCTTAAGAAATGGACAGTTCCCCTTTCTAATCACACAAGTGTTTACATGAGTACAGCGCCTCTGGCTTTCTCTCTTTCCAGCGCTCTCTCTGTTCTGTCTTTCTCCAGGCGATGCTTTTTGTGAAAATAGTACATATAGTGCTGTGCGTGTCCACGCAGGATGCATGAAAGGTCCAGCGATACAAAAACACAAACATGTCAATATGCATCAGTAACTCACACACACAGATGGCATCTCTAGACTTTTAGCACAATTGCTCTGTGCTGGTTTTAAGGGAAAATACAGATTTAGATTGATTTAAAGTGTGTTATTGTTGCATAAAATGAAAGTGCAGTCTTTTTCTTTGAGTTCAGTTGCACAATATTGGCTTTTGGCACAACCAATAGCATCATTTGGGGGCGGGGCTACATTTACATTTATTGTACTCACACTAGACTTTTAGACTTTTAGATTATTGGAGTGCATTTTACAAAAAAAAACACTGTTTTAGGTATTTTATTTCTACTTCTAATTGTTTATTAGCAATTTATAAGTGACATTTTTTTTTTTTTGTATTGTACACTAGAAGTCAAAAGTTTCTGAACAGTAAGATTTTTAGTATTTTTGACTAGCAGTAAAAAACAGTAAAATTCTGAAATATTTTTACGATTTCAAATAACTGTTTTCCAAAAGAATATTTTTCAATATGTCATTTAATCTTGTGATCAAAGCTAAATTTTCAGCATCATTACTCCAGTCTTCAGTGTCACATAATCTTTCAGAAATCATGCTAAAATGCTGATTTGCTGTTAGAGAAACATTTATTATTATTGTTATTATTTTTATTATTATTATATATACATTATTATTATAAGAGTACATTTTTTTCAGGATTCTTTGATCAATAGAAACATCCAAATATCAGCATTTATCTGAAATAAAAAGCTTTTGCAACATTATACACTATTTTACATTATACCATTCAAAAGCTTGGAGACAGTATATATATATACATATATATATATATATATATATATATATATATATATATTTTTTTTTTGCAAGGATGCTTTAAATTGAACAAAAGTGATGATAAAGACATTTATAATGTTACAAAAGATTTCTATTTCAGATAAACACTGTTCTTTTGAACTTTCTATGAATCAAAGAAACCTGAAAAAAGTCTACTCAGCTGTTTTCAACATAATAATAATAATAATAATAATAACAATAAATGTTTTTTTCAGCAGCAAATCAGAATATTAGAATGATTTCTGAAGGATCATGTGACTGGAGTAATGATGCTAAAAATTCAGCTTTGAAATAACAGGAATAAATAACATTTTAAAATATATTCCAACAAAAAAGAAAACAGTTATTTTAAATAGTAAAACTATTTCAGAATTATGCTGTTTTTGCTGTACTTTAAATCAAATAAATGCAGGCTTGGTGAGCAGAAGAGACTTATTTATATACATACACTGCTATTCAAATGTTTGGGATCAGTAAGATTTTTAATGTTTTTAATCTTCAAGGCTGCATTTATTTGATTAAAAATAAAGTATATTTTAAAAAAAAAAAATGTTATTTTAAATTTTGGTACTATTTCACAATATTACTCTATTTTTGATTAAATGTATCCAGCCTTGAAGAAAACAGGAATCTTTCTTTAAAAAGCATTACAAAATCCTACCGACTCCAAACTTTTGAACAGCAGTATAAAATAGAATTCAACATTCTGTTTGCTACCTCACTTCAAATTCTGGAACTGAATTAGAAATTGAAAGACTATTTAATTCTAAATGGAGCACAGACACACACACACGGCCCTGACGTCATCCCTTTTCCCAGCCACTGACTCTTGTGTGCTTTAACCTTGGCTCTGAGAGAGCGAGCGAGAGTAATTCTAACCTTAAAAACCTGCTGATTAAAGCTAGTTTGGAGGAATTCGATTCCGCTTAATGCCTTTGGCCCTCCGCCCAGCCCTGACGACGGATCGCCATTAACATCAACGGACAGCATGTCTTCACTCAGGCGGAGACGTGACCGGCACACAGACACTCACACGTGTGTGTCCGGCGCGGCTCGTCCCCATCACTCTCATTCTGATCTGTCTCTGTTGATCAGCATCAAACCGCAGCACTGGTGTTTCCTGCGAGCCGCCCGTGCCGTGTTTCTGCAGACACAGCATACTCTGTCCTGCGGTTATCTGTGGTCATTCGCTGCTGATATGAGGACAGTTTGATGGTTGATTTCTTTGGGGCTTTGGCTAAAGTTCAGTGCGATAAAGCAGGTTGTAGATAAACACTTGTTTTCTCAAACACACTGACCTGTTCACCCGTTTCTGTACAAAACATTTGAACACTCTGTCATCCGCTTTAGACAGCAGCCTGGATGAGACTGTAGACAAATTTAGCACACACTGTTAAGAAATAGTATGTACTAAATAATGCAATAGATAGATATTTTGAAGAATATGTGTAACCAAAGAATTGCTGGTACATTGACTTCCATAGTGTTGTTTTCATACTATGGAAGTCAATGGCTACCATCAGTGACTTATAATTTTCATGTAGTTTAACTTGATGTACTAAAATTAATAGATTAAATTAAATTAAATTACATTTAATTTAATTTAATTTAATTTAATTTAATTTAAGTGCTATGTAAACAGGACAAATAAAAAATAATTAAAGCTGAAATAATTAAAATTAATTTAAAGTAATAACTGGAGGCCATTGACTTTATTATATTTATAGTATTTTTTTCCATACTATGCAAGTCAATGGAATGGCTATCATCAATGACTCATTTTCATTTAGTATAACTTTTAATGTACTAAAATTAAATTAAATTATATTAAATTAATAAAAACTATATAGATAAAAAAATACTGAAACTATGAAAACAAAAATAAAATTTAAAAAAATTAAAGCTAAAATAAAAATTTATAAAAACTGTATAACAAAATGACTAAAACTTTAACTAAAAACTGATAGACTAACATGGTATATTGTTTTACCATATTATGGAAGTCAGTGCCTACCGTCAATGACTTCTCATTTTCATTTAGTTTAACTTGAAGTACTAAAATAAAATTAAATAAAATTAAATTAAAAAACACACAACAAAATTACTAAAACTTTAAAATTAAAATAAAATTAAAAATATCTAAAGCTGAAATAAAAATTAATAAAAACTGTATGGACTAAAACACAACAAAATGAATAAAATTTAACTAAAATTCAAATGAAAACTGGTAGCCATTGACTTCCATGTTTGTTTGTTTGTTTGTTTTTTCATACCATGGAAGTCAATGGCTACTGTCAATGACTTTTCATTTTCATTTAGTTTAAGTTGATGTACTAAAAATAAATAAATAAAATAAATTTATTAAAAACTGTATAGACAAAAAAAAAACTATGAAAACAGAAAATATAAAAATAAAAACTAATCCTACAAATGAAATAAAAATTAACAAAAACTGTAAAGACTGAAACACACAACAAAATTACTAAAAATTCAAACTTAAAATGAAAACAGAAAATATAAAGATTTAAAAATTCATAAAAACTGTATAGACTAAAACACAGAAAAAATGACTTAAACTTAAATTAAAATTAAAATGAAAACTAGTAGCCATTGACTTCCATGTTTGTTTGTTTTTTCATACTATGGAAGTCAATGGCTACCGTCAACTGATTGGTTCCCAACATTCTTCGAAATATCCTCATTTGTGTTGAACAGAAAAAAGAAGCCCATTCAGGTTTGGAACAAAATAAGGGTAAATAAATGATTACAGAAATTTTATTTTGGGGTGAACTATCCCTTTCACATTAATGAGTCATGTGTGTGTGTGTCTATATATATATATATATATATAATCCTGTACACCTATTTTCATTAGAAATAGAAATTTTTAGCTTATTTAGATTCATATTATTTTTTATTACCTTAAAAAGGTTTAAATGCATTCAAACAATGTTGCAATGTTGCAAATAATGTTTCTTCCTACAACTGTGAGAATGTATCAAATACTAGTAATAGCATAAAAAAGTTTAAATAGCATCAGACACTTTTTTTTTTTAGAACATTCCCTATCAGGTTAGCGCTATCTGCTTTGCCACATCCAGCAGTACTGGTTTTCATTTTCTGAATGAGACTGGCAGCTCAAATCCCTGATGACACCCGATCCTCTGAGAGACAGAATGAGTTTTCCAACAGAGTCGGAGCATTAAACACAAACATGTTCTGCCCAGAATGATCAGAGTCGGAAAGATTCATCTGTGCTTCTCTGACTTTATTTCACACCATGGTTCCCGAGTTGTGTTACAGATTTCAGCCTAAATTTACTGTTTGATGTCATTTTTTTACCCAGCATGGGGAAAATGAATATCAAAGGCATTTTTGCATCATTTAAAGCGCTTGTATTCAACACTTTTGTAGCATTCGATTTTTTCCCCTCTATAATGTCAGGTTTCTTTCACCAGTAAAAAGTCGTAATTTAGTATTTCATGACTGTTCTCCACCTTCTCTGACCCTTAAGAATTAAACAGGCTGTTTTTGCTGCTGTCTTTATGAGTGTAAATGACCTCTGTTGTGATTGGCTGACCTCTTCACATGTGTAATGAGTAACTAACGACGCCCACACCAGGCTGCTGAATGCTAAATAGCTGTTAATATGTAAATGCAGCCGGACATATGGAAATGTGCTTTTGATTCTGATATCATTATCAAGATTCGTGTTTTTTTTTTTTTTAAGTTAGTATTAATAAATGGTCTTGAGGGAGATTTGCGATGTAGTTTGTCTAGAAAGTACATCAAATTCAGAAAATCCTATTGTCCATAATGAGCTGGTGTGAGAGTCCGTTTTAGTTTTGCTGTGACCTTGGTGTCCTTGACATACAGCATCACTGGAAATGTCAGTGTATGATATTTCAATGTTTTTGAAGGTTTGAGGTTCATAATTACTAAAAGTTCATGCAGTAAAAATTGACTCCAGAGATTAAATCATCCTGTATATATATATTATATATTTATATATAAAAACTATTTAAAAAAAAAAAAAAACTGAAATAAACTTTAAATAAAATTAAAATGGAAACAGAAAATATTCAAATAAAAACTAAACCTAAAACTGAAACAAAAATTAAGAAAAACTATGTATACTAATACACCCAACAAAATTACTAAAACTTTAAAATTAAAATAAAAACATTTTATTTTATTTTATTACTAAAACTTTTTACACAAACTTTTTTTTGTGCATTTTCTATCATTTTCTGCAACAAAAATGGTTCCTTTAACTGTAATGAAGTGATTTTTCTAGTTTTATTATAGACATTTTCTGTCATTCTTTGTGAATTTTACTAAAAATTATAGTAAAAATAGTTTCAAAGCAATTTTTTTGTTTATTTTCTATCATTTTCTGCAACAAAAAATGGTTCCTTTGACTGTAATGAAGTGATTTTTCTGGTTTTATTATAGACATTTTCTGTCATTCTTTGTGAATTTTACTAAAAATTATAGTGAAAATTGTAGTAATTTTTTTGTGCACTTTCTATTGTTTTCTGCATTTCTTATTTTATTTTATTTTAGCCAACTGCCAAGGACAGATTAACAAAAACTGTGTAGACGAAAACACACACCAAAATGACTAAAACTTTACAATTAAAAATTAAAACAAAAAATATCAAAATAAAAACTAAACCTGAAATAAAAATGAATAAAAAAAAACTGTATAGACTAAACCAACCAACAAAATTACTAAAACTTTAAAATTAAAATTAAAACTGAAAATATAAAAATAAAAACTAAACCTGAAATTAAAATTGAATTAAAAAAAACTGTATAGACTAAAGCACATCAAACTTTAACTAAAATCTAAATGAAAACATAACACAAAAATAGACAAATCTAAAACTAAAATAAAGATATAATATATGTATAGACAATAACACAACAAAATTACAACAAACACAACAAAAAAAACGTTGAAAACCGAAAATACAAAAATAAAAAATATTTCCACAAACTGTCTTATTAATAAACGGACATTACTTTAAAACAATAGTATCTCAATGATACTAAAAAAAAAAAAAAAAAAAAAAAAAAAAAAAAGAGCACCAGGCCTGTCGCCGAGTTCATTGTCTTATCTTATGAAAACAACATATCAGTGTCCCGAGAAAACCTTGTATGGCAGAATCATATGAGGAAAAGACTCACATTTCCCCTGTAGGAGATATTTAGATATTAGCATCCAATTCAGGGCCGATATACCCAACTGAAAGGCACCTTGGCGCCTGTGTGTGTGTGTGAACACGTTACTGTGCGTAGGAGCGTGTCTCAGACACGACGATGGCGCTGATCTAATCGTGTGAATGTAATTAGGCTTTAATTGCTCAGCGTGTGGGCCTCTGGCATCTGTCTGGGCCCCAGACGGCAAATAATGCCCTCTGACGCTGTCATCTCCTAATCTCACTGTTACCAAACACCTCCACACAACTCCCACTGAAACCAAACACCTCCGTGCCGCTGATGGGAGGATGACGACACGCCTTGCACTGTACTTCATTTGTAACGTATTTCGTAACTAACTAACCAATCCTCTTTTTTCACATGCTAACATGTTAGAATGAAATAAAATGACGATCTATAATGAGAGTACATTGTACTAATAAGCTTTGAAATAAAATAACAATGAGATGGAATCAATCATATTTGGGTTTTTTGTTGTTGTTGTTGTTGTTGTTGTTGTTTTTAATTGCATCAGTATTTATGTAATTTCTCAGAAATTTCTTGTGCATTACAAATAATTACAAAAAAATGTAAAATAACACTAAATTCAGCATGAAATTTTAAAGTAAAATGACTGAAATTGTATTTTCTTATAAAAACATACTGTAAAAATGTAAGTGCTGTGTTCTTTGTCGCCAAAAAAAAAAAACTAAGTAAAAATTAAAATAAATTATTATTATTATTATTATTATTATTATTATTATTATTAATAAAATACATCTTATTAAATATTAGATTTAAAAAATAACATTGTTACATGATCAGTGTAATATGTATTTATATATATATATATATATATATATATATATATTTATTTCTTTTTATTTTCTTTTTTTTTTAAAGTAGAAAAATTGAAAGGGATTTTGTTTCCACGATGTAAAAATGGATTTTTGAAAGATGTAAATAAAACAAAGACTACTTTTTTTCCTTTGTGAATTTTAAAATTATAGTGAAAATTGTTTTTAAATATTTATTTAGTGCATTTTCTATCATTTTCTGCAACAAAAATGGTTCCGTCAACAGTAATGAAGTGATTTTTCTAGTTTTACTATAGCCAATTTTTTTTATTTGTCATTCTTTGTGAATTTTACTAAAAATTACAGTGAAAATTTTCAAAATAATTTTTTAGTGCATTTTCTGTCATTTTCTGCAACAAAAATGGTTCCTTTAACTGTAATGAAGTGATTTTTCTAGTTTTATTATATACATTTTTTGTCATCCTTTGTGAATTTTACTAAAAAATATAGTGAAATTTGTTTCAGAGCAATGTTTTAGTTAATTTTCTATCAATTTCTGCAACAAAAATGGTTCCTTTAACTGTAATGAAGTGATTTTCCTAGTTTTATTATAGACATTTTTTGTCATTCTTTGTGAATTTTACCAAAAATTATAGTGAAAATTGTTTCAAAGTAATTTTTAGTGCACTTTGTCATTTTCTGCAACATAAATGGTTCCTTTGACTGTAATGAAGTGATTTTTCTAGTTTTATTATAGACATTTTTTGTCATTCTTTGTGAATTTTACTAAAAATTATAGTGAAAATTGTTTCAAAGTAATTTTTAGTGTACTTTGTCATTTTCTGCAACAAAAATGGTTCTGTTGACTGTAATGACGTGTTTTTTCTAGTTTTATTACAGACAATATTGGCACAAATTACACTAATCAAGATATCATCCTTCATTTTAATATTTTGAATCGTAGCTTGACTGTAAATTGAATTACTTGAAATTATGAACAGCTTGTAGTTTTTCTAACACTGGGTTTAATACATGTTTCTGTGTGTGTGTGTGTGTGTGTGTGTGTGAATGATACACCGAGATAAGCTTCATTCCTGTAAAATTCATCCAGCCGAATGTACAATAAGATCTGAGACAGGTCTCGTAATCCAGTGCTGTAAATAGACTTACAGTCCTCCTGTTACTGACCCGATATGAAGGACACCAGTTACACACACACACAGCGAGTGTCTAAAGATCACGTCCCTCTGGATATTTTTATCCGGTCATAAAGAGAATCACACAAGGAAGGATTGTGTTGTTTTTATGTGATAGAATGAGAAAACCAAAAAAAGAGTGTGTGTTTATGAGACTAATATTATAATTAACAACCTTTATTTGTCTCATTGTTCAGATTTGTGGCCATACAGAGCTGCAATACGCATTTGGGTTCATTGTGTTATTGTGCTCATGGTTTGCTTTGTGTATTTTCCCCAAAAATTAAAGTTTGCTGTTAATTTAATCACCCTCAGGCCATTCAAGATGACTTTTTCTTCAGTAGAAAAGTTAGCTGAAAGTGTGGTCCTTGGTGATTCATTAACTGCAAGTCAGCAGCTGAGAAACACATGAAACAGTGAAAAACACATAAACAGGCAAGACAAAATGAATACCTGTGATTCCTGATAATATACTGAGGTCTTATGAAGCAAAACGATCAGTCTGTGCAAGAAACTGAACATTATTTACAATATTATTACCTGTAATCCAGAGCTTCAAACAAACAGTCCAAAGTGATGCCCGATTCACAAACGAATCATTCTTTTAAACCAGTTCTTAGATAAAACAGTTCACCAGTTTCTCACAGCTTATGTAAAAATGTGGATTGATTCAAGTTTATTCACTTCATATGCTTAGACATGTAAAACACTTTTTTTACATCATTACTGGTGCTTTATTATTATTGTGTATGCGTGATATCATTGCATGATAACACAAACAAACTGGAGAATCAGTTCATTGAAACAAACTGTCCAAAAGAATCAGTTTGTGGAAAAGAATCAATTTGATGATCTAGTTTCTTGCACAGGCTGATCATTCCACTTCATAAGACCTCAGTATATCATACAAAAGCTACAAATACTCATTTTGCATTGCCTGTATATTCCTTTTTCACTCTCAAAGTGAGTTTAGCCAATGACTGGCATTTTTTTTTTGAATTACCAACGACCAAGGTCTCAACTAAAATCTTCTTTAAATGAACAGCAAATTGTAATTTTTGGATGAACTAAGTTCTCTTTCGTGTCTTATTGCGCTTAAACTGTCAAATACACATATGTTTTTGTTAAGAACACACAGGAGTTACAAAAACAGTCTGTGAAGGTAAACTGCTGGGAAAGAAATCGCATTTATATTAGATCTGTGTGGCAGCAGTATAATATACAATAATAAATCAATAAATCCACTGTTTTCTTGTCTCCTCTGAGGCTGGGACTCTAAATAGTGTTCTGTGGTCATCTGTGAAGCCAAAGACAGAACAGTTAGCATACTTCGCTTGAACTTTTGCCATGGCGTTAGAACTGGTACACCGTTGTCGCTTGCAAAAACAGAATGGCGACGCTGTGGGTGGAAATGTGCACATTAAAAGAGAAGTCTGAATTTACAGATAATGTACTCACCCCCTTGTCGTCCAAGATGTTCATGTCTTTCTTTCTTCAGTCATAAAGAAATTATGTTTTTTGAGGAAATCATTTCAGGATTTTTCTCCATATAATGGACTGATATGGTGCCCCGAGTTTGAACTTCCAAAATGCAGTTTAGACGCGGCTTCAAACAATCCCAAATGCAGTTGTAAACGATCCCAGCCGAGGAAGAAGGTTCTTATCTAGCGAAATGATCGGTTATTTTCATTTAAAAAATACAATTTAAATACTTTTTAATCTTAAACGCTTGTCTTGCTGTGCCTGAACTCTGTGTATTCTGACTCAAGACAGTTAGGGTATGTCGAAAAACTCCAATCGTATTTTCTCCCTCAACTTCAAAAATCATTTCAAAATCATCCTACATCACTGCAGAAGTACCAACCTAGTCTTTGCAAAGTGAACATGCAAAGAAGATCAAACACCCTTAACAAAAAAGGTTATACAGCGATATAAGATGATTTTGAAGTTGAGGAAGAACATGAGATGGGAGTTTTTCGACATACCCTAACTGTCATGAACCAGAAAAAAAGTTCAGGCGGATTAAGAAAAGACGAGTGTTCGACGTTAAAAAGTATATAAATTGTGTTATTTCAATAAAAATAACAGATACTTACCCTTCTTCCTCCGCTGAACTCGTTTACAACCACATTTTGGATCGTTTGAAGCCGCATTTAAACTGCATTTTGGAAGTTCAAAATCGGGGAACCATATCAGTCCATTATACGGAGAAAAATCCAGAAATATTTTCCTCAAAAAATATAATTTCTTTACAACTGAGGAAAGAAAGACACCAACATCTTGGATGACAAGTGGGTGAGTATATTATATGTGAATCTTTGTTTTGGAAGTGGACTTCACTTTTAAACATGGAAAAAGTCAGATTTTCTTGATATGTCCCCTTTAAAAGAACCCATTTTTTAATCTAAAGTACCTTTTTCCACTATAAAGAAGCTTTTGTCCATTGGAAATGTTCTATGGATGTTAAAGGTTCTTCATGGAACCATCAATACCAATAAAGAACCTTTATTTTTGTGAGTTTACTGATGGTTGTTGTGTATTTTTTGTGGCTAATTCAGCTGTGCTGATGTTTATGTGGTTTATTGCTGTTGATCTGCTGTTTGTGTGTTTATTCTCAATGTTTAACTGAGTTTTTTTGTTTTATTTCAGTGTCTGTACGGCTGCTATGTCCACTCCTCCATCATTCCCACCTTCCACCGCCGCTGCTACTGGCTGCTGCAGGTAAGAGTTCAGCCCCTTCCCTTACTATCCAACCCTAAATGATGCATCAGATGCTGGGCTAACAAGAAACACAACTGAAACATCTTTCATCACCATCCTGTAACTAATAACTCTATCGTCTTGCGCTCTATGCCTCTCCCTCTCTGTTAAATGCATGAACAGTCTGACAGTGATGGCAGTAATTGAGGGTCATAAACACATTTGTCGAAGTATATTAGCAGCCAGAGGTCAATGAATGCATTGAGCCTGTTGACACGTCATAGATAAAATTCTCCTGTTTGGCTTTTTTATAAGTTCGTTTGGGGTGTTCACACATAGCCAAAATCGATCTCTGAGACCCGTGAAACTACCTGAGTGTTGTCCGGAGACTGACAGAAACTATAAGCGAGCGGGATGTGAGGGTTTTTGCACCGCAAGCAGCATCAGTCGAGATGTGCAAGCTTTCATTTCTCACCCTCATCATCTCAGCGGTGTGGGACGCAGTCTCCAGCTGGCCATCAGACCGCTGATGCTGCACGCCGCTTCATTTACATGAGCTAAACGGTGACTAGCCCACTAGAAGAGCTCTGTTTGGGGCCCTAGTTGACTGGTGAAATTAGTAGTCATGCAGTTTGTGTGAGTTTGAGTATGTGTACATGTGTGTGTGATTGTTTTGCCCACATTGTTGAGACCAAATGTCCCCTCATGGATAGTAAAACCTGAAATCATCTGCACTGTGTGGAGCAGCAACGGCGCCCATGAGGAAACGACTTAATAAACATACTAAATAATGTCTTTGTGGAAATATAAAAACGCAGTGAGTTAGCTTTAGGTGCAGGGGATAGAAAATATTATTAGCTTAGTATAAAAACAATCAATGTAAAATCCCCACCATGATGGAAAAGCAAGTGTGAGTGTGTGAGTTTGTACTTTGGAGATGAAATTGCCTCCAGAAGTGAGCTAAATCTGACAAAACCGTTCTTTGGGACCTTCAAGGAGAAATAATATAAAAGTACATAATATTATTCTTTTTTTATTCTAAAAGTGCAGAACGTTTGCTTTTCCAAGTCATTTTAGGTGTGCTGATATAACAGTCTGATAGCACTGGGACTTTTCACTGTTTTTGAAAAGAGAGACTGTCTGATTTTTACGTGTGAGTCTTCTGAATCATTTCCTCAACAAATTCATTCAAAAACACTGATTCATTCAGTAACAAAACAAGTGGATTTCTTTATGAGTGAATCTTTGAATCATTCCTTCAACCAAACCACTGATTCATTCTGTAACGAAACAAGTGACTGTCTTAGTGCGTTACTCAATCAAATCATTCTGACTTCAAAAACACTGATTCGTTAAGTAGCAAAAACACTGATTCGTTCAGTAACAAAACAAGTGGATTTTTTGAACTAATCTTTTGAATCATTCCCTCAACAAATTCATTCAAAATCACTGATTTGTTCAATAACAAACAGTGGATTTCTTTGAGTGAGTCTTTTGAATCATTCCTTCAAAAAATCTTTCAGAAACACTGATTCGTTCAGTAACAAAACAAGTGGATTTCTTTACAAGTGGGCCTTTTGAATCATTCCCTCAAAAGATTCATTTAAAAAAACTGATTCGTTCAGTAACAAAACAAGTGGATTTCTTTGTGAGTGAGTCTTCTGAATCATTCCCTCAGCAAATCCATTCAAAAACACTGATTTGTTTAGTAACAAAACAAGTGGATTTCTTTACAAGTGAGTCTTTTGAATAATTCCCTCAATAAATTCATTCAAAAACACTGATGTGTTCAGTAACAAAACAAGTGAATTTCTTTATGAGTGAGTCTTTTGAATCATTCCCTCAGCAAATCCATTCCAAAACACTGATTCGTTCAGTAACAAAACAAGTGGATTTCTTTACAAGTGAATCTTTTGAATTATTCCCACAACAGATTCATTCAAAAACACTGATTCGTTCAGTAACAAAACAAGTGGATTTCTTTGTGAGTGAGTCTTTTGAATCATTCCCTCAGCAAATCCATTCAAAAACACTGATTTGTTTAGTAACAAAACAAGTGGATTTCTTTACAAGTGAGTCTTTTGAATTATTCCCACAACAGATTCATTCAAAAACACTGATTCGTTCAGTAACAAAACAAGTGGATTTCTTTGTGAGTGAGTCTTTTGAATCATTCCCTCAGCAAATCCATTCAAAAACACTGATTTGTTTAGTAACAAAACAAGTGGATTTCTTTACAAGTGAGTCTTTTAAATTATTCCCTCAAGATTCTTTCAGAAACACTGATTTATTCAGTAACAAAACAAGTGGATCTCTTTACAAGTGAGTCTTTTGAATCATTCCCTCAATAAATTCATTCAAAAACACTGATGTGTTCAGTAACAAAACAAGTGAATTTCTTTATGAGTGAGTCTTTTGAATCATTCCCTCAGCAAATTCATTGAAAAACACTGATTTATTTAGTAACAAAGTGGAATTCTTTACGAGTCATCAGAAATCAGAAAGTAAGGGAGTGTATTAGGATCAGTATGAGATCTATTAATACATGTATGGCATCATATATTTATAATCGCAAGTGCATCAGAAAACAGGTTGATGTTTAGATGAAAGTCAGTTTAGGTGTGCGAGATGAACTTCAGCGAATTGCACCTTGAAAATTACCTATGAAATATCTTTTATAAAAATCGAATCGAATCCCCCCAAAAGTCATTTTATAATTCACACTGTGTGTGTGTGTGTGTGTGTTCGGTCCAATCTGAATGGAGGTGTAGTGGGAGTTAAGGGATGAAAACATAATGTTAAATCATAAAAGAAAAAGAGGAGAAAAGAGAAAGAAACCATGTGAAATAAGCACGAGAACCCAGTGGTGATAAAGCGAATCTAAGCTGTCGGATTTCTCACAGTTACAGAGGCTTGAGCTCAGCTGGGCAGGTAAGAATGATTGATTACAGAGCGAGCGAGTCCACCCACATTACACACACGGAGAGTAAACCAACCCATACACACTCACAACACTTAAAACTTTCATCTTTACACCGGCACACCTGCCCAATCACAAGCAGATTATCATCAGCAGCGTTTGATTTATGAAGCAGCGCTTGCTACATATTAATGTTATAACGCGGGATGGTGTCTGCATACAAATAAAGCGCAACAGTGGGGCTCTGAGGTAAAAATCCCATTCATTTACTCCATAGAAAAATTGATTTTTAGTGATAATGTGTAAACCCTTCAGCGCAGACCTGCCGTGAGCTCTGAGATTGTTAAGTGATGGTCTAAACTTCAGACTTCAAAAAATCATATTTAAGAGTGAAGAGATGTGAAAAGCTCCACCAATGAGGGAAAAGTCGCTGTTACTATGGCAAAAGAGCAGCATTGTGAATGTAAATATATGTAAATGTCCTCTGTTATGATTTAATGCTTTTGAAAGAAGTCTTGTATGCTCACCAAGGCTAATTATTTAATTCAAAATACAGTAAAAACTGTAATACTATTACAGTTTATAATTAAATTACATAAGATAAAATATCTTGGTTGCGTTAGCAGTAAGGAGTCATTCAATAGAGATTAACGGGTATAAAATGAATACAGGAAGTGTCGTGTTGTGCTGCACATGTAAAGAGGAAGCGGAGGAGCATGTGACCTGGAGTGTGTTAAAAAAATAAGAAAGCAGAAAAAATCTGTTGTTAAAAATGTGTTGAAATTACAATAATGAAACGCTAAAAGTTTTTTGAAAAACTTTTGAACGCTAAAAAATTTGAAAAACAAATACAAACCACAAAGGTGATGTATTTATAGATGGTTTAACCTATTATAGCTGGAAAATAAATAAACAATGATTTTTTTTTCTGTTCGAAAAGTGTTAAAATAATTAAATAAAAAAGCCGAAAAAAAAAATTCTGTTATTAAAAAAAAAAAAAAAAAAGAAAGAAAGTAGAAAAAACTTTTGTTAAAAATACATTGAAAAAAAAAATACTGAAACACTAAAAGTTCTCAAAACTTGAATGATAGATGATTTAACATGTATATTATGACTTGTAAAAAAAAAAATAATAATAAAACAAACAAACAAACAAGCAAATAAATAAATAAATAAATAAATAAATAAATGGAAAATAAATTAAACTAAAACAGAAAAAAATAAAGTATTCTAGTATTTAGTATTATTCTAGTATTCTAGTAAAGTATTTTTCTATTGTTAAAAATGTTGAAATAAATATTAAAATATAAAAAAATAGTGAACATTACAAATTTTCTGTTGTTGAAAATAAATAAATAAATGCTTATATAAAAAGGCAGAAAAAATTTTGTTTTCCATTGTTGAAATGTGAAAATAGATAAAGAAAAACACAAAGGTAAAGTATTTATAAATTATTTAACCTACTGTAGCTGGAAAATAAATAAATAAATAAATAAAAAAATCAGAATTTTCTATTTGTAAAGAAAATATAGAGAAACTGTTGTTAAAAAAATATGTTAAAATAAATATATTGAAACACTAAGCCTTTTAGAAACTTGAAAACTTGGGGCCGATTTAACATATATATTATGGCTGGTAAATAAATTGAAACAAACAAACAAACAAATAAAAAAAGGAAACTAAAAATATAAAGTATATATTTTTTTCTGTTGTTAAAAATGTTGAAATAAATATCAAAATATAAAAAACCTAAAAAAGAATGTTTTTGTTGCTGAAAATAAATAAATAAATACTTAAAGGCAGAAAAAATACAAGCTGTCATTTTCCACTGTTGAAATGTCAAAACAGATGAAGAAAAACACACAAATCAGAACTGTGAAGTATTTATAAATGATTTAACCTATTATAGCTGGAAAATAAATAAATAAAAAATAATCAGATTTTTTTTCTGTTCATAAAAAAAATGTTAAAATAATGGCATTGAAAAAAACTGAATTTTTTTTCTTTTAAAAAAATTTAACTTGTTAAAAATATGTATATATGTAAACAAAAATACTGAAACACTAAAGGTTTCAGAAACTTGAAAACCAGTGGCACCAAAAAAAAAAGATAAAAATAAATAAATGTAAAATAAGTTAGATTAAAAAGTATAAATTTTTCTGTACTTAAAAATGTTGAAATAAATATCAAATTATTTAAAAAGAACTGATATTTTTTTTAATAACTCATCTTATAAAAAGGTAGGAAAAGCATTTTTCCATTGTTGAAATGTCAAAATAGATAAAGAAATTAAAATCAGAAAGGTAAACAATTTTTTTCCTGCAGTTTGAATTGCTAAAATAAACAATAAGATTAAAGTAAGGAAAGAAAGAAAGAAAGAATGAAAGAATTAAAAATAATGTAATAAAATAAAAAGTATTTTTCCGTTTGTTAAAAAATGGTGCATATATTAAATAATGAAATCATTTTTCTGATGTTCTGAAATGCTTTCTTGTCAGAGCTGGTCAGACGGTCTCTTTTTATGAGCAGAATAAGCTGCAGTGTGGACCAGACTTGTGACAGTCAGGAGTCTAGACTAGCTCCCCTTCATCTCTCAGTCCTGGAGGCTACAGACGGCCCCAAAAGAGCCTTTTATTTATTCATTCAGCCATGCTTTTTGCCAGCGGTCTGCAGTGGCGTCTGAAACCCAGTATGGCGTGTGACATGATTGCTGTTTATCGTGAGTGTCATCTGAATCTTTATGCGTGAGAATGTTTTTAATGTCATACGGTGCAAATCACAAAACGCAGATCACGCATTGCACAAAAATGCATGAAGTTGGTTTTCTTTTTCCACACGTTCTCGTTTTTCTGTGTTCTTTCATTCTTCCTCACCACCTCTTTTTGATTTCATGTCTTTTGACAGCCTGTTGAAATTGTGACCACATTCTTGTATTGCAGTTGACCCGTCCATTCACTTCCATTTCATGCTGAGTAAAGCGAAGCCATTTGCTGTTTCCGCCGGGCATTAGGGAGCGATGCGAGTCTCTGCTGGACTCTGCTCAACACACTTCAGCACTGCACTCAATTCAGCTCCACAAGCACAAATACAGCCTCGTTCAGAGCACACGCCTCCATACTTAAGGGGGTCGCACACCAGACAACATGTTTTTAAAATTCTAATAGATTGTTTTGTATGAGTGTACGCATGTTTAAAATCATGCTGCACCGCAAAGCGCCACTCACATATTTTTCCATAAAAACACATTATATTTGTGCCACATTATTGTTAATGTACATAATGACTTCATCCTAGGCTGGAAGATTGTGTATTGTGCTAATTGTGTATCTTTCAGCTAAACATTTGCCTTTCTGTGTCTTGAATAAAGTTTGTATGCTTTGTATAGAGAGCTTTAATAATATAACTGTCATCTTTTTTTTTTTGTTTTTTTGTTGTTGTTTTTTTTGCTTTATTTTCCTTATTTTGTTTCTAAAACTTTTTTGCTGCTGTAACTATCCAGAAAGAATTCAGGCAACTCTCTGTGAAAATAAAAAAAATAAGAAAAAAAAAAAAGAAAAGAAAAGAAAAGAAAAGAAAAGAAAAAAGAAATGCATAACATCATTGTGGAAGCCTGTTTCCACTTTTGAACAAAAACAACATTTTTCTTGTAATTTTGACTTGCTAATTTATTTCACGGAATTGTAACTTTATTTTCATTTTATAATAAACTTAAAACCCTTTCTTGTTTCAAAATGTATCTCACTATGACCTGTTGTATTTTGTTTTACTCTGATGTAAAAATGGACTGCCATACATTATCAAAGTTAAATGCATTAAAAACCTTAAATTGATGTGAATTTTTTTTTTATTATTATATTTTTTTTTTTTTGTTTGTTTGTTTGTTTTTTTTTAGAAATTAATAGTTTTAAATTGATCAAAATTACAGTATTTATAATGCGTCAAAAGACAGGTCATAGCGAGATACATTTTAAAACAAGAAATTATTTTATATTTAATATAGAATTACAATAAAGTTACAATTCCAATTTTATTTTATTTGTTATTTGGTTTTTTTATTTCGTTTTTATTTTTTTATTTATTTTTTTATTTAATTTTATTTATTTATTTTGATGTTACTGTAATTCAAAAGTCTGGGTTTAGTAAGATTGATTGATTTATTGATTTATTTATTTATTAGAAACTAATAGTTTTATTTACCAAAGATGCATTAAATTGATACAAAATTACAGTGTTTATAATGTCAAAACAAAACAATACAACAGGTATAGTAAGATACATTTTAAAACAAGAAATGATCTTATGTATAATATAAAATCACAATAAAGTTACAATTCCAATTTTATTTTATTTGTTATTTCTATTTATTTTTTATTTTATTTCATATTTATTTCATATCATTATTTATTTATTTTTATTAGTTATTTATTAGTTATTTTTATGTTACTGTTGTGATTTAAAAGTCTGGGGTTAGTAAGATTTATTTATTTATTTGTTTATTAGAAACAAATAGTTTTATTTACCAAAGATGCGTTAAGTTGATAAAAAAAATTACAGTATTTATAATAAGTATTTATAAAAGTATTTATAAAAATACAACAGGTTATAGTAAGATAAATTTTAAAACAAGAAATGATTTTATGTTTAATATAAAATGACAATAAAGTTACTGCAGCTGTAACATACAAAGTCAAAATTACAAGAAAAATCACAAATATCTAATTTTGTTTTTGTTTAGAAGTGGAAACAGGTTTCCATATTAATGTTTTGCATTTCCATTTAAGTGGAACATTTAATAGAAATTAATAAACAATGTTACTTATTTTATTTTATTTGATTTCATTTTATTTTTATTTTTTTATTTGTTGTATTTTATTTTTTATTATTATTTTATTTAGTTATTTATTCAAAAGTCGGGTGTCAGTAAAATTTTATTTATTTATTTATTTTATTATTTACAGAAATTAATAATTTTATTCACCAAGGATGCATTAAATTGATCAAAATGACAGTGTTTATAATGTTACAAAACATTTCTATTTCAAATAAATAATCTTCCTTTGAACTTTCAAAACCTCTAAAAAATTCCATCATGGTTTCCAAAAAATATGAAGTTTTCAACAGTGATAATGATTAAAAAAAAAAAAAAAAAAAAGCATATTAGAATGATTTCTGAAAGATCATGTCACTCTGAAGACTGGAGTAATGATGCTGAAAATTCAACATTTCTTCACAGACATAAATTACATTTTAAATTATATTCCAATAGAAAACAGTTATTTGAAATTGCAATAATATTTCACAATTTTACAGTTTTTACTGTATTTTAATCAAATAAATGCAACTTGGGTGAGCCTTTAAAATTTCTCTCAATAAAATGTTTAAATCTTACAAACCCTGAGCTTTTGAACAGTACCTGAGTTCTGCAGATTCTGTTATTGTAGTTTTTAGTCCACATCTCTTGGTGTTAAGTACATCTGTATGCCAGTGTACTCCTAAAGTTGACAAAAACTTTTAGGTGATATATGCATATAAAACCGACTGTCTTTCCCTTCTGGGAAATTGGGCCAAAATATTGATGACTCAACTTGTTTGCAGGGGACATATGCTAATTTTTGCAGATGCTCTCTAGAATAAGAATGTCCCTCCCAATGAAAGCACCTGCGACTGACGAAAAGTAGCAAGTTAACTTAAGGAAAGAGGACAAGCGCTCTTTCGATACGAAAGAAAACCACACATTTCATATCAAGCTAGCTTTAAAATAAGTATTTCATAACAAAAGTTCGCAGCGGCCAGTGACACTTAAACCCTCGGAAACTTTAGGCATTATTCGATTCCCTTTGAAGTTCAGCGCTGTTCTTTCCCAAAAAGACTAACTTGAAAAGTGAAAGCCGTGACTTCAGCACCCTAAGCCCTCCGTCTGAACGCTACGTGACACGTCGAAGCCTTTTTGTCAAGTCCTTGAGGAGAACTGGGACTTCCTGTGCCCGCCAACCGGAGCGAGGTGAAAAGCACACACGCACAGGCGTTTGTTCGTATCCACAGATCCTCAGGAGATGCTTGTGACCCTCACTCAGAAGAGGTCTTGAGACAAATGTGGCGTGTTGTGGAGCCAGTGAGCCATTAGTGCTGTTTTCCCCTTGACCTCTCAGACAGGAACAGCCATTATGCTGTTGTTCGAACAAAAACCTCAAGGTGGGTTCAGTGTTTCAAAGCCCGGCAGGTTTCCACTGCAAGTAGCGCTGGAGAGGTAGTTTCTGAAAACATAAGGGAGCGTTTGCGTGTCCGTGTGTGTGTGCGTTTGAGAGACAAACCGACAGAGAAAGAACAGCATAAGTCAGGGAGCAAGAGCTCACGGCCCATTAAATAATACATCCTTCCTGAAAGGCCTTAAGGTAGCGCTGAAGCCGAGCGGGTCTGGAGCTGATTACAGGCAGCTGAAGGAGCCGTGTTCGGCTGTCAGCCTCTGACCCAAACACCCTCAACTGCTAGGCTATAGAAATAGAAAGGCACGGTGGACGCTAGATGAACCTCTTGCCTACCGTGCAAGCTAAATAAAATGTGAAAAGATGTAGAAATGTAACTGATTTATCCAGATTTCATAACCAAAGGCTCAAGTACTGCATCAGGAAGCACAAAGAGTTCTGTAGCTGTACACTCTCAGGAAGAAAATGTGGCTTTACCCTTTCAAAAGGTACTAATGTGTATTTTTTAAGGAAAAATGTACTGTTTAGGGATTAATACGGTATAACAATGTACTTTTCAGGTTTTGTACTGCTTTTTTTTTCTGAGAATGTACAGGACTGTTTAGTTCCTTATTTTATTTTGACCTTGAACCTTTCCTTTACATTTTAGATTTTTTTTTTATTCTTTTAGCCAACATTTCCTTTTGAACATCTGGTCCGTGTATTTAAATTATTATAAAATAAATGTATAATTATATGTATTTTGATATAAACAATTTGTTTTTAAACAATTTTTTATATTTTTAAATTTTTATGTGTTTTATATCATTTACTTCACTTCATTAAAATATGAAAAATAGGTGTATAGTTTAGACTTAGCATTGTATAGTTGCTTCTATTTTTTATAAATATAATATAAATATTTATATAAATATTTTGATAATTTTATATAATTTAATTATTATATATTACAGGTGCTTTATGCAAAAGAGTTAGATAATTAAATTATATATAATTATGTGGGTTTTTTTTCTTTTTTTTAGTTTATTTAATTATTTATTCATTTAAGTATTTCATTTTGAAGTTCTGGTACTTTTATTTTAGTTATTATAAATATATATATATATATATATATATATACACATAAATATTATTTATGTATGTATACACCATATGTTCATGTCATTTACAGATATTTTCCAATATTTAATATACATATATTTTAAGTACTTAATATTTTCCAATATTTAATACACATATAAAATTTATATGTATATTAAATAAATAAATTAAAGAAGAGAGAGAATATATATATATATATATATGTATATATATATATATATATATATATATATATATATATATATATATATATATATTCTCTCTCTTCTTTAATTTATTTATTTTTGTTAAATAACACAAAGACCTTGTAGCTTTCATTCTCATTTTAGCATTTTGTTTTACTTTTATTTAAATAATTGTATAAATCAAACAATAAATAAATTAATTTCTAATTGTATATTTGTTATATAATTTGTTATAAAAATATTTTTAAAGAAGACTTTTGTGCTCAGCATTTATTTGATTAAAAATACAGAAAAAACAGTAATATTGTAAAATATTATTGCAATTTAAAATAGTGATTTTCTATTGTAATATACTTTAAAATAGAATTTATTCCTGTGATGAAATGCTGAATTTTCAGCATCATTACTCCAGTTGTCAGTGTCACATGATCCTTCAGAAATCATTCTAATATGCCGATTTATTATCAATGTTGGAAACAGTTGTGCTGCTTAATATTTTCTTAAAAAGAACAAGATTTATTTAAAATAGAAATCTTTTGTAATAATATACACTGTATAATGTAAATATAGACATAAATATTTGTATATATTTTATAAATCACTTATTATATATGGTATAAATACAGAAAAAAAGCTCAATACTTTTTATTTTCTTTTGTTAATTTATTTATTTTTGTCAGTTTAATATTATTTTACACTATTGTCAGCAGGTAACCTTGGCAATAATTAATGTAATGTGAAAACTGTAGTGCTTTATGTGCACAGATTCATGCAGGTTTTGTTTCTGGTTATGGCAAAAAAAAATACTGAAACTGACGGAAGGAGTGAGGGAGGCAGATGTGTTGGAGGATGAGCGACGCATTACTGAAGCAGGACTGAACAGTCACTGCTCTAGAAGCTTCTCTGGACTTTCACTTTGGACGAGTGCAGCTTCAGGTCTTTCCCACGAGACCAGAGAGTGCAAATGAAAGAAAACAGAGGAGCAAGAGAAGCAGAGAAAATAACAGCTGAAAAACATCACAAAGGCCCAGCTGCTAATTGAAAAGAGAGCAAATTAATTACGCTAATGAAGCAATTAAAGGGCTGTCACGCAACCAAGCCTCTCTTTTAGGCCGGTAAGCATTTTGTTTCTCAAGCATTCCCCCGGTGTCTGTGCGCAGGAAGATGCAGAACACTTTCTCCCCGTTCCTCTGTTTCTTCTCCTTAATTTACACAGTTTTAATCTAGTGAAACACGAAGTGCAAGTAATGAGCCGAATTAGGATATTTGCAAACTGAAAGGTCAAACAGAGGTCGTATCATGATAAAACAGTATGCAAACGTATATCTCAGGTTGATTTCTCTTTTATTTCTTTCTAAAGATGCACAGTTTTTCTTGTTTTGATATACAAGAAGACAGAGACTCGTTAAGAATATCATTTTTGCAGTAAATGAAAAATCAATTTCCTAAAAGATATAAAACAGTCTTTCTTTCCTCTTCTAACCTCAGTTTCATTGATGTACACAAACTAGACTACAGACAGTTATAAATGAACTCTTTGGCCACACATGCATACAAAACACACACAAGGATTGATGTTTGCTTGTCGGCCTTTTCAATATTTCAGACCTTACGTGCAGACAGGTGTGTGTGTGTGTGTGTGTGTGTGTAGATGTATTTTTGAGTATTGTTTGAGACCCAACATGCATCATTTTTTGTCTGTGCTGTCCAGCAGTGAGTGATGTCATCAAACGCAGACGCTTCTGCTCGCCTCTTTTATCAGACTATTGGGAACCTGTGAGGAAAATGTATTTTATATATGTATATAAATATCTTTTTTTCCCCACATGTTTGAATAATGTATTGTGTGCGTTTTCATCATCCGCGTTGTAATGATTAATGCAGTATTGATATCCTCAATTAATTTTGCTATTATGCCACTGTAGACCTTCCCAGCTCTCTTGCACATCTCCATTTGCTTAAGAGACGTCTCTATTCCCCGTGGCAGATGCCTGTCAGTAACGCTGCATGTTTGTTCATTTGTATTCATGCAGGTCTGTGCGTATAAATACAAGTGACAAAAAATGATTAACCCTCTGATGCTGATGTCCTCTAAAGTCATCTCTAGAAAGAGCCACTTTTACTGTTCAGATTAATTAATATATCCAAACCACTATGAGTGATGACCTTTGACCCATACCTATAATATTTTTTTGACTGTCCACTTTGTATGTCATTGCATTTTTAATTCATAAATATAATATAACTTAATAATATAATAAGTATTTACCACTTGTCAAATGCATCATTTTAAAAATAATTATACAAAGTTATGCAACAAAGGGTTAATGCAGCAGAAATAATAATAATAATTATTATTATTGTTATTATTATTATTGTTACTTTGGAATTATATTATTGCATTGAAGTAAAAATTAAAAAAAAAAAAAATCCCCATTATTAATTAATGCAACAAAGGGTTAATACAGCACATTAGACTTTTTTCTGTACAAAATGCTTACATTTGAATATTAATAATTAGTAGTAGTAGTAGTCATTGTAATATTACCATATTATTGCATTAAAGTAGAACCAAAAAAAAAAATCTTGATTTTCTGTGATTTCATAATTCATGCAACAGGGGGTTATTTGAAAAAAATGTATAATTTTGAATATTAGTAATCAGTAGTAGCAGTAAATCAATTTGAATAATCATTGCGTTAAAGTAGAACAAAACAATTGCTTTTTCTTTGATTTTCTGTTTTAATTATTCATGCAACAAAGGGTTAATACTGCACTTCAGGCTCTTTTTCTGGAAAAAAAGCATAATTTTGAATATTAATAATTAGTAGTAGTAAATACATTTAAATGATCATATTACTGCATTCAAGTAGAACAAAATTACTTTTTCATTGATTTTCTGTGTTTTTGTAATTCATACAACAAAGGGTTAATACCACACGTCAGACTCTTTTTCTGGACAAAAGCATAATTTTGAACATTAATGATTTATAGTAGTAGTCAAGGTAAATAAATTTGAATTATCATATTATTGCATAAAAGCAGAACAAACTAATCACGTTTTCCATAATTTTCTATGATTTAGTAATTCATGCAACAAAGGGTTAATACAGCATTTTAGGCTCTTTTTTGCATAATTTGCAAATAAATTTGAATGATCATATTATTGCATTAAAGTAGAACAAAACAATTACTTTTTCCCAGATCTGATTTTCTGAAATTTAATAATTAATGCAACAAGGGGTTAATATAGCACTTTAGACTCTTTTTCTGAAAAAAAAATCTGAATATTAATAATTAGTAGTAGTAATCATAGTAAATCAGTTTGAATAATCATAATATTGCATTAAAGTAGACAAAACAGTTACTTTTTCCTTGATTTTCTGTGATTTAATAATTCATGCAACAAAGGGTTAATACAGCACCTTAGGCTCATTTTCTTTACAAAAAGCATAATTCTGATCAATAATAATTAGTAGTAGTGGTAGTAGTGGTAAATAAATTTGAATTATCATATTATTGCATTAAAGAAGAACAAAACAATTACTTTTTCCTTAATTTTCTGTGATTCAATAATTCATGCAACAAAGGGTTGGACAAAAATTATAATGAATTTGAATATTAATAATTAGTAGTAGTAGTAGTAGTAGTCATAGTAAATTCATTTGAATGCTCATATTATTGCATTGAAGTATTATTTATTCCATGATTTTCTGATATTTAATTCTTGCAGCAAAGGGTTAATACAGCACTTACAGCTTTTTCCCCCCTTCAAAATGTCCTTGTAAATTTGTTTTAATGTCATAATCTATAGCAGCAACAGGCTTAAACACTATAGACAACCTAAAGAAATGCCCCAGCATGTAGATGAAGTGAGCTGAGTGCAGATATCAGTGTCAGGAGCCTCTGGGCAGGTCGGTAAAGATGAGCCGCACTCACGGTTTAAATGCAGAAAACCTAATGGGTTACAACACACACTTCTGTGTCCACACATAAAGCCCTCGCATGTGAAGGGAAATTGCCCTTGAAATGAATATGGTGTGTGTGTGTATGTGCCCTGGGCAAAGAGCAGCTTAATGATGGACACACTGGAACATTCATCATCACGTTCACTGCGTCCAGCGCAGCTATTAAACACAGCCTAGAGTACAACACACACATTTACACTCACGCAATATGCTATGCATACAGCTACTCACACACACAGACAGACTATATGATCGATAGATGTCACGCATGAACACAGCGACATGCCTCCAGAATGTCAAACACTCTGCGGCCGCTGTTTCTGTCCCCGCTGTGTGCGTCTGATTCGCTTTTAAAGCAAGCGGAACGGGAATAGTTCATGCAAGAATTAATATTCTGTCATCATTTTTCCATATCGTGAAAGTGGAACAGAACTGCAGCTGTCGAGCTTCAAAAAAGCACCATAAAGTATCAGACAGGAAGATTTCCGCTCCATAAACACTTGCGGTCTTTTTCCTCACACGGATCTTATATTCCTACTGCATTTGTGTGTGTTTGCAAATGTGTTTTGGACGAGACACACAGCTGAAGTACAGCAGGTGCGAGACGACTCCACTTATCGACACACACGTGCTTGCAATGCAAGATCCACCTGTGTGGATGAGAGAAGGAGAAAGGGAGAGAGAGAGTATTTATACACTTAATTTATTACCTTCATTATCTTTGATGAGATGGGAAGCAGTTTATGGTTCAGCTACACTGGCCGCACATGCAAACATGCGTATTTGTGTGTGTGTGTGTGTGTGTGTGTGTGATGTGTGTATCTTATCAAGGCTTGTTGCCAGGTTACAGCCGTGTTGAAACTGCCATAAGCAACAGCAAGTATTGCACCATTGGGAAGCGAACTAGAGTAAAAATTCAGTTCAAAAACAAGGAAACTTTTAGGTGAGTCAGCACATCGAGGAACAAATTGAGCTTTTGACAAAGTAAAACCATCTCAAACATAAAAAGTAGAGTTTTACGGGACATGCACTTATTCTAGACAAAGAAACTGCTACAAGAAAAGGCTGTTTGATTGTATAATAGCACAAACTTATTTTGCCTTTATACATGACTTTTAGGTAAAACTGAAATCAAAATTACAACAATAATAGATCAACAGATGTGCAACAGAAGGTTGTACAGACTGAAGAGATGAAATTTTTGGAAAATGTGGAGAGAAAAAAATTAATTTACTTGTTTTTCAGTAAAAACATCATAACATCTTTCGAACAAGATGTGCAAATATTTTCTTCCTTTCTTGTTGTCTTGCTTAAAGCTTTTGATTTTTGTTGTTTACTTCTTTAGTAAGTATATCTTGTCATAAGGATGTTAAAATATTTTTCCTGGGAAGCAAGATAAATATACTAATGTAAAATTATGTTCTTTAAAGCACACATATTGCTACGAGTGGAGGAAAAACAGGTTACGTGACTTCTTAGAAACAACAACAAATCTGATATTTTTTCAGACAGTATGCATCTGGTGGTCCAAAACTGAAATTATGTATGTGCTTCTGTTGCAAAAAGTCATTCTTGTTTCCAGTAAAAACGTTTTAACATTCTTTTTACAAGATGAGCAATTTTTTAAAGTTTATAAATAAGTACTTATACTTTTATACATTTTGTAAGACTCTCATTTTGCTTCTGAAGTAAACAGAACTTGTTTTAAGGTTTTTCTTTTTACTGAAAACAAGATAAAATACTGATTATAAAATATTATTTGCACACACATTTTGATAGAGTTTAATACTGATTAAACATTTGCGGAAAAAAACTATCTCTTTGGAGTGTAAAATTATTGATCATAAATTCTACTTTCAGATTCATTTAGTGGTTGTTTATTAAACATTTTGGCCACTTTGATTAAATCAGCCTATTGAAGGATCCTTAGATCCTTACATGCAAATTATTGTGTTGTGTTTAAATTTTATGTTTGTTATTTAATTTATATCATTTATTTACATAATTATTTATAATCATTTTATAATCATTAGTCATTCACATAATTAATATTTTACCATGTGACATTTCCACTATCAGTGCAGAAAGTGTGAATATTGGCAGATTTCAAACAGCAGATTTTAAAATAGCATGAAACCAGACAATCAAATTATTTATTTATTTATTTTATTTTATTTTATTTTATTTTATTTTTTTTTTTTTTTTTGCAGATAATATGCATCAGGTGGTCTGAGACTCAAACTATGACTGTAAGCCTGTCTGTTGCACAATATAATTTTCCTAATCAATACTTTTGTCTTGTTTTCCAGTAAATGCATCTTTAAGGATGTTTAGATTTTTTTTTAAATGAGAAACCAGACAAAATACTGATTGTAAAAATGTCGATATAGTTTAATACTGATTAAAAATGTAAGAAAAATGACTTCTGCAGTGTATAAGCTTCAAATCTATTTAGTAAATATTTGATTAAATGAAGCCATTTGTCCATGTGCAGATTCCATTGATTAAGACTTTAAAATGTTGTCATGTGAAGTTTCCACAAGCAGTGCAAAAAACATAAAACCCTCATTAGATTTCATCAGGTCTAGTATTAAGGAAAGACCTTACAAAACTCTGTGACTCCCTGAAATTGCATTACCAGACAATCAAATTGTCATTTTTGCAGACAGTGTGCATCAGGTGGTCAGAGACTGAAACAATGTAAGACTGTAAGACTATCTGTTCCAAAAAATTATTTTCCTAATCAATATTTTTGTCTTTTCCAGTAAAAGCATTTTAACATCCTTCAAACAAAATGGGCATTTTTTTCTTCATGTCTTGAATGAAGCTTATAAATTGACTAAGACTGTTATTTTGCTTCTCAGGTAAATACATCTTTAAGGATGTTTTGATATTTTTCACTGAAAAACAAGACAACACTGGTTAGAAAAATTATTTGCATGCATATTTTGATATAGTTTAGAACTGATTAAAAATGTAAGAAAATGACTATTGCAGTGTAAGCTTCATGCTCATAAATTCAACTTTCAAATCTATCTAGTGTTTATGAAATATTTTGACTCATTTGATTAAATTAAGCAAACAATGCAGAAAATGTGAAACTCTCATTAGATTTCATCAAATCTCATAGATTTTAGGTCTAGTATTAAATACAGATCACACAAAAACTCCCTGAAACCAGACAATCAAATTGTCATTTTTGCGTACAGTATGCATCAGGTGGTCAGAGACTGAAACAATGCAAGACTGTAAGACTGTCTGTTCTGTTTCCTTATCAATATTTTTTTCTTGTTTTCCAGTAAAAGCATTTTAACATCCATCAAACAAAATGGGCATTTTTTTTCTTCATGCCTTGAATGAAGCTTATAAATTGACTAAGACTGTTATTTTGCTTCTCAAGTAAATACATCTTTAGCGATGTTTTGATATTTTTCACTGAAAAACAAGAAAATACTGTTTAGAAAAATTATTTGCATGCACACTGATTACAAATGTACAAAAAAGACTTTTGCAGTGTAAGCTTCATGCTCACAAATTCAACTTTGAAATTTGTTTAGTGCTTGTTTATGAAATATTTTAGCTCATTTGATTAAATGAAGCAAACAGTGTCGAAAATGTGAAATTGCATCAAATCTCTTAGATTTTAGGTCTAGTATTAAGTACAGATCACACAAAAACTCCCTGAAATTGCATAAAACCAGACAATTGTCATTTTTGTATACAGTATGCATCAGGTGATCAGAGACTAAAATGATTTCTGTCTGTTGCAAAAAAAAAAAAAAAAAAAAAAAAAAAATCATTTTCCTTGTTTGTTTTCTAGTAAAAGCATTTTAACATCCTTCAAACAAAATGGGCATTTTTTTTCATGTCTTGAATGAAGCTTATAAATTGACTAAGACTGTTATTTTGCTTCTCAGGTAAATACATTTTTAAGAATGTTTTGGTATTTTTCACTGAAGAACAAGAAAACACTGCTTAGAAAAATTATTTGCATGCATATTTTGATATAATTTAGAACTGATTGAAAATGTAAGAAAAATGACTATTGCAGTGTAAGCTTCATGCTCATAAATTCAACTTTCAAATCTATCTAGTGTTTATGAAATATTTTGACTCATTTGATTAAACTTTCACCGTCCGTTTACTTCACCATATTACAAATAAATCCTGATCTAATCATGACAAACTATACATCGTTGGAAAGGTCTAAGACTCCTAAATAGATATTTGACAATATTTTTGTGTTAAAAAATGAAGAAAAGCAATAGATTAATATATGTCAAGAGTGCAACTTAAAAAAATCTACATCATAACAGGAGTTCTGACCTTTGTCACAAAACACTTTCTTCGTTGCCTTTTTCCCTATCACGTTTTAGAAATCATAAGAAATTATATATCAGTTAAAAACTTGAAATCTCAAAATTCATCCTTTGAAAGGCATTTTAAAATCAGACATTCCATTACCACAGAAAATGTACATCAAAATCATATTACAAAAAGTCTGGATAGTGCATTTTTATGTCTGTGTTCAAAAATGGGAGTGACAGTTAAAGGGTTAAAAGAAGCAAATAATGCAGAAAGTGTGAAATTCTCATTAGATTGCATCAAATCTCACAGATTTTAGATCTAGTATTAAGTACAAATCACACAAAAACTCCCTGACTCCTTGAAATTGCATAAAACCAGACAATCAAATTGTCATTTTTGTATACAGTATGCATCAGGTGATCAGAGACTAAAATGATTTGTTGAAAATTCCTTTTCAATATGTTTTCTTGTTTTCTACACTGTAAAAAACAATTTGTTGAGTCAACTTAAAATAATTTGTAACCTGGCTGCCTTAAAATTTTAAGTTCAGTCAACTCAAAAAAGTTTATTCAACTTGAAATGTTAAATTATACTAAGTGACAACTTAGATATTTGAGTTGAATCAACTTAAAATTTGAAGGCAGCTGGGTTACTTACCCATCTGTTAAGTTTAGCAAACACAAATATCTAAGTTGTTACTTAGTACAACTTAACATTTCAAGTTGAATAAACTTATTTTGGTTGACTGAACTTAAAATTTTAAGGCAGCAGGGTAACACATTATTTTAAGCTGACTCAACAAATTGTGTTTTTTATTTTTTACAGTGTAGTAAAAGTGTCCTTCAGACAAGATGGGCAAATATGAATTATTCTCCTTGTCTTGAATAAAGCTTATAAATAAAAATCTTTTAGTATGTTTAGATATTTTTTTAATTGAAAAACAAGACAAAATACTGATTGGAAAAATTATTTGCAACTATTGCAATATTGCAGTGTAACCCCGATGCTCACAAATGTAACTTTAAGATCTATTTAGTGTTTTAGTAAATATTTTTGCCCATTTGATTAAATAAAGACATTTTATCATGTGAAGCTTCCACAAGCAGTGCAAAAAACAAACCTCTCATTAGATTTAATCAAATCTCATATATTTCAGGTCTAGTATTAAGTACAGATCACACAAAAACTCCCTGGAATTGCATAAAACCAGACAATCAATTTGTCATTTTTGTATACAGTATGCATCAGGTGATCAGAGACTAAAATGATTTCTGCCTGTTGCAAAAAAATCGTTTTCCTTTTCAATATTTTTGTCTTGTTTTCTAGTAAAAGTGTCCTTTAAACAAGGTGGGCAAGTATTAATTATTCTCCTTGTCTTTAATAAAGCTTATAAATACATCTTTTAGTATGTTTAGATATTTTTTTTTATTGAAAAACAAGACAAAATACTGATTGGAAAAATGATTTGCATGCACATTTTGATATAGTTTAGAGCTGATTAAAAATATAAGAAAAATGACTATTGCAGTGTAAGCTTCATGCTCATAAATTCAACTATTTAGTGTTTGTTTATAAATATTTGATTAAATAATGTGCAGTTTCTCATTATATTTCATCTAAGTACAGATCTAACAAAACTCCCTGAAATAGCATATAACCAGACAATCAATTTGTCATTTTTGCAGAAATATGCATCAGGTGGTCCGAGACGGAAACTACACAAGTCCCTTCTGTTGCACGTATCACATCTGACACCTTTGAGCAACTGCATCCCCTTTCCAGAATATTCTCGCTCATCAAAACGGCGAGGGGTGGTGAATGTGCTGGCGTAGAAGTTTTAGCACGAAACGGTAAAATCTCGCCTTCAAAAGGCAAACAAATAACGCAATCCAATTTCTCTCTTGTTTGAGACTGTGATGAAATCAGCCAGCCTTTTTTCCCCTTTAAATCTACCAAAGGTATTGTGCAAACACCTTGAAATATGCATCCCTGAATGTGTTAGCTTTTTTCCGTCTCCCATCTGGTCGCTAACGCTGCAATATTAAAATGCTAATGGGGCCGCCGGACAGACGCTGAGAAAGGAGAAGTTGATTCCATCTTTCACGGAGCCTGTGAGAGACGTGCTAACTCTTTCGGGCAAGATTGGCTCTATTTAAAAGCCAAAGGTGATGCAAAGACAAAAGGAGCGGATTTTAAAGTCGAGTTCTGGCCTGTATCTCATCGATTAACTCAGAAGGTGTGACTGGTTTGGGCAGGGAGGGAGGGAGGGAGGGAGAGCTTGGAGGTAGATTGATAGAGAAGGTAAGTAAGTGGCAGCAGGGGAAATTTATTGACAGTTTAACATTGACAAAGCTTCAAAAATGGCTCGAGCTGCCGCTGCCACCACATTTCTCTCTGTCTGAACTCCCACATCAGCCTTTCCCTCTATGTAGGTTGGCTTTTAGATGTAGATGAGGATTTCTTCATTGTGACTGAAACTAAATCCTGTATGGCTCAATCTAGTCGGCAGCTAAAAACAGAATAAGAGCGACAAAATTCAGTCATTTAAATAAATAAGGAATAAAAGGGATAAAAATCCAAATAAGATTCAGGATTTAAAAATGAAAACTAAATAAATCACTACCTAAATTACTAACCCTAAATATGAGCAATACACTGCATATAAAATAAAATAAAAGTAAATAAAATAACATTTTTAATCATTTTTAAAATAAAATAATACAAATTTAACATAACATTTTCTTAACATATAATCATTTTAAAATATTTTTATATTTGCTACTTATATTTTTATGTAAATAATTTCCCATATATAATATAATTATATAATAAAAAATAAATTCTATATAATATGTATTTTTTCACTTTCTTCAGTTAATTTATTCATTTTAGTCAAAAAGGATAAAAATCTAAATAATATTCAGGATTTAAAAATAAATTGTTTTATTAAATTATTTAAAAATGCTTTTACTAAAATTTAATAAAAAAAATTAATTTAATTAAATTAAATAAATTAAATTAAATTAACATTTTTAAGCATTTTAAATAAAATAACATTTTTTATCATTTTAAAGTAATAATCATTATAAAATAAAAATTATTATACAATTATATAAAAAGTGTTAACTGCTTATAATTTTAATTATAAAATTTAATTCTATATAATTATTCATTTTTTCACTTTCTTTAGTTAATTTATTTATTTTCGTCTAAAAGGATAAAATGCTTTTACTAAAATTCTAAACTAGATAACTTTTTGGAGAAAAAAAATTTAAATAGTAACTTGCTAACCCTAAATATGTGCAATAAACTGCAAAATAAAATAAAATAAAATAAAAATATTTAGTAATTTTTAAAATGAATTAATCATTATAAAATATTTTTTATATATTATACAATTTTATAAATAGTGTTAACTGCTGATGTTTTTGTGTAAATAATGTCCTATATAGAATATAATTATATAATTAAATTCTGTATAATTATGCATTTTTTTCACTTTCTTTCGCAATTTATATTTTTACTTTTATTTAAATAATTGTACAAATAAAAAAATAAATTGCTAATTAATGAAAACATCCTTAATAAATCCTTGATAAAAAATAAAATAATAATAACTTCTGGTGTATGTGTGTGTGCGTGTGTGTGTACATTAAAAAAAAAAAAAAAAAAAAAAAAAAAAATATTTTTTGTGTATTATAGAATTATATAAATTAACTACTTCTATTTTATATAAATAATTTCCATTTTTCACTTTCTTTAGTTATTTTATTTCTTTTTGTCAGTTATTTATATTTCAACTTTTATTTAAATAATTATATAAATAAAAAACAATTCTAATTGTATATATCTTATATAAATAATTGTATAAATAATGGTGAATATTTGGTATATTTATTTATTTGTTTTTGTCAAAATTAAGTGAGTTTTTTACTACTAATTAGACAGAAATTAACTTTTTTCTTTTGAATTAAGTACACTGGCAGATATTCTTCTTTTAAGCACAAACTAACTTTTGATTCATTTTTTGAGAAAACGAAACTTATCATTTTGCTTCTGAATTAAATGTATCTTTATGTCAAAATTTGAAGATCGTTGTACTGGAACACAAAGACAAAAATACGGAGGAAGAAAATGATTTTGTGCAGTGTATGAATGTGATTCTTAACAAAATTTCTCCCACTTTCTTGGCTAGAGCAAAAGAAAATGCACAGCACTCCTGGCTGTTTTTCATGTTGGTTTAAGTCTATAGCTCCATGTATCAGCCGTGTCCTTTGAGTGTATATCTGCGCGCTTCGGTTTGATTAGTCATTCCAAGCTGCCGGATTTCTGCCCCCAAAGCTCCACGTATCCCCTTCACACCCACGAATCATGCTTATAGCGGCTGAGCTTTAAACAACACCTATTACTCTTATGCTGTCAATTAGGATAATTTATGGCCGTAATTCTGAGCCGGCATGAATCGCGGTGTTTTGATGTTGGTAAATACTTAGAAGTTAATTGGGGGCATCTGCTCCGGGGAGTTCGGGCGAAGAATGGGAGACTGTTGTGTTTTCACGCGTGCTTGCCAATTAACGACTCCCACCTCCATGCCACCCAACGCAAAACAACTCGCAGAGCTGACGTTTAGTGCATTTGCTCCTCCACCGTGGCTCAGATTCTCTGGGGTGGGTGTTTGTGTTTAGATGGAGTTGTAATTGCATGGGTTAATTTCACTTTGTCTATTAATGCTTTAACTAGATGCACTTTTGGCCCTGTGGACTCTGTAAAGCACACTTTCATGCTACACTAGAGTTCATTTGTTCACTAATTTAATCTGCTACCAATATAAATCAGTGCAAATCATGTATCACAAAAAAATTCTAGCCGGACATCTATAGTTGCAAAAATTTAACTTTTTTATGAAATTATCAATATAACGGTTTTGGAATAATGATTGGCTCAGATTTTGCATTTTAATTCTAAATATTCACACATGAAATTATAGTTCACCCAAAAATTAAAATTGTGTCATTTACACACTCTCATGTCATTTAAAACTTGTGTGAGTTTGTTTTCACTGTTGAACACAAAAGAAGATATTGTGAAGAATGTTGACAACCAAACAGTTGACGGTAGCCATTGACTTCCATAGTATTGAAAAAATACCATTATATATTAGGGGTTTTTTTATACATACAATAGAAGTCAATGGCTATTGTCAAATGTTGGTATGAGGGATTCTATATCTTTTTTTTGTTTATTTATTTCTTTATTCATTTTTTAAACGTACAGTAGAAGTCAATAGCGACCGTTATGGGGGTGGAAGTCAATGGCTACCATCAACTGTATAACTTTTTTTTTTCATACAGTTGATGGTAGCCATTGATTTCCATAGTATGGACAAATACTATGAAAATCAATGGCTGCTGTTTGTATGGGGAATTATTATTTTTTTAAATTTAGTTTTTTTTTTTTTTTTTACATACAATAGAGTGGATGCTATTGGCTACTGTCAGCTGTTTTTATAGGGGAAAATTATTTATTAATTTATTTATTTATTTATTTTTCATACAATGGAAGTCAGTGGCTACCGTCAACTGTTTGTATGAGAGACTTTTTTTTTCTTTTTTTTTACGTACAATAGAAGTCAATACCATCAACTGTTTGTATAGGGGAATTTTCTTTCTTTATTTATTTATTTATTTATTTTATTGTACGTACAATGGAAGTCAATGACTACCATCAACTGTTTGTATTTATTTTTTTATTTGTTTTTTTTTTTTTTTTACATACAATGGAAGTCAATGGCTATTGTCAACTGTTTGTATGGGGGGAATTTAACCTTTTTATTATATATATATATATATATATATATATATATATATATACACACACACACACAAACAATTTTTTATTTATTTAATTTTTTGTTTTTTGTTTTTTACGTACAGTGGAAGTCAAAGGCTACCATCAACTGTTTGTATGAGGGCCTTTTTTTTTTTTTTTTTTTTTTTTTTTTTTACATACAATCAAGTATGTAAAATCAAGAAGTCAATAGCTACCGTCAGCTGCATAGGGGAAGATATATTTTTTATTTTTTTGTTTTTGTTTTAAATACAGTGGAAGTCAAAGGCTACCATGAACTGTTTGTATGGGGGGGGGGGTATTTTAATTAAATATCATAATATTAAATATTGTTAAAAAAAACATATATTATATAATGTATATAATACATAGTATTTTATATTATGTAATAAAAATATACTGTTTTTGTCTTCTAAAAAATGTTACATAAAATAAATATAAAATATAATAAAAATATTCTAATTCCAAAAGACATTGTTTACCTTGATTTTTTTTTTTTATTATACTGTTTATGTATTTATTTATTTAATAACTATTAGTGCTTTAAAACGATTAATCGATTAATCACATTCAAAATAAAAAAAGTTTGTTTACATAATATATGTGTGTATACTGTGTATAATTATTATACCTATATATATATATATAGGCTTATAAAATATAATTAAAAATATTCTGTTCGCAACTTATATTGTTTATCTTGATTTTTGCAATATTTCATCCCAAGCTCGCTTGTCAATACTCTTGTACAGTGTGCTGGTATTATTATAGCCTCAGACGTATCAGAACAGCCAAAACCATCTGTCTAATACATGTTTACATGGACCAACAGTTTAAAAAGTACACGGATGAAATAAAAACCAGTGAACTGCCCCTGAATTCTTGTAATAACCAAACCGCCGCTTTAGCTGCTGTCATTCTGTCTTATTAGGTATTATTTAGTCTTTCCTGACTCCTGTCTCCATGGTAAACAAGTGCACTAAAAATAATACTACAGTTCTAAAACTGTCGGTTGTGTTGAAAGTAAGGTCACAACTAATTGACAATCGCATTTTGTGTAAAAATGAATGTATAGCTGTTCGCTCCTAGATGTGCATTGTTTTATAAATGCAGTAATTGATATTTTACGATAAGGTTTTGTAGTGGGTTGGGGAGAGCTGACATGCAAGTTTTATTCAAGACATGTTTCCTAATTCTTCTCCATAAACTCAAAATTTTGGATTTTCTTTCGAGCTGGAACTCGGTCTCCTTCTGTGTCAATTTCCCCTTGCTTTTGTCTTTACTTCCTTCTTCCCTCATTACGTGCAGGCTTTCATCTCATCAGCGTTTCTCTCTTTCTTTTTCTCACTTCAGAACCCTGACATTGTGCTGGTCCACTACCTGAACGTGCCCGCCATAGAGGATTGTGGGAAACCGTGCGGGCCCATCCTGTGCTCCATCAACACGGATAAGAAAGAGTGGGCCAAATGGACCAAGGAAGAACTCATCGGGCAGCTCAAACCCATGTGTGAGTGTGGAACTACATTTCTACACTGTGTATTAGTGTGATATGCCTGATATAGACAAAAATATTCAGTTGGTTCAAGTTCAGCAAGTTTAGTTTAGAGTGGAGACCATTATTTATTCATACATTTGCTATATATTCATGGTCATTTCAGAGAAGCTTCATCTGTATCTACAGTGGCCCCAAAAAGTATTTGGACAGTTAATTACACTTGAAATATGAAAATATGAAACTGAATGTTATTGCATTAGAAAAACATGGCATTTGCTTTCTTATTTTGTGTTTGTTGCAGTGTTTTTGACATAGAAATTACATTTTATTTATTGCTGTAATAATTCCATTAATTCCATAATTTCATAGCGATCATTAAATTTATAATTAGCTCTGATTATGCATTTTGTTTAATCTACATATGCATAATACTTTTTTTTTACACTTTCAAATAATTTCACCAGATTATATCTTAATTGGGCATAAATATTATAATATTTTATATTAGAATTAGAATTTATAATATTTTTTATATTAAATTTCAATTATAGTTAATTAATATTATAATTAATAATATTTATGCTAAAATAAAATTGTATAAAATATAGTTTTAAAAAATTATACGTATTAAAATATTTAAATATGATATTTATCTGACAGTATTTATATTATAATTATAATTAGTATTTGTAATTATTATTAATATTTTATATTATAATTAATCATTATAATTAATAATAAATGTAATAAAATGCAATAAAATATTTCAAAAATGTCATTTAATAAACAAAATAAATATAAAATATAATACAAATATTCTAATTGCAAAAGACATTGTTTACCTTGATTTTTTTTAAAATAATAATACTGTTTATGTATTTATTTATTTAATAACTAGTGCTTTTAAACAATTAATCGATTAATCACATTCAAAATAAAAGGTTTTTTGTTTACATAATATATGTGTATATAAATATACTGTGTATATTTATTATGTATATATAAATACACACACATTAGTATATACTTAAAAAATATTTACATGTATATATTTAGATTCATATAATTGATATTATGTATAAATAGTTTTAATATATAAATAAATATTAATATATTTTTATTTTATATATAAATTTTCTTAAATATATGCATGCATGTACATGCACATATATTATGTAAACAAAAGCTTTTATTTTGGATGCGATTAATCGTTTGACAGCACTTTCGCACTTTTTTTTACATAATATATGTGTATACTATGTATATTTATAATGTATATATAAATGCACACACATACTGTATATATTTTCAAAATATTTGTGTGTATTTACATGCATATGTTTATATTAATATAATTGATATTATGTATAAATAGTTTTAATATGTAAACATAACATATTTTTCTTAAAAACATACATGCAAAATAATAATAATCATAATAATAATTAATAAAAAATGACAAAAACACAAAAAACTAAATCTAAAACTAAAACTGAAAAATAAAATAAAAATAATTTAAAAAATTAATTAAATTAAATAAAAAATTGGATAAAGATTTTTAATATAAACATATTTTCCTTAAATATATACATGCATGTGTGTGTATTTATATATACATAATAAATATACACTGGGCACACACATATATTATGTAAACAAAACTTTTATTTATATAGCTATATATTCATGGTTACTTCAGAGAAGATTAATCTGTATCTACAGTGGCCAAAAAAGTGCACTTAAATCACATTTAAAAATGTAATTGCATTAGATAATACAATATAAAAACGTGCCATTGGCTTTCATATTTTGTATCTATTGCATTGACATTTAGACATGCAGGTGCATGTTAGTAAAATATCCCCATTCTCTGGCGCTTTTAACTGTACAAAAGCAGCTGACCGCATTTTACACTGTCAGTGTTCACACATTGACACTCTCTGTACATTCACAGCAGTTATTTTTCTTGTAATATAAGAGTGACTTTTAAATCTGAACACACATCAATGAGTCATTAACTTCATGATGTGGTAGTGCAGCGCTGAAAGGGCAGGAGAACGCTTCTCACATCATCATCATCTCTTTGAATGACCTTCCACGAGTCAAACTCGGTGACGGTGCAGGACTGCCACCTTCTGCTGGCAGGAGCAAATCGCAGATGATTTTTTTAGCTGGAGTCAAATCTTGGAGGTGGCTGACTGCTCTTACCAGTCATGTATTTTGAATGACACAGGCTGTTCAGATAAAATGTGGTCCTGATGTGGCCCATATATGTACTGGGGGATGAAAGGAGCATTCTGGTTAGATGTGTGTAGTTCAGGTAAAACTAAAAATCCTAAAATATCAGCCAAAGAATAGCAATACCATTGCTATGTTGCAGAAAGGACTGATAAAGAGCCTGTATATTGTACTTTTGGAGCATAGGTGTGCCCTAGCACCCTGTTTGTTTGTTTTTTTCTAGTTATATGCATGCTTTTGTTTCACTTTTGCATATTGCATAAAGAAAATAATATTCTTATGTAAATTAAGCTAATTTTATATTTACTGTTCTGAATATTTTGCATTTAAGTGTAATTCCAATTATTCTCAACAGAGTTATTATAATTAACTAACACTAAAACCATTAAAACATGTTTTAGTACAAAATAAGTGTTAAAATAAAATAAAATAAAATAAAATTTATTCGGATAGCTTCCAAAGCTCCATAAATTTACATATAAAAAATACATATAAACTATGTAGATATACTTAAAAGTAATAATAATAATAATCAGAATGATAATTAATAAAAAATGACAAAAACACACAACAAAAAAATACAAAATCTTTAACTAATATTAAAGGTAAAACTGAAAAATAAAATAAAATGAAATAAAATAACACATTCATTTTATGGATAGCTACCAAAGCTGCATAAATTTTCATTTACATTTAGTTTAACTTGATTATTACTAAAATAACAGAAACTATAGCTGAAATAAAAATACATATAAACTATGTAGACATACCTAAAAGTAATAATAATTATAATAATCATAATTAATAAAAAATAAATTACAAAAACACACAACAAAAAATACTAAACCTTTAACAAAAAATTAAAAATAAAATAAAATAAAATAAAAAATGTTGGATAGTCAATTCAAAAAAAAAAACAATTGTGTGTTGGTGTGAGTGTGTGTATATATATATATATATATACACACACACACACACACACACACACACACACACAAACACATACATACATACATACAAACACACATATGAATGTGCATGATGAATATCTAAGCAACTGTGTAATGCAACTCGCTCAGACAAACTGATTTGTATTGACTAAAATCATGAAGTTCTTCTCTGAGTGTCTCTAATTGGATTGTGTCAGATGACTGTGATGTTTATTTCTGGACTGAAAGATGAAAAATGATGCTCTCAGTAGATGAAGTGCACAGTTGCATGCAGTGTTTTCTGTCAACATAAGAAGCAGCAAACAAGATGGCTTTAGTCACTGTCACTCCGCTCAAATAGATCTGTGATGCTTTCATCTCATTAAACCGGCCTCATTACTAAAACATCCTGCACATGAAACAGCAGAGAGAGAGAGTAAAAAGGTATTTGACTGGTAAAGGCTCCTTACATACATTATTAGTTGTAGTACCTCAGTAAGTCCAACAGATGTCAGTGTTGCGCTGTTTTACTTCATCGGGCTACATTATAACATTGTTTTGGGGTTGAGTGATCTGAAACAGCACCTGTTTATCTGAGTTACAGGAAGTAAAGCAGGTTTTTGTGGCTCTGTGGAAATGTTAAGAGTTGGATACACATTTTATGCTCTATGGGCAGCATCTGTGACGTTTAGTTGATTACCAGAGAACATCATTTCGAAGGGGAAAAAAAGCTACAGAAAAAGTGTACAGTAATGCACTTGCAGTGAAAGTCTGTGGGCTACGGCACTGCATAAATGCTTAAAATACGCTGTTCAAAGTTATATGGAGGCTTACATGAAATGTACACAAACAGATTTTCACAGAATTCAAGTTCTATACGTCTTCAACCTACGGAAAAGTTGTGTAACTTTTTTTTTTTTTTTTACCATTTAATGCTTTAACACTCAATTTAATGCATGTTTACAGTACATACAATGTTTAAATCCTGTAGTTAAGCTCAAAAAATGCAAGCAAGTTGGTAAATTTCATTTGTGCCTGGTTATATTTAAATTTCCAAATTAAAATTTCCAAATTATTATTATAGTCTGTAAACCTGATAACTTTATATATATATATATATATATATTTATATATATATATGTATGTATAATCAAGTTTGGGATCAGTAAGATATTTTAATTTTAAAAATACAGAAAAAACACTAATATTGCTATATATTATTGCAATTTAAAATTGTGGTTTTCTGTTTTAATATACTTTCAAATATAATTTATTCTTGTGATGCAAAGTTGAATTTTCAACATCATTACTCCAGTCTTCATTGTCACATAATTCTTTAGAATATGCAAATATGCTGATTTATTATCAGTGTTGGATAATTAAAAAAAGTTGTGTTGCTTAAATTTGTACATTTTTTTTTTTTTTTTTTTTTGGAAACTCTGATATTTTTTCAGGATTCTTTGATTAATAAAAAAAATATATATATATATTCAATTTTTAACTTTTTATTTTTTTTTTTATCAATTTAATGTATCCTTGCTGAATAAAAGTATAAATTTATTTAAAAGAAAGTAAGAAAGTAAAAACATATTGTGTATATTGTTACCAAAAATATTTTAAATAAATGCAGTCCTTTTTAATGTTTTCTTTTTTAAAAGTATACATGTTCCAAAAAATTTAATTTATTCCTGTGATAATAAATCAGCTATTAGAATTTTCAAAGATCATTACACTGAAGTCTTCAGTGTCACATTTATTTGATTAAAAATATGAAAAAATGCTGATTTATTTATCAATGTTGGAAAAGTTGTGTTTTCTATTTTTTTTTTTATTTATTTATTTATTGATTGGAAACTGTGATATTTTTTCCAGGATTCTTTGATTAATAATAAAAAAAAATGTAAATAAATAAATGTTTAACTTTTTAAAGTTATTTTTTTTAATCAGTTTGCTGAATAAGAGTATTCATTTATTTCAAAGAAAGTAAGAAAGAAAGAAAAAATCTATTGTGTATATTGTTACAAAAATTCTATTTTAAATAAATTGCTTTTTAAAAGTTTTATTTATTTCAAAGAAAGTGAAAAAAAGTCTATCACATGTTCCAAAAAAATATTAAGCAGCACAACTGTTTACAACATTGATAATAAATCAGCATATTAGAATGATTTCTGAAGGATCATGTGACACTGAAGACTGGAGTTATGATGCTGAAAATGCTAAAAATCCAGCTTTGCATCATAGAAATCAATTATATTTTAAAGTATATTAAAATAGAAAACCACTATTTTTAAATTTTACTTTTTTTTCCCTGTATTTTGAATCAAATAAATGCAGCCTTAATGAGCAGAAAAGATATCTTTCTGCTTTTAAAGCTTCTAGAATGTTTTGTGAGCCTGCATTACTGCGAAAACAAAAAAAAAAAAAAGTGAAAAAAAAAAAAAAGGAAAAAGATCCTTCTTTCTCGTGTACAGAAAACAACATTGTCAAAATGATCTCCATTCACATGGATCCACAAAAACAACTAAAAATGCTGTATTGCATGCCAGGCTAGTAGTTGACAATGTCATTTTATAAAGAAACATTACGCGAATACTTAATGCACATGAGCATGAATATATAGTTTACAGAAAGACAATAACTATTGTTTGAAATCTATCTTCAAAAGGCCCCCAAAATGCTCTGGCTGTGTAAATGAACACTTAAAATGCATAAAAGTGTTTGGTTTTTAGTTGAAAGCGGTGTTGTATAAATGCCTCCCTTAGAAATGTGACAAAATTACATGAGTGGTAATCAAAAGCATGTCACAGATGCTTCAACCCGGAACATTCTCCAAAAGCATTTGATGGTTTTGGTCCATAATGAGTGACAGCCGTGTAGACAGCGGTGGCGCAGTTAGGCCGTCTCTCCCCTGCAGTGTCAGTAGGGGGGCGCTGGCGAGGTGCCGGTCTGTGTGGCTGTCTGGCTGACGTCTGTGTCTCCTCCTCTCTCCCGGCAGTTCATGGCATCAAGTGGACTTGCAGCAACGGGAATAGCAGCACTGGCTTCTCAGCAGAGCAGCTCGTGCAGCAAATTCTGGACAGCCACCAGACCAAACCACCTCCCCGGACTCACAACTGCCTCTGCACGGGAAACCTGGGTAAGGGAACGGGCCTGAAATGATATCTCTGTATTATCTCCATTGCTTCTCGCACTTTATACCCTTGTAAAGGTGTCTCAACAATCTTTAGCAGTGCACATAAGTCAGTTTTCCATACGAACTCTTCCAATACCAAATAACACTATATTCTTACTGTATGACTATTGATTCATTATATTCTTCTTGTGTAAGGGTTTTATTTAGAGCCAATAATCCACATATCTAACAGTGATTTCACTGTTAGGTAGTATAAAATATAGTATATTTTTATACAAATGTGACCCTGGACCACAAAACCAGTCTTAAGGGTCATTTTTTTGAAACTGAGATTTGTACTGAATCTGAAAGTGCAAAAAAAATCAAAATCACTTTTAAATATGTCCAAATGAAGTTCTTAGCAATGCATATTACTAATCAAAAATTAAGTTTTTGTATATTTATGGTAGTAAATTTACAAAATATCTTCATGGAACATGATCTGATCTTAAATGATTTTTTACATAAAAGAACCATACAATGTATTTTTGGCTATTGCTACAAATATACCCATGCTACTTAAGACTTTGTGGTCCAGGGTCACAAATATAAATCTGGCTATATATTATTTAAGTTGGATTTAAATGTTTACATAAAAGACTCATGAGAGCCTTTTTCATCATCTTTTCAGATTATGGCCAGTAGATGGTAGTATTGAATCAAGTAAAAATGATAGAGTTGAGTACAAACCTTTCTCCAACACAAATTACTGTCAGACATTGATTAATGCGTTTACATCAAACAAAACAGATTATGAAACCAATGCATTAATTTTCTCTAAAATCATACTGATACTGTTGAGTCAAGTGAAAATAAATTTTTACATATTGCAAATATTTTCAGATGGTTTATAAGAGAAAATGATATGAAATCACTCATGATCTTGCAAATATTTTATCTGAATGTCATTTTTAATTATTGCCTTTTTGTATTTTGTAATATTTTTATCATGCATTATCAACGCATTCTCACTCCCAACTCATCACGTATGTGACCCTGGACCACAAAACCAGTCTTAAGTTGCTGGGGTATATTTGTAGCAATAGCCAGAAATACACTGTATGGGTCGAAATTATAGATTTTTCTTTTATGTCAAAAATCATTAGGATATTAAGTAAAGATCGTGTTCCATGAAAATATTTAGCAAAATTCCTACTGTAAATATATCAAAACGTAATTTTTGATTAGTAATATGCATTATTAGGAACTTCATTTGGACAACTTTAAAGGCGATTTTCTTAATATTTCGATTTTTTTGCACCCTCAGATTCCATATATTCAAATAGTTGTTTCTCAGTCACATATTGTCCTATCCTAAAAAATATCAATGGAAAGCTTATTTATTCAGCTTTCAGATGATGTATAAATCTCAATGTCGAAAAATTGACCCTTATGACTGATTTTGTTGTCCAGGGTCACATATTGACGCTTGGTCAGGACCCTTTGGCATCGGTTTTTGTGCAGGGTCCTCCATTGATTTCAGTTGTTTGCCTTATTTTAATGGTTTGCATGCATTTGTAAAAAATATAAATAATTTTATATGAATTTATACTTTCATTGGAGCACCTAAACCCACCCTTATCCTAAACTTACCCATTTCTGAACAATATAAAACATGTAACAGGCAAATAAAAGTACAGTCACAGGTATTTATTGCAGAAACTGACCATAAACAAGCAGAATAAAAACATTACAAACAAGTCATGTTGCATTCAGAGTGTTCTGAAGCCATACAATATCTTTAATATTTAAGCACAAACAGACTGAGCTTTACGGCAGACGAAGACGGATTCTTCTCACAAATCAAACATGACAAATGGCATGTTTAGGGGCGGGGTTGGGTTATGTGCTCGTAAATGTGTAAATAATGAAATGTAAATAAAACTTGTGACTGTTGTCACTGTTTCCAATGTTTACACTGGAAAATCACACCCCAGCATATATGCAATAATGGCAATATTACCCAATATATAATTTAATCATGACGATAAAATGTCCAGTGCCTTTTGCCTCAGCTTTATGACACCAAGGGTTTCTTATTTAAAGCAATGAAGGAACCTGCATGTCGAAAAAGTGACACTAAAGGGGTACCCTGTGCATCAAAAAGTGATGCCAAAGGGTCCTGACCAAGCGTCAATATGTGACGAGTTGGGAGAGAGAACATGTTGGCATTATACTTGTTCTAATTTGATTACATAATTACAAGAAATCAGAGGGACAGCTTTTCTCATGAATCGCAAACTAATAAAATATATCAAAATGCATGGTTTAGCTTTATGTGTGAAGTAATTCATTAATATTAACATAACTTAAAATGTGTCTGCCCTGTCTCTGTAGGTGCTGGAAGCAGCCTGCATCACAAATGCAACAGTGCCAAACACCGTATCATCTCCCCGAAAGTAGACCCACGCACCGGTGGTGCCTACAGCAGCACCCACTCTGAGGTTCAAAACAACGACGTGTCAGAAGGAAAAACGGAGCACAGCCACGGTGGGGGCAAAAATGGCAGGGCAGGGAACGAAGGTGCCGGCGGAACGGGTGGCCGAGAGAAAAGGAACGGCAAGGTGCACAAGCCAGCACTGCTCCACCAGAACAGCATGGAGGTGTCCTCATCCAACCAGGTGGAAGTGCCGGATACCACCCAGAGCTCACCCGTCTCCATTAGCAGTGGGCTAAACTCTGACCCCGATATGGCCGACAGTCCCGTGGTGACAGGAATGGGCCACGTAGCTTCGGTAATGAGCAGCCTGTCTCAATCTGCCACTGTATTCATGTCAGAGGTGTCTGGAGACCCTGTCTATAGCATGTCCCCCACTGTAGACCCCAATGCTCACCTGTTGGGTCCTGATACAGCCTCAAGCAGTCTGGTATTAGCAGTGACAGCCGACAGTCACAAATTTGCCTTTGCTGGAGCAGTTGGAGTGGGGTTAGCGGATGGGGGATCCACCGACGGACTTGCTATGCTGTCATCGGCAGGCGTATCTGAAGAACTGGTGCTGTCTAGTAACCTGGAATCTGGAAGTATCAAGCTGCCAGAGACCAATATGAATTTCGACCCTGACTGCTTCCTCAACAACCCCAAGCAAGGTCAAACCTATGGTGGAAATGGAATGAAAACTGAGGAGAGCAACGGGAGTAGCTGCAGTAACGGAGGGCTGCGATGTTCCCCACCACTCAACGACAACGGTTATGGCTTCAACACCGCTCTAGTGAAGAACATCAAAACGGAGGACACGTCATTTGAGCAGCAGTTGGCGAAAGAGGGTGGCTATCAGGTTGGAGAAGTGGTGAGTGGTGCCGTCGGTATCTCTGGTTCCTCAAACGGCGGTTCTGGCCAGAACTCCCTGGCTCTGACTCCTACTGGTTCACTCCTGCCATCTGGAGGTGGACTTAGTCCCAGCACTACTCTTGAGCAGATGGATTTCAGTGCAATTGATGCCAAGCAAGACTATCCAACCAGTGTTATGTCAGCGGCAGGCTACGCCCAATCTATCTCCAGCTCTCACCTGGCCCACCAGAGTCACTCCCCCAGTTTCTTCCTGCAAGGTTCGCCACAGTCCCAAAACCAGACACACCCAAACAACTCCAGTTCGACCCAGAACTCTCACGACTCCAATGCCTACTCAACGGGAACCAACGGGCATCTCCACCACCATCACCATACCCACCCCAGCCAGCACACTGCCTCGAACTGCAACGGCGGCTCTCCAACCGAACGGAATGGACAGGCTGGTTCACTCCAGCTTCTGCAGTACCAGAATCGCTTTCCAACCCCAGGTCAGGAACATGAAGAAGTAGGTGGTTTGGAACAGCCAATCGGAGCAGAGCAAGGAGACGGAGGTGTTCAAGAAAAGGACTCGGATGGTCTGATGAAACCAGGGGACCACTTGCAGCCTGGTGAAGGAGGAGAAACCGAAGGCGTAGGTGGCGAAGAGCACTACCTCCAGAACCCAACAGAAGGTGGTGGAGTCGGGCCAGGATCTGGAGGAACAAGCGCGAGGGCTGAAAGTGGAACAATGTGCAATGACACCGAGGGAAATGGAACCACCAACAGCCCCCATCAACAGCTCCAGCCACTCCTGCAAGGAGCCGGTTTGGTGCAGGGGCTTTTTAGCACCGTAGGCACCCACCAGAGCCTGGCCAATAGTGGAACCAACGGAGGAGGCTCCATGGAGATCAACCTCGATCATTTTGATGTTTCCTTTGGGAATCAATTCTCAGATCTCATCAATGACTTCATTTCGGTGGAGGGTGGAAGTGGTACGGCTGTAGTGGCAGGCAGCAATGCTCTCTACAGCCATCAGCTGATGACCCATTCGGGAACAGAGGGGCAGGTCTCCTCTGGAACCGCTGCGCAGCAAGGTGCCGATGAAGTAGCACATGGGGCAAGGGGGTACAATTCTGCGGACCTCTGCTTGCAGCCCTGTTGCAGCCCACAGTCCACGCAGGCTGGGGCGGTGGCGGGCGAGGCTGGGCAGCTGGCATACATGCAGGTGGCCGAGGCCGTGTCGGCAGCTGTGGCGCATGGAAACATGGGAATGTTACAGGCTACTGGAAGGCTGTTTGTGGTGACGGACTATTCTCCAGAGTGGTCTTATCCTGAGGTGAGTTTGAGACACTTGTGTAGAATTTAAAGGAAACCCTGGGTATTGCTTAATCTAAGGAAAGGACATGATGTGATGTGTGGCCAAGTATGATGACCCATACTTGGAATTTGTAATTTGCATTTCACCCATCCAAGTGCACACATGTAACAGTGAGAAGTGAACATAGAAACACACTGTGAACACACACCTGGAGCAGTGGGCAGCCAATGCTGCGGTGCCCGGAGAGCAGTTGGTGTTTCAGTGCCTTGCTCAAGGGTCTCACCTCAGTCGTGGTATTGAGGGGGGGAAGAGAGCGCTGGACATTCACTTCCCCCCACCTACAATCCCTGCCAGACCTGAGACTCGAACCTGCAACCTTTGGGTTACAGGTCCGACTCTCTAACCATTAGGCCACAACTGCACCAAAACAACGTAAATTATGTCTTTTACAGAAGTATGTAGTAGAAAATCCCATTAAAGATTTTTTTAAAATCCACATTGCTTTATACATATTTTGGACTATGGGGAGCGCTATTATTTCGAAGATGTCAGATGGCTGCACTCCGTGAGCTACTGGTGCAACCTATTGCTATTTTTGCTGCAACACAACTCTGAATACACAACTTGGAAAATAAAATACTGATACAATGCCACAGCTACTGAAAGAGCTTACAGGTGGTGATATAAGCGTAGGCTTAAACCAAATGCCGTACCATCAATTTTTTTCTCCAAGGAGTCTAAAACCCCTGGATATTGAATGAAATCTGCACTGAGAAAGTCCTTCAGTGGCTACGGCGTTATGACAAGCGTCAGCATGTTTACATCATGCCAGGATGGCATCTAGCATTTCTTGTCTCTACCATTTGTAAGGTCTTTGAGCAGTTCTGGTCTACTAAAAGCCTAAAAGGTATCAGGGCTGAAGTGGAGAGAACAAAGACGTGGGTCTTTAGGAAGTTTTATTCATCCACAGGCATTTTCTCATTCTTTCCCCCTCTTCTTATTGCTAGGAAAGCAGTTAAGACTGAAATTGCTTCTCTTGTTGCTCTTCAACTGAAAATTACAATCAAAAGCCACACAATGTGGCATCATATCAGTATTTTATATTGTGTTGCAATTTTATAATGGCGTCCCCCATCGTCCAAAATTGTATAAAATGATGATTTTTAAAATAACGTAAATCTTTAATGGGTTTTCTGCTGGATATTTTAATGTATTTGCTATCCAGGATCAGGTAACCCATCTTACTTTTGTACCAGTTTTTCAAAGCAAAATTGGATTGGATCACCCTGATCCAGATACACACTTTTTCAGATTTCCAAATTTGGATTACTAGTGCTCTACAGAGCCCCTAAAGGGATATGGTGATGGAAAATCTTACTGCAACGTTTTGAACACAAACTGAGAATTTAATCCAGATTAAAACCAAGATTGGATTTTGTGATCTAATCTAAATTCAGAATACTTTTTTCTTTTGAACAGCCTATTTTCAAGATTTGATCCAAGCCGATGGACAAAATCCAATCCAATTACTTTTGAACAACTGGCCACAGATTTCATTAAAAAAAACCTGTATGTCAACTGCTATAGTTGTGTGCTAGAATAGCCACCAGGGGGCAGCAGAGGTGAAAGCAAATGTGCAGGTCTAAATATAATCTGCTTTTTTTTTTTTTTTTTTTTTTTTTTTTTTTTTGCATTTTCAAACAAATTTAAAGGGAAAATCTACAGAATTTTGTGGAATGGCTTTAAACATAGTAAAATGATTAATACTGTCTTATTAGCAGCTAATATTAAAGTAGATCATTTACTCACCCTCAAGTTGGTCCAAACCTGTATCAGGTTTGTACACAAAAGAAGATATTTTGAAGAATGCTGGTAACCAAACAGTTGATGGTCCCCAGTGACTTCTGTAGTATGCTCAAATGAAAGCATACAATTCACACAGGAATTGGCCACAAGCTGTTAAATGCAGGAATAGATTTGAGTCTTGTGAGGTCTGAATGCAAATCTCAAGGTCTTCTCTACAACAAGTGACGTATGTATTTGTCCCAGAAGCCCCTGGGCCACATGAGACACATGCTCAGCCTGTCATTAACATGCCCATTGGCAAGGAAGCAGTCGGACAAATATAGACAGAGGGATATTAGACCTCTCCACAACAACTGTTCAGCTCTCACAAACCCTGTTTTTTTTTTTTTTTCTTGACATTTTCCTTGTAGGAAAAAGATATCATCAGACATGCACATCAGTTCAGTGTTTCTCATAGTGCATTGACATTTAAAATAATTGCATATTTAGTAAGAAAAAAAAAACATTGTAAAATCCAACAGTAAGTGTAACCAACCAGTTGTAACACTTCATTTATTTATTCGCTCATTTATGTATAATATTGGTATATATTTCTCAGGGTGGTGTGAAGGTGCTGATCACCGGTCCATGGCAGGAGGCCAGCAGTGAATATACCTGTCTGTTTGATCAGATAACAGTTCCAGCTTCCCTCATCCAGCCCGGGGTGCTACGCTGTTACTGCCCAGGTATTTCATAAGTCACAAACTGTACATACAGATATTTAAAACTGTCCTTTTAAAGGGAAAGAGTGATGCAGCTACATTTCAGTATATCAAATCATCAAATAAAGTTAAATGACAAAAAAGGGGCCCTTAGGTCAGTCAGTAAGCCAAACCAACATCTTATTTAAGGGTCTTTTAAAGAATTAACAAACAGTATTTTGAAGTTCATGTGTTAAGTCTCCATACTGTAGTCCATGAATATATCATGTGGTCTTTGTGAACAAACAAAGGACTGTTCTTTAACAGCTGTCAAAGAGAACTCATTAAAATTCCACTGTTATGTAACTAAATAAATAAATAAAAACAAAAATACTCTGAGCCATCAAAAGGTTTTGCATACATGTGGACTTCAAACTGTAAGCTGTTTCTTTGCATATAATTTCTCTTCTTTTTTTTTTCCAAAGCTCATGACACAGGCCTGGTGACCCTGCAAGTGGCAGCCAGCAGTCAAATCATCTCCAACTCAGTGGTGTTTGAATATAAAGCCCGTGCCCTGCCTGCCCTGCCCTCTTCTCAACACGACTGGCTCTCACTGGACGGTACGTTTGACATTTATCTTGTGTTACATCATACAGAATGTGTTTGCACAGTTATGTTTTTTTTTTTTTTGTTTGTCATCATTTTGCACTGTAAAGAAACTTTGGAGGTTTAATTTGAATTTGTGCTTTTCATGCATTTTGAATGCTAAATATTTTATTTTTAAAAGCAAAATTGAATTGGATCACCCTGATCCAGATACACACTTTTTTTTAGATTTTCAAATTTGGATGACTAGTGCTCTACAGAGCCCCTAAAGGGATATGGTGATGGAAAATCTTACTGAAACGTTTTGAACAACACAAACTGAGAATTTAATCCAGATTAAAACCAAGATTGGATTTTGTGATCTGATCCAAATTCAGAATACCTTTTTTCTTTTGAACAACTCATTTTCAAGATTTGATCCAATCCGATGGACAAAATCTTATCCAATTTCTTTTGAACAACTGGCCCCAGGGTTTCATTTTAAAAAAGTGCATCTCAACTGCTATAGCTGTGTGCTAGAATAGCCACACGGTATGTGTTTGCACAGTTGTGTTTTTTTTTTTTTTTTTTTTTTTTTTGTCGTCATTTTGCACTGTAAAGAAACTTTGGAAGTTTAATCTGAATTTGTGCTTTTCATACATTTTGAATACTACATTTTTTATTTGTGTATTGCCAAATGTTGTTTGTCTGAAACTGCTCTGAATGGCTGATGGCAGACATTTCTTCAAGCTTTGTTTCTTAAGAATTAAATGACTGGCAGGTGAATAATCGAAGACTTGGTTGCTGTTAAACTGTTGGATGTTATAATTGCATGCATTTTAAACAAGGTGGCCAGGTATTGTTTGTCGAGTCTGAAAGTAAAATAAAAACAACTTGCAGAGACTTTTTTTGGCCTGAATAAGTAAGTTGGTAAGTTGGTGTTTCAAAGATGAATGCTGTACAGTGGAGAATCCTTGTACCCTGTGTAACCAGGTTATGTTTGTATAAAAGAACGGCTGATGAAAGTCTTGTCTGTTTTCGCACTCATGGTGTGTGTTTTTGTGTTTCATCTTTTTATGAAATATATACTAGTCAGGTTATAAGGACTATGTGGACTTGCTCTGTAGTAAAATCATGGTTTGTTGTTGATTTTCTGAGGGCGAATCTCACAAAGAAGTATCCAGGTCATATTTACCCTAGTGGAAAAAAATATATACTAAAATGTATTTGAAGTATATTTATTTTCTTCTAAGTATACTACAAATTAGGGCTGTCAAATGATTAATCGTGATTAATCGCATACAAAATAAAGGCAAACTTTTATTTTGTATGCGATTAATCGCGATTAACCGTTTGACAGCCCTACTGCAAATAAATTTACATATTTATGTACTTAATAAAAGTACCTTGCATTTGTACTTTTAGTATGGGTATACTTTTGGTATGCTTAAAGTCTGCTAAATTGGAACAACTAATTTTATGCTTAATGCAATTTAATTGTGCGGAAGAAGTGCTGAAGTACAACTAAAGATATACTTAAATATATTTGATTGTGCTAAAGTGGAACTATTGCAAGTATACCTTAGATACACTTTAAATATCTTGCATTTAAAGACCGATAGTATTCAAAGATCATAAAATCCTCATCAATAGTGACATTAAAACACATTTTAGGCTTAATATTAAAAAAATGAGCATTGTGCACATGTAGTACTCCAAATAAAGTTTAATTATATTTTTTATATCAGGACGTCTCAAGTGATATGTTAGTAAATATGTAATAGATTTAGACTATACTTAATGTTAGTATTTTTTTTTAAATATATTACTTTTTACTAGGGTAGTAATAATTAAATATATATATATATATATTTAATAGTAAATCACTTTGCTTTATATTTTGTGTGCTTTTAAACTGCAATAAATAAATAAATGTCCCAACAGGAAATGTATATATTTTCCATAACAATGACAATTAAGCACATCCCCCATGTCCTCAACTTTAATGTGAAAAAACGTTATTACCATTTTCATAGAGTGATTGTAATTACCATTATTCTCAAAGACAGTTCTCATCAAATTATCATTACTGTAATGAGTAATTAAAATCAGCCCAGTCTGGACACAATAGTTTTACAATTTACATTTAAAATTTTGCATAAAGTTTTATGTTTATCATAATTTACATTTTAAGGAATGTGCTTATTTATCTAAATAGTCTAAACAGATATTATAGGTTCTAAAAATAGACGTATTTTTTCACATTTCTTTATGTGAGATTCAGCCCTGCATCAACACTTTAGACTCTGGTTGTTATGCATATTACAGTTACAGATGTTAACTGAACAGTGAGAATGGAAAAAAGCTGAAAAAGAGTGATGTGAGGTTATGAGATCTCATTCGTCTAATCGAGATTCAGTTGTCCCAGCATGCTGTCTGCGTGCATCCAGCGCGTTATGTGCGTGGCGCTGAACGACACACCGCCTGGCCTGATTTGTCATAATGCAGAGAGGAGAAAAACAGTTTATCTGCAGCATTGCAGGTACTGAACCACAGGACAGAGGCTGAGAGGGGCAGGAGCAGTAAACCTGCCTCCTGTTGACACAGATTTGTCGCAAAATACCCGTGTGAGCGACCATCATATTGTTCCAAGCGGTTATATGAGTGATCACAGCGGCTCCATTGTGTTTCGCTGCCACTCCCAAAAGAAAAACACATCCACGTCCAACCACCACACGACTTCAGATTCGCGCCAAAACGCTCGGTTTTAGTCAAAAGCGAGTTGAAAACATCAAAAGCGAAACGCTGAGACTCCATGTGCTGTCGTAAATCGCTATAAAACAGAAGAACGTTTGAAAAACACACATAAACAAAATACGCAAAAACCGATTCCGCGTTCCGAGACGTGCGGCTAGTCCGCGCAGCGCATTCGCAAAATAAAAGATACGGCAAAACGTAGATTTGTTTTTACCTAATCGACCGTTTTCCGTTGGAAAAGGAGGACTGTGATGCCTGCGAGTGTTTGGAGAGCCAGCCGGTGGCGCACGACTGCGCGTAAAGCGGTGCGTAAAGCGCGTACCTGCGGCGGATGAAACCCCGCGTCTCCATGATTGAGCGGAGAAGATAAAGCATCGGCAGCAGGGATGGGGAGGGAACAGGAGGAGGTGTAGAGGAGGGGGACGAGGGGTCTTTATCTCTCTCCCTACACACTCCGCACTTACACTTTGTTCTATTGTTGTTGGCTCCGCTGCCAAGCGGCTCCTGCGGTTAGTTTGACGCTGGATGGAGAGCATGTGTGAGTGACAGACAACACGCTGGCTGATTCGGGTTAGTATGCGTGATTTTTTGTTTTCGTTCTGATATGAACTTGATCCACATGCACAGGCTATTTAAAGATGAATATTGGTTGTAGTTGTGCTCCAGGTGTCTGTTCTGTGCTCTGTTCTTTCCCTTGTTTGTGATGTTTCCTAACAGCAGCGAGAGCATTTTTTATGCTGGTGTGGAAATTATTGTGACTAGTATGTAGACTCTGAGGTGCAGCATGGAAGTTTCTTAGAATGAACGGTTGTGGAATTATCAGGTCAGGTTGTACGCGAAGGCTTGCAAACTTTTACCAACCGGTGTTCTCAGAGACCTCCAGATCTCCTATGTAAAGCATGTGGTTACAATGAGTCAGTCAGGTGTAGTGCGTCTGTCTTCAGCACCACAGGCAGTGGACAGCGACAGTGATGCTGAGAGGATCAGACTGTTGCCCTTCTTGTGTTAAGCGCTCCAGAGGGAGAGGACGAATATACTGTGTCATGAAGTTGACCCTTTTTTCAGAATTATACATTGTGATAGTGAGATGCCGTGTTGTTTTGCTAGCAGACCTATTTGAATTGTTTTACCAACCTGTTGACAACTTAAGGCTTTTGCCATTACTCTTTTCATTTAGTCTTTTCCTTGTTTTTTATTATTTTTAAGTACAACACTTGTTCTAGTTTCTAATCTGTGTTAAATTAAAACTGAAATCGCATTACAAAAGTCAAGAGGATTTCAACCCAAACTGAGTAACTTCTGTATTCTCATTACGCTGGCCTGCCTACATGCCCTTACAAGGAAACTTGTAACTAGGTCACTATAATCAACCCTAAATCTGAAGTTCAAAGTTGCTTGTTCTGCTTTGATGAGATTTCCTCTGGAATTCTAGGAATTGCGGTCAGGGCTTGAGTCCGCTAATGGAGCGCCCACACAGATGTGTCTCGTCCGTGCTGTTTTTGCTCTCAGTTGAGATTAAACTGTTTTTTGTTTGTTTGTCTGCTCTCCATGCAGAATGAACTAAATTAGATAATCTGAGCAAAGACCGGACCATGTTGCACTCGCTTGTAGTTTCATGTGTAATTAGAGTACACAACTCTCTGTGGAGATTCTGTGTTTTCATTTTGCACTGTTTGTTTTTTTAAAGGGTCATTCAAAGATGCTTTTTTTCTCTCCTTTTTCAGTCAGTTTTATTGTCAGTAATATCTTTTAAACTGTGCAAAACAGCCTTTGTTTGGATATACTGACCACAGTATTTACAGTTTTTTAAGTAAAACACTTTGAAGCCTATTGTTGCAAACATATATGCATAAAATCTCGAAAAAGTCAAAAATAAATAATGGAAAGCGTGCTTTTGTTTCCAGCAGACCAAGTCTGAGCTGGAAGCTTTTGTTTGTCTGTTTGAGTCAAAGTTCTGGTCTGAGGCTGAGAATTTGAGTTGCTAATATGATGTGGTTTCTTGAACTGTTTTTAAGCAGAAGAGATGTTTCCGGTTAGACAAGGAGAGTTAATACAAATAATCAGTGTTGGGATTATGACTGACAGAGCAATAATGGCATTATTATCATGGCAGCCTCGCCTCTTTCCAATTGTCTCCAAAACAAGCACCTGTTCCAGGGTCATGATCTAGCAGATCTACCAATGTCCACAGCTTTAGGAGCTGTTATCCCAGCTTTGAGTCCATGTTGAGCTAAATCCCCTTAAGACAAAATCATTGCACGTTATCAGCTAAATCCTGTCGAAAGGGACATTTGTGTGATTTAGTTTTTTCCATTTCTGTTCGATGCATTTATAGTGATGGGCTTAAACAGGATATTAGTCTGTTATAGATTTAAAGCAAATCCTGTAGAAATGCCCAGCAGAGCATGAGCTCTTTTAAACCCTAAAAATAAAAATGAAAAAGTCAATATGCCTTCTGAGCCCAGATGTAGCAAATATTGGATATGCTCAGGGGAAAAATTATATAGCAATCGTCTAGTATTCAATAAGTAATTAAAACCATTGTAAATGCATCCTATTTTCCCTGCACATTATTGCATTAGACTTTGTGTTTAGATTATTTCTGACATACATATTTAAGATGCATTTATTTACTGTTTAATTGGTTTAATTGATAGCTGATCCACAGACAGTACTTTAAAAATGTTTTGGATTGCTTTACACTCTCAGCTCGCAATATGGCTAGCAATTTTACACCTTTACCTAATATGCAAAACAACACTGTCAGCAAGTGCAGTTTAATGTGCAATAATCATTCCTTGCCATATGGATGCATTGTCAAATGCTTGTTTAATTTCTGACGACTGTAAAGCCCGTAGTCTCTTTATTACCAATCTCAGGCACAATAAACCGCAACAGATCTTCAACAAGTGAGTGATTTTGAGCCCCTGTTGCGCTTGTAGCTGTAAAGTGGTGCAGAAGCCCCCACTCTCAAGAGCATGATGCAACTGTGATGAAATAGAGAAACCGGCTTGGGCTCTCTGCATTAGGATATTACCATGAGATACTCAAACATCCAGCGAATAGAGAGTTTAGTCCTCTCATTCAAGGCTTGTGCTCAACCACATGAGGTCCGCTTGACCAGGAGAGCTACCCAGGCCAAAAGGAGCAGCACCAAGGCTGATGTAACATCTCCTGAAAGACGGTAACACACATTGGCACAGTCTGGTTAGTGCTGTTGGGGTTTTTTGGACACCTTTGGGCTAGTTTATGCATGTGCGTCGTCATTGGTCTGTTATTGAAGGTTGTTGTTGTGTGCTTGGGAAAAGTGTGATTTATGCATGTTAAAAGAAAATGTCATTTTTTTATACTTATAAAAGAAGGCCTCATATGTATGTGCAGATTTGTAAAGAATTCTACTCTTTTTAAAAGTTCAAATTAACTATTGGAACTGACAAGGCTGTGAGATGCTTGATTTTTGCATGTGTTTTTGTTGACATATCTTAAGAGCTGATTTCTCTGTAGGAATTCAATAAATTGGGCCAGTTTTTGACATTGAAATAACTGTGAAAAAGTGGTCCAATTACCTTGAATTCACCTTACGTATTCACCTGAATACAGCGGATGCAAATAACCTTGCCTCATCCGTTTCCTCTAAACATATTCTCCGTTAATAAACACGAGTTAGGTCTGTCTGTTTTGAAACGCTGCCCCTCAACAGTTTCAGGTTTGACACAAAGCTCTCAAGCGTTCTGTTGTCTGGCTGGACTGCTGGCGTCTGATTGGTCGTCTCCAGGCTGCTGGAGGTGTAGTAGAGCGTTGATTATGTCACAGCCCCGTTGTAGAGCAATTTGGTCCCTCCTCCCCTTTCCCCTCCCCCCCAGCCTACATGAGAGTACGTGTGCCGCATTCTGAGTGGAGGGAGCGAGAGAGAGAGAGAAAGACAGCCAGCCAGCAGCAGGTGGAAATGACATCATCTGCACTGCACCAACACTGCAGTAGTGTTTGAACAAAGCTGCACTGGAGCTCCGTTCGGAGCGGCTCTTTTTGTCCGCAAGGGTGGATATTTGTGGTGGAAAAACACAGGATCCAATGCCTACGTCTAGCTCCATTCATTAGAATTAGAGTCACTTTCATTCACCGCGTGTGAAACAGAACTGGTGTGGTTATATGCAGGGAATTAGTCTTGATGTTAGCTGTTAATGTAACAAAACAACTCGCAAGTCGCTGGAAACCTTTTTTTTTTTCATTTTTTACTTTATTCTTTTTTTTTTTTTTTTGAGTGGACAAAGGATATGCAAGATACTATTTGATATGAACAGATCTAAATGGGTCAATGAAAAATAATGATGAATGTCTGCGATGTCGAAGAGTAGAAATGTCTTAGAAATGTAATCTCTAATTTAAATTGATTTTGTGCATTTAAAAAATAAAAAACACTTTTTTTCCCAAAATCAAATATATTTGTGTAAATCTCAAAAATATTTATATTATAATATATATTAAATAATAATAACTATTATTAATAATCAATGTTTAATAACATTTTTATATTTAATAATTATTATTTTTAATTTTATTAATATTTTTTTATTATATTTAATAATTATTTATATATTTTTTTAAAGTGTGTGTGTGTGTATATATATATATATATATATATATATTTTTTTTTTTTTTTTTTTTTTTTTCAAAAAGAGATCTGTTTTGAAAAATGTAACAGATCTGGACAATACCTAAGCATCATATAATTGACCCAAATAGAGTATTGAAGTGAAATTTATAATTTTACTTCTGTAACGTGACATATATTCTGAGTTAAGATATTCATCAAGAAAAATATTGGATGCAAGTTAAATTTTTTGTATCCATACCAGTGACTCCATCTTATAAAACTGGAGTTAAAATGCCTACTCGCTGCCATTGTGAATGCCCCTATAAATGGTCTTGGTGATGTCAGCTAACAAAGAAATTGGTTCGGATAAAATGCTAATTTTTTTCCTTTGGAATAACATGCACTGATGAATCATGTACGATAACATCGGGAACATGTTTTAAGTAAACAGAGTTTGATTTCATGTTGATTTGAAAGCCGTTTAATATGTATGCATAACAATCTAAATTCTTCTTATTTTTATGCAGATAACCAGTTCAGAATGTCCATCCTGGAACGCCTAGAGCAGATGGAGCGAAGGATGGCAGAGATGGCCGGTCAGCAGCAGCAGCAACAGAGCAGTGGAGGACCATCTGAGAGCGGAGGAACCGGAACAGGAGGAGGAGAAGGAGGAAGAAGCAATTCCGAACAGGCACAGGTATCATTCTGAGCTACACTGTCTTGCTTCAAACAAATGGATATATCAATTGATATATTAATTGACTTGCTTCTTAATTCTTTGTTGAAGTTCTCACCAGGTCAGGGTCAGAGCCAGGGTCAAGGTCCGGCTGGCAACTCCTTTGAAAGCCGTGTGGTGGTAGTTTGCGAAAAGATGATGAACCGCGCCTGCTGGGCCAAGTCCAAGCACCTGATCCACTCCAAGACGTTCCGGGGCATGACTCTTCTTCATCTGGCAGCCGCCCAGGGCTACACCACCCTTATCCAAACACTTATCAAGTGGCGGTGAGTATACCGATCGCATACCTGCACTAAATGCCTGTTTATAGTGCATATACATCATTCACCTGTTCTGTATTGTTCTCTGTGCTGTTTGTTTTTTACAGCACTAAGCATGCAGACAGTATTGACCTGGAACTTGAGGTTGATCCTCTAAATGTGGATCATTTCTCTTGCACACCACTGGTGAGTATTGGCACTTGGACTGGATACCTCAATCAAAATACTTTGTAGTTTCACAATGTCATTTGGATGAGTTAGAAATGGGAAGAGTGTGGCATACAAATTAAATGCAACTCAATTTTATTCTCTTCAGATGTGGGCTTGCGCTTTGGGTCATATGGAAGCAGCAGTGGTTCTGTATAAATGGGATCGGCGAGCTTTGGCCATCCCAGATTCTTTGGGGCGCTTACCGCTGGCCATTGCCCGTTCCCGTGGCCACACCAAGCTGGCCGAGTGTCTGGAAAGCCTTCAAAGGGAGGAGCAGCAGTCAGGAGCACTGACTTCAACTCCCAGCATGACTTTTTCACCATCTACTGAGGCCTCAGCCGCAGAGGGATGGATGAATGTTTGGGGTACAGAGACATCTTCAGTTGGGCTGAAAGAAAGCAACTTGACTAGTTCTGCTTCCAGCTCCAGCTCAGGTGAGAACTGCAATCTTTCATTCTGTTTGAAGTGCCAGTATTGAGTTCCACAGAGTTAAGAATAACCTAGTAAAACATAGAAAGACCTTGCATGATCAGATTAGTACTTTGTAAGGAGATGGATCAGGTTGTGTACAATTTGGTCAAATATTGTTCCAAGACACTTGCTTCGTACTTCTGCAGACTTGAGGAGACCCAGGTCAGAACCATCCAGCTTCTACAGCAGCGTTAGTCACGGGGACGCCCCGTTGAGCAAGAAACACAAACCCAACCCCGAGACCCTTCAAACTCGGCCCAGCAAACCCTGCTCTGCTCCTGTCGGACTAGAAGAACAGGCCCACAAGCCTAAAACGTGCCCTTCCAAACCGAGGGAAGGTACTGGGGAGAAAGAGCAGGGAGATGGTGAGCAGTCTCAGACTAAGCTGGGCTCAAATTGTGGAGGTGGATGCTGGGGCTCCAGACAGGCTGCAGGACGCAGAGTGCCAACTGCAGGACTTGGCAAGGAAAGGCTCGCGAACAGACTGAGATTAAGAGAGATTGCTAGTGCGGGAACAATCTCTGATCTGCGGACAACCCAAGAGGATCTGGAGAACACAGGAGACTTGCAGGTGAGGCGTAGAAAGGTACTTTGACATGAGTAGGCTGCCGAAAATGTAGTACTGTAAGATAAAAGTAAAGTCTGTCAGATGTTCTGTCTGGTGATTTTTGGCGCTCATAAACATGTAGTTACTGGTGCAATTCTGAAAGTACCCAACTGTTTGTTTCAGAACATGAACATGATGACTTTAGCAGAGGAAGTCATTGAGGCAACATCTGATCGCATCAAGAGGGAAAACTTTGTTGCATCAGACACTACACTAGATGGTGTTGGAGTCAGCAACACCATGAGCTGGTTGGCCAGTTACCTTGGAGATGCGGAAAGGTGATTCATCGTAAAGTTGATCTGTTCTCAAGAATCCTAGTTCCAATCTCTTTGGGTTCCTGTATGTGATTGTTTTCCCAATTGTTCCCAGGTTCCTGTTTAACAAGCCCCTAACTTCCTCTCCTGGCCTGGGCCCAGTCCACGGTGGAGGACAGCCGGAACTCGACGGTCCTCTTGGGAAGCTCGGCCTCCAGACCCCCGCTGAATGGACCGCACTCCTCAATGCCTCCCACAACAAGGAGGAGCGCGACCTGACCCAGTTGGCCCTGTCTGATCCTGAACAGAGAGAACTTTACGAGGCAGCCCGCCAGGTCCAGAACACCTTCCGCAAATACAAGGTAGGGCAGGGCTTCACCCAGGTGACAGGGTCACCCATGCAGGTTATCGGTGGTGTGTTGCCAGTGTTCGTGATGGTTCGGTTTCAAAGGTCTTGATGTATTGTGTTGTGTTGTATGGTGTTACCAAACTTAAGGTATATGAATCTGGATCTTTGCAGTCCTGTGTCGTGAAAGGTGGTATGATTGTTGTGGTGTGCGCTCAAAAGGCAGAGATAGGGTCACTGTTGTTGACAAGCATGGGGAAATTTGCTTGAGCTTAGCATGGCCTTGCTATAAGGAATGATTGCATTGTTCCCTCTATCTATCTGTCTGTCTTAACGGGATGCGCGGATATCCCTGAGTCCACACCACATTGGTTGTTCAGAGCAGATTTCTCCCAGTGTTCCACTGGCGCGCAGTGCTCTGAGGAATAACCTTCTCCCAGGGCATATCGACGCAACTTTGCCAGTCTAAGAGGACACCTTGGCCAGGCACAAAAGGAATCAGATGCCATCATCTCTGTGGCCTTGCAGGCCTCCTTGTGAACTCTAATCTCTTTCCTGTCCTCTCCACCCTACCTTATCCCCCTCTTCCCCCATCCTGCAGGGTCGTCCACTTCGGGAGCAGCAGGAACTGGCAGCTGCTGTCATTCAGCGCTGTTATAAGAGGTACAAACAGGTAGGCAGAGATGCTCGGAATTCTCTGTGTGTACACTTTTGAGTGGTCAATTATTAAAGGCTTTACAAGAATGCCTTCAAGTCCTTCCTCTTTCTTCCCCAAGCTGACATGGATAGCCTTGAAGGTAACACTTCCCACTTCATCTACAACTACTACTACTGCTTTGAACTGAAAGTCTGTTAGTGGTGCATTTTTATCACTATTGCTTATACTTAGGGTTATGGATATGAACCAAAGTTTTACTATCACAAAGCTCAAATTGTGCAGTTTAATAAGAAAAGATTAGCTATTTAGCTACTTACAAAAATATCCACAGTTTTACACTGGAAGAGGGATTCAATCCACGTTTTATGAATAGAGGCAGTATGCATAAACTTACCCTGTTGAAAAAACAGCATATGCTGGTTAGGTATGTTTTGAAGCATGGCTGCTGGTTTGAGCTGTTCCTTAGCTGGTCATGAGCTGGTTTAAGCTGGTCTGCTTAGGACCAGCTAAGGTACCAGCTTAAACCAGCTCATGACCAGCTGAGTACCAGTTTAACCAAGCTCGAACCAGCAGCCATGCTTCAAAACATATCTAACCAGCATATTCTGATTTTTTTCAACAGGGTAGCGGTGACCTAGTTTCAACTTTCCATTGTGCCAAAAAACTTGCAACTGCATAGCAACTGTCAGTCATCCAAAATACATCCATTACAATGTTGATGGTGTTCTTTGCCAAAAAAAAATGTTGATATTTATTTTCTGTTGGCTAATAGAGTAGTTTGCTACAGATCTCTCTCTCTCTTCCATTTGACACAACTTTCTTTTTTTGTCATCTTGGCAGTATGCACTTTATAAGAAGATGACGCTGGCCGCCATCCTTATCCAGAGTAAATTCCGCAGCTACCACGAACAGAAGAAGTTCCAGCAGAGTCGCAGGGCAGCCGTGCTGATCCAGCAATATTACCGCAGCTACAAAGAGCTCGGCCGGCCGAACCCACGCAGCCGAGCCACTGCAGCTGCACTGGTGCAGCACAAACTCAGGTACAAGAACAGGCATTCGGGTCTAAATTAGTGGTTAAAGATCTATTACATCAGGTTTGATAAAAGTTTGTGTAAAATGCTCGTGCCATCCAGACACTGTTGTTAGTGTGAGCACTTTGGCGCCTCCAGTGGCCAAGCTAGGAATTGCTTAATGAATGAAAATAAAGAATTAAGAATTAAAATGCCACCCTCATGTATAGAATTAGGCACTTTAATCCAAGTATAATTTAAATCAAAGCTATAAAAAGAAAACAATAAATTCCAAGAGACCTAAACTTAAGTCTTTCAAAGACCTTCTACCTGGCCGTCACTCCGTCAATGGAGTTTATTTCTGAATTGCAGAATTTTTTTTCTGAAATCCATTTGTGTGTGCACACATACTTTTACTATCCATCCTTGTGTGTTTAAGACTAACAAGGAGTGCTGCATGCGTTAATTGAGTGTCCTTTCACCCTAAGTTACTACAGGAGACTGTTCCTCTAAAGTGCACAGTCAGTTTGGATGAATTACTAAGTATGTGCCAACACTTCAAATGTGACACACTGCCAAGTCGACTTTCTAAAGAATGGCAGCATTCGAAACCCTCCTGTTTACTTTAAGAGACAATCTGTTGTTGAAACGGCGCCAGGAAATTATTTACTTCACTAACAGTTTGAGTCCAAGCACACATAGAAGCATCGTTATTTTTGCATGCAACAACCTGTTGCAGTTTGATCCTTAATTGCCGGTGCTTTGCATATACTTAACGCAAGTTAGGGATTTGAATAAACCCATAAGCTCAAGTATTAGGTATTAGCATGCAACATTTGTGCTCAGGGCATTAATAATTCTTTGTCTAGGTGATCATAAGTGTGCATTGAAGGACAGACACTAGCCATATCATAGATATGACCCTTTGACCCTCGACACTTCGCAACTGCATAGCACATAGCAATTTTTAATCTTCCACACATCAAAGCAGCAATTTTTGCACATGCTAAATGTCTGGTTTTACTTGCCAAAGCATGCAGTCACTCATGCTGATCATTTTGTTTTAGAAGCAGTTTACTGACCAAGAGACAAGACCAGGCTGCCAGAAAAATCATGCGGTTTCTGCTGCGGTGCCGTCACAGGTAGGTCACAGACGAGAAATTCCACCAAGCGCATTGTGTTCCTACGGCCCTGTTCTTCTAGCATGCACACACACTCACTCTGTGGTATACTTGCACCTGAATCTTTAATATCCTGAAGGTTAGAGGCACATATTATAATCTCTCACTTTATAATTGTACACCAACACGATTGTCAGGAGTCATAGGAGAGCAACAGACAAACCTTGGTGTTTTCATGGCTCTGTTAGAAAGCCCTATTGTGTTTGGTCCCATTTCCCCAACCCAACCCAACCTCAGTGTGTACTAATAGCTGTCTGGTGTTGTTTTGCTGTTTATGCAAAGCCCCTTGATGGACCATAGACTATTCAAACGGGTGAGTGCAGCCTCAGTAAATCAGTTCGTACCCCTCGATTTTCTCTTCTTTTATCTCCCTGTCTCTCCCTTTTCTTTCATCTTGTTCTCCACGTCTATGTACCTTGATTTCAGACTCTGCTGTTCCCTATGACTCTATCTGTCCTTTCTTTCCCTCTTTTCTTTTATCTTATTTTCTCTATTGCTTTATGCCTGCATGCATGACGGCCGACTGGAGCCCGAGTTGACTGAGCCTTATATGAGAGAGAGAGGACTATAGATTACTAACCATCAAATACAGATGATGCATTAATTGCAAAACTAACAAAGCACTGTCTCTCTCTCTCTGTCTGTCTCTTTTTCTCTCAATCTCTCTCTCGATCCCTCTATCTCCCTTAAGTCTCCTCCATCTCTCTTGTTATGAGGATGCTTATGACAACACTAAGGACTGCTGGGTAGTGCATTTGGCAATTGCATGATGGCTAAAGATATGGAGGCCTTGCTTCTATCAGGGCATGCTTGAAATAACATCCCTTTCTCTATGGAAGAGGAACTGTCTTGAATGCCTGGCTGCCTGTTTTAAACATCTCTTTCAGCTTTTATAAGCTTGATTTGGGGGCTGAGGGCGGGACGGGGGTCAAACTGTGATCTAACAACGTGTTTGGGGGTACAGAATGTTGGGTGCTAAGTTCTTAGATGTAGAAGTATAACGTGATGACAAATCTAAACATTTAAGTAAGAATTTGATGTAATTTCTGTGATGTTTTGTGCATGAACTGTAGGGTTATATATTGTCAGTCTTTCAAGGTTATAGCATTGGATGGTTTACTTGGATCTGGAGGATTTTTTTTTTAGTTAATATATTCAAATGTGTTTGCTTTGTAACCTGATTCTAGACTCTTAGATGTCAGATTTATAAAATGCCACATTTTTACCGAAAGACATTTGTGCTATACAGCGGCCAAAAAAGTATTCAGACATTTAAATCACACTTTAAAATGTGTGAATGTCATTGGATTAAATGCAAAATATCAAACCAAGTATCATCTGTGCTCGAGCAGGAACTTTTCCGAGCCATATTTGCTTTGACTTTTGAGCAGCTGGACTGTGGACGTGTAACATTTGACAACCACAAAGTGTCCAAATGTTTATTTTAAATTTGACGCTTTGATGTTTTGCAGTCTAATGCAATGACATTGATATTTTTTAAGTGTGGCTTGGCTTTTGAGTTGCTGTATTTGTGTCCTACATGTTTCTTGAGACTTTAAAGGTCTTTGTCATTAATAGTGGGGTATTTTTGTTGTTCTTGCTGATTCCAGTGAGGAGACAGATTCCAGTAATGAAACTAGCAGGTGTATTGGTTAATGGTCTGTGATTCCTCTGAGGGCCCAGAATGCTTGTGAACCCTCAGGCTAACCGTGCAATACTTTGTTTTTTGGTCTATTTTCAGGGCGAAAGAATTGAGAAAGGCCAAGGAACATGAGAGCGCCGCAAAGAGCCCCGTCGCAATGTAACATCTCCGAGTGGACTCTTTCTCTTCCTCTTCATTGCGTTTTTACAAGAGACAAACGATTTCCGAAAAAAGCAAAAATTATTCAGGAAGCGGAAACGACGGAAGATCATCGGAAATGCGACGGTTGAACTCTAGCAGCGTTTGTGACTGATTCTGCTCCTGCATTGTGTATTTTCTCGCTCCGGGGGGAACTCAAGACTATTGGGGAAATATGACATTATCTTCATGGCATTTTTGCACTCTTCATAGATTTTTTTCTTTAGATTACAAAAAAGGAAAAAAAACGAAGGAAGACCAAGGAGCAAAGGCTTTTTATTCCGACGACGCTTGTAAAATATCACGCGACATGAACAGATCGAACGTCATGCTGGAAGCCGCTTCAGATTACATTTTTATATTTTGAAAGGAAAAAAAATACAACAATCAGTTTGGGAACAAAAAAAAGAACAAAACCTAGAAAATGTAAACCAAAAGGCCTCATTTCAGTGACCATATGCATGCAGAGTATTTGAAATCAGTCTCTCATCTCCACAAATCTTTGTTTTTGACAAATGCTGTCCGTTCATTCAAAGGGAAGCCTTCATATGAATGTAGATGGGGTCAGGGCAAAAATGCTGGGTTTGAATATCAGTGTCTTACCTTTGTCTTTATGGGGGTTTGGGGACTTCTGACGACAACTTGGGGGATTGAAGTGAAGCCCTCTGGGTTACTGTTTCGTGTGCACTGTTTTTGACTTTCTTATGGGTCCTTTTCTTAATGTCATTTTTGCTGGCCTGACTTTGTGTGTCCCGTGTTTGTTGAATTGAATCTGGATACAGTGCATGTGTTTGAGCGAAACGCTCCTGCATGCTACGTAAATGTTTTGTGTTTTATTTTCATTCATTCATACTGGTGATATTGTGGCACCATCAAACTGAACCGTATAAGCTTGTTTGTTTCCGAGTATATTGTTATAAAGACCATTATTTTTATATAGTTCAGTTATTTATTTATTAGCTTCATTGATTTATTTGATTTTTTTGCCTTTTTTTTAAGGTTTTGTGTGAAGGTTTTAAATGATCTCCTTGTTTTAAAAACGGACCTTTTTTTAATGTGAACTGTACTATCAATCGTGCCACAGCGCCAAACGTATATTTGCAAAGGTTATCTTCCATTTTTGTGTGTGCGTGTGCGTGTTGTGATACGTTTCTTCATTGTTACTGATTTCGAAGAGCTCCGGAAAGCCGCCACAAGCTTTCCCGTGGAGTTTCACTGAACATTGCCTTGACTTCTTGACTTTTTGAAGGGTCCCTATACAGAAGCTTCAAAAACAAAAAAAAAAAAAGAAAAATCCATATTTTTGACTATTGAGTGGTCCCTGTACATATGAAGATGGGTGAAGGAACATTGATAGCCAGAAACTTTTTCCGAAGAGGATTGTATTTAAGAATATATAGTATTTTATTCATAAATTGGATTATAACGCATTAAGAGACGAACAAAAAAAATATATTGTATAGTTTTCTTTGAACGCCCAAGATGTACGGTTGTATTGTTTGTAAATACTGTAAATACTGGTTGCGAAGAAGGAGCCATGTGCATGAAACTTTAAGACATTGAACATAATGTAAAGATAAAATGTAGTGGCAATGGTCTGTAATACGATTTGAACAACTTCACTATAAGACTTGGAAATGTTCTTGCACAGAACATTCTCTAAAGCATGACAAGAATCACGATAAAACCGTAGATTTAGCGGAAGAGCCAAACGAATCCGTCAGACACAACTGGATCTTTCTTTTCCAGGGTTAGTGGGAATAAAATAGTGTTTTGTTTTGATTTTTTTAACCGATGGTGACCAGTCATGTGAATGCTACAGGACTTAAATAAGCTATTCCATTGAGAACTAGTATTGAATGACCAAACTTCACTCACACACCCAACAGTTACAGCTGAGGTTTGAGGATGAAATGTCTCCACGTTTTGTCTTGTATAACATGACTAGAAAGTGTACTCACATTCAACAATGATACCTGACGGAGTCAGGAGGTTAAAAGTAGGCCATGTAATTAAAAATGATGTTGACGTGAGGGTTGTGAATGGTTCTTTCAAGCAGGCGATGCCCATACACGTGCTTACATACTAGAAAAAAAAATGTCATTTTTCGAACAGGAATCAAACACTGAGAGGGCATGGACAAATATTGTGAATGTAGCCTAAAAACACATACGTTTCGACTGCCATGTGTTCATATTCCTGTTTTGTTTTTCATTATTTCGTCATTTCTTGGGGGGCTGCTACCGACATTCAAAACCCCATGGTTGAGTCACATCGAATCATATTGATTTTTTATTCTTCTTTTCTGCGTTGACAAATTTCTCTGAAAGAAATTTGAGACCCCCTGAATTTCCAAAGCGACTTCAGCTGACGAGAGGCATCATTTTAACTTACACCAGCACATATTGCCTGTTAAAAAGGAAGGACGAAGAAAGAATGTGGTGCTTATCTGCTGAAATATATTACCTGTGTAGTTTTCTTTCTACTCCCCACATGTAGATCCATCGTTTTAGAAGTTAACGTTTCCTCATGATCTCAGAGACTCAATATCAGTATTATTATAGAAAGTGCCTAAAACATTCAACCGATATCAGGAGTGTGTCGATCCTAAAGAAGAACCAGTTGATCTTTTTTTATGGTATGCAACGCTAAAGGCTGGTTTTCCCAGGTCTGTTTCCTCCTCTCACGCCCTTTTCACTCCTCCAACGCAGACGCAGAGTGAAGGCACCTGTCATTTTGGGTTTTTCGTCGCCCTTTTGTTAAAGCTTTCGAGTGACCCAATAACATACTATGCATGCTTTCATTATTTCTTTCATTTTGTGTACTTTTCTTTCTCTTTTTTCCATGTCGGATCTAAACTGGGCCAGGAAAGTAGGACACGCTCGGTGAAGTTGGCGCATTATATAATAATTTCATCCGGTTGTTAGATTCAAGTCAGAGCACAACTCCAAGCGAAGGCGGCCGCCCTTTACGTCCCTTTTCATCCGAATAATATTCTTCCGACTTGAAACTTCAGGAAATCATAAGCGAAAGTCCTCAGAAATCACCAGGAAAAGCTGTTTATGGATCACCAGGTATATGTATCTCAGTTTGGGTCATTCATCTTAGGGAAGGGGAAAAATAAAAAATAAAAAATCTGCCTCCCTTTTGTAGTTTTACTCAGGGTGCTAAAACAGGGAGAGGGTGTTTTCGCATGGAGACTAGATTAGGTTAAGTTAAGTCTCCAGGTTCAGCTCAGAATCAACAGGAGAAACCACTGGGAATATGTACTTCCATGTGTACTGTACATCACTACACCGTTCACTGCTTTCAGAGACAGACTGTCACTCGGGTAACAGGATAGACCGTGTATGTTTATAGAGTTTTTAGACCATTTTTCCAAAACTGAGCAGGTATCATCGTTCGTGCAGGTATCATCGCTCATTTAGTATTGCCATATCCCCATGGGATTGGGAATGCATAAGTATACCTCAGCGCCAAATACCTTCAGAATAAGGTGGGAGATCCCGTCCTCGTATGAAACAGCTCAGTATACGTGCATCCGGATCATGCTTTGCGTATTTTTGTGTCAGATAAGAGAAATATGCACTTTGTACAGCTCACCATCCGAGTTGAATTCCCTCCCCGAGCCCTGGTACGTTACTGTATGTGCTTTATCTCGACATATGAACACGGATGACCACACGAGCACATGTGAGGGTTTTAGCCGAGCGAGGGAAAACACTACTGGTGCAGTTGGAAGTTTGTACGATGTCCTAAATTCCTCTCTTTGGAACTCCGGAAATGCAGGTTAGGCTTAAACGGAACCGAAAAACCACTCGATTATAAGCTTTTCACTTACAAGTACAGAGCAATAAACACTTTGTTTTAGACAAGCTCTTTAGGTTGAAAGAATATGGATAAGTCAAACATAAAAGAAAAAATCATAAAAATAGAAAAAGTTAAAAAAGAATAAATAAATAACATTGGGACATGCTTAGTTCACTTCCTCTTATGCAATTACAGGTACACAGAGAGAGGTGTTCAGTGGTCTGTGGACATTGATTTCATATTTCCCAGCCCTAATGCACGTTTTCATCATTTTAAAATGAAGAATAGAAAAAAAAAAAGATAAAATATGAGCCCATATTTCTTACAGGGCAGTGGGCTTTCAACACTCTGCATGTGAAGCTAGTATTAGACCTCTGTTTTCCCCTCTATCTCTCTCTCTCTCTCTCTTTCTCCTTCATACCTGCTTTGTGCTCCTCGTATCCTCCTTCTCCTTTTCCTCCTCTGATGAGTTTTGCCTCATGTGCTGTTTTCTCGGCCGTCTCCCTCTTTCTGTCCTTCTTGTGAGTTTTATTTATTTACTTAGATTTGTTTATTTTTTTATTCTTTTTTTTCGTTTTTGTTTTGTAACTGTGCATGTGAGAGCATCACTGAATTGTTGGATATGTTTTAAAAAAATAAAGAAATAAATATTCAGCTGCTGAAGCCATGCAAAACATTTTGAATTGCCCTTAAAATATGGAAAATGTTTTCTGAATGCTTTATATAATTTCTCTGCTGTAAAATAAAATCTTAAAAGAGAAATGGTGCGTGCCTTGTCTTTTCTGCAACTTTTTTTTTTTTAATAAAGAAGTAGTTCACTTTTTTTATATAATTTACAGAAAATGTAGGCCTACTCACCCTCTTGTCTTGTCAGTCCTAAAGAAATTGTTTTTTGATGAAAACATTTATGACCAAGGACCACAAAACCAGTCATAAGTGTCAATTTTTCGAAATTGAGCTTTATACATCATCTGAAAGCTTAATAAATACGCTTTCCATCGATGTATGGTTTGTTAGGATAGGACAATATTTGGCCGAGATACAACTATTTCAGTATATGGAATCTGAGGGTGCAAAAAAATCAAAATATTGAGAGAATCGCCTTTAAAGCTGTCCAAATTAAGTTCTTTGCAATGCATATTACTAATCAAAAATTAAGTTTTGATATATTTACAGTAGGAAATTTACAAAATATCTTCATGGAACATGATCTTTACTTAATTTCCTAATGATTTTTGGCATAAAAGAAAATCTATAATTTTGACCTATACAATGTATTTTTGGCTATTGCTACAAATATACCCCAGCGACTTAAGACTGGTTTTGTGGTCCAGGGTCACATTTGAGGATTCCTCTCCATATAATGGACTTATATGGTGCCCCTGAGTTTCCAACATGCAATTTAAATGCAGCTTCAATGGACTCTAATGGATCCTGAGGAATAAGGGTCTTATCTAGCAAAACGATTGGTTATTTTCTAAAAAATATATATATATATTACAATTTACACACTTTTTAACCTTTTCACTTTTCAAGGCTTATCTTGTCTAGGTCTGCGTGAACTCTGTTTTTCGTTTTAATACAATTAGGGTATGTCGAAAAACTCCCATCTCATTTTCTTCTCCAACTTCAAAATTGTCCTACATCGGTGTTTTACCTTTTTTGTAAAGTGTGTTTGACCTTCTTTGCGTGTTCACTTTGAAAACACTGGGTCTGCACTTCTGCAGCGATTTAGAACGATTTTGAAGTTGGAGGAGAAAATTAGTTGGGAGTTTTTCGACATACCCTAATTGTCTTGAACGAAAAAAAAAAAACATGCAGACCTAGACAAGAAGAGCATTTAAGGTAAAAAAAATATATAAAAATTGTAATTTTTCGCTAGATAAGACACTTATTCCTTGACTGGGATCGTTTATTGTCCTTTGAAGCTGCATTTAAACTGCATTCTGGAAGTTCAAACTCAGGGGCACCATATAAGTCTATTATATGGAGAGGAAAACTACATAAGGAAACATTCACGTAATTTATAGTTAACATTCACTAATTATTAATTCGTATTTATATGTATCATTAATTGTTATCTTTTATATTATATTTATAATTAATTTCTATATTTATATATTTATATAATCATATAAGCATTTAAATTATAAAACTTAAATTATAATATTAAATATTAGTAATCTAGTTAACGTGCTAGTTACATATTAATCATACTAGAAACATGCTAAAAACATGTAAGTAACTTGCTAATCATGTTAGAAACATGTTAGCAACATGCTAATCATGCTAACATCATGCTAATAACTTGCTAATCATGCCAGAAACATGCTAGCAACATGCTAATCATGCTAGAAACATGTTAACAACAAGCTAGTAACATGTTAGCCATGTTAGAAACATGCTAGTAACATGCTAATCATGTGCGAAACATGCTATCATAATGCTAATCAGGCTAATCATGCTAACAACATTCTAGTAACTTGCAAATTATGATAACAACATGCTAATCATGCTTACAACATTGTAATTAGTCTATAAAAATACAAACAATAAGCTAATCATGCTAAAACATGTTAACAACATGTTAAATCATGTAAGCAATGTGTTAAATCATGCTAGCTGCTTCCATACTATTACAACTGCTTCAAACTTTCAGGCTAGTCTTTCTCAAGCCAACTTAAAGTTTGTTCTCAAACTTTACTCATCTAGTTGTTAATTCATATTCATTTTTATCATTAATTGTTATCATTTATTTTATATTGATAATTAATTTCTGTTGTATATTTATATAATCATATACATTTTAATTCATTTTTAAAAATATAAGCATTTAAATTATAAAACTTGAATTATAATATTAAATATTAGTAATCGAGTACATAAATATTTATTTTAATATTCATTTAAAACAGAGAAAAATATCTATTATAAATATAGAAAGTTAGAAACTAGTAATATAAATATATAGTATAGAATATGTTGATTTACATATTCATTATTTTATGCATATACAGATATGAAAAGTCACTGTCCGCTTGCAACTTGTGTTTGGAGTCTTTTTTTTTCTCCCTCATACACGCACGCGCGTTCACAGTAGCAGCTGTAGTGTCATCGGGGCCTTTGCAAATCTCACATCAACACAACAACCATGTAAGTAAAAGTACTTGAACATCACTCACATGAACTTAATAAGTTCAAACACATATGTGTTTTATCTGTTGAATGGATACCAGTGAATATCCGTCTTATTGAGTGTGTTTGTAAAGTTTGTGTTGGGCTAATGGGCGTAAATGCGGCTACAGCAACAAGTTAGCTTAGCATTAGCATCATGGCTTGATGTCGACTTTTATTCACTTTTGGTTTTTAATTCAAGTGCCTTTTAGTTGGAATTAGCGCATGTGACGCTGTCAAATAAATTCAGTGTTAATTCAAGGGTTTTAAAGAGATTTTGTGTTTTTATATCCGCTACATGCTAACGGCTAGCGGGTGGTTTCTGACTGATAACAAAGTTAGTGAAAAGTTTAAACTTTAAAAATACTCAAGCTACAGACATCTTATCATTATAGTAATGCATGTGGTTTGCCTTAGTTGTACATTTATCGTCTTTTATGCCTGCACTGGGGATGTTATGCGCCGTTAACAAAGTTGCGACGAAAACGTAACGTTAAAGATTAAATGAGCAATTCCATGCAAATGTCAACCTTACCATCAAAAAATAACATTTTTACCAAAAGAATAAGACCCTGTTTAACTTGTGCATTTAGGTCTGTATTTTACTGTACTGATGTGCTTTAATAGAAATTTGAAGGAAATCGCTATGTTCAACCACCACATATAAGGGGTGCGCCTAAAAGTAAAATTACATTTTTATTCGACGGTATTTCATGTTTTCAAATGAGAGATCAAAGACTGCCCATTATTTAATTGATGTCAACAGTAAGTATTTTGTAGAAAGATGGAGGCCTGTCTGAAAAGTAAATGAACTCACTTTGTCTAAACAGCGATGATTTTTGGATTTATAAGGGTTTGATTTATGACGTCTGGACGCTTCAGCGCTGTGTCACGTCCGTAACATTTTAAAGATTACGTTTATATCATATAGTAATTATTAATGCAATTAACTTGAAACTTTCTGTACAAAGCCAACTTATGGCCATGCTAATTATGACCAACAGCTCATCTCTATTCTTTGCTCTTATCAATCATATAATGCGTTACGGACGTGACCGTTACGGACGCTTCATATTAAATCTTATACCGGCACGCATGTTTACGCAAGTTGCTGATGATTGATAGCCTATACTGTGTAGGTCTAGACTGCTGTGATCTGTTTTAGGCTTTATGTATCATAACATTTTAGAAATCAATTAATTTTAACATTTTAGAAATTGCATTCTCAGCGAGAACATTCTCATTCTCAGCGTTTTAGCTAAGACTGCATCTGCTGTGCGGGTCAGAAATGCACAGACGGACTGAAGGACAAATCGCCAAAACTATTTCAAATGTCATAATGTTCATGTCATTATGTCGTCTTTAAAACTTTTATGTGTTTCACATAACTTGTGTCGCTGTGTGCTGCAATCATGTAGAGAGCAAGATTTGCATGTACGGCGCGCATGCTGCTGAGCGTGACGCGCAAGAGATGTGCTGTGGAGTAACATCATTCATTCTTATTTGTCTAAATATTTTTTCTTCATTACAAATCTTGTTTGGTGTTATTTTGTATTCACTATGTTATGCAGATGCAGTTGCAAAATGTGAAACTGTCTTATTCGCAGTCTAGCATTTTATGAATATTTATGTGTGTACAATATTCAGTAACTTATCCTGTTTGATATCTTTATTATTTAATGCATTAGCGATTTATTAAAACAGGTTTATGAGAGTCATTGAAACAAGTTTCAACAACAACAACGAATTGGAGCGGCATCGACATCAGCCCGTTATTATACAGCCTTCAATTTGCAGGTTATACTAATGCGGATCCCTACTATAAATGTGCTCAAAGCTATTATCCATATTTAAATGTTTGTTCGGAAACGAATTAATGCTCAAGCATGACAGGGAGGCGCCCGCGTGATCACTTGCATTTTTTTCTGATAATGAAACAAACTTAAAATTGGGGTGCCTTAAATACATAAGAAATAAATCTAAAGAAAGCTTGCCTATTATTAGTGAACCAATTCAAAACGAAATCAAATAGGCTACTAGCCTACCTGTTTATGTAATCTGTGAATGCATTTCTCTCTTCAGTGGAGATTTCATGAATTTCATATTTGCAGAGTCAAGGACTCTGAAAACTTTTCCATAGTGTTATAAATTTCGCTTTATTGATTTTTTTTCCTCTAAAACACAAAAAGGAAAATTGAAATCGAGCCCCTGCCTGACGTGGATGAAAATTATACTCCGAACCCCAAGTGGATTTAGACAAATTGACAAATTCAAGAAGTGTTAGGTCGTGCCCCGCGCTCTCCTAGGCCTGTTATATATTTAGAATATTTTACTTAACCTGTTTGTATCTTAGTTATTTAGTAAAACATTAAAAGCATTTTTTTTTTTTTTTTCATGAAAGCATTTTTTTCAGCGGCAATCGTTTAATCTCGATCAGGGCGATTTTAATTTTGGGGCGGGGGCGGTTAATGAGGGAATTTTATATAGTACAACCCTATTTGGGTTGTAGAGGACACACCTTGTCCTCTGTTTCTCACTCTGCGCCGCCGCGGACTGAAAAAGAAGAACGCCCTGAAATACAGGAGGAGCCGATCAAGGTTTGCTGCAACTTTCTAATGAAATATAAAAGGGACTGAGACGATCACGAATTCGTGTACAGTTTATGGAGCTAATCGCAAAATTTTAGGGAGGCTGCAGTCATTTTAGGGGGGCTAAAAATGGCCTAGCGACGCCCATGATCTTGATTAACAACTATGATCAATGAATTTGAGCACCGTTGGTCAGTTAAATTAACGTCAGCCTTCAATTTATAGGTTATAACTGCACCTGCCTGGGATGTAGACTGGTGAGGATTTATTTTAATGTGTATTCCAAACTTTAGCGTTAACCTTTAGGCTATACATGTGCTATATTTTTGGCCCGTGTTTGTGCGGAATATCAGTGCGCATGAAAGGGGGCGCCTGCGCGATCACTTGCATTTTTTTCCTGATAATGAAACAACTTAAAATCAATTCGAAACTGACTTTATGTATGTAAATTCATAATAAACGTTCTGCTATTGTAAAATAATGAAAACAAAAAGGATGTGTCTGCCGTCTCTGAACTGGAGCGCGTCTCCAAAAAGAACCAAAACTCAGCATGTCTCACATAGAGAAACATATCTACAGAAAACTCGAAATGTCTGCTTTTAAACAAACAAACAAACAAAAAACGAAATTAAATACTCCCTGATTATGTCTGAACTGCATTTCTCTCTAAAGGCGCAACGAGTAGGCTACTGTGGAGATGAGAGTTAGCACTGTGAGTTTCATCTTGCAACCGACAAAAACATTAGTTTATTCATAAATAATAAAAATATCTGCTTTTTCTATACATTAATAATCATAAGGCTACTTTTGCCTGTGTTTTGAGGCAAACCTTATACGTGTGCTTGAGCGCAAAATATATTAAAGGTTATTATGGATTAGTAGGCCTATTTTAATATAAATGCGCGATTAGTTGAATAGCCTAATGGCTTAAACGAACGACTACTTAACTATAAAAATCTTTAGCGTGGGGCACCCCTATTAAATACCCACTAAACAGCTCTATTATAGTTTTGAAAGTATTTTTATAGGCGTTTTTATAGTCGAATCAATTCCGCTTTTCAGATCGGTCACGTCCGTAACGGAGAGATGTCACGTCCGTAACACTGATTTTTCGTGTGGAACACAAAAACGAAAATATAAATCAAATTAACATTTCATGCTTTGTAAATAGCCAACCCTTCTCCATTCGGCAGATATTGTTGCTTCTAGTTTTTGCATTGCAATTCGCAGAAAGTTTACAAAATATATTGTCTCCCAGAAACTCGTGTCTTTTTTTGTCACGTCCGTAACGCATGTGTTTTTCCCTCATTTAAAATATAAAACAGGTTTATAGACCGATACTTTTCTGATGTCTGGACTCTCTTTTAAGGGGTTTAGAAAAATATAAAGAGATGGTTCAATATATTGGTAATAAGCATAATTTAAAAGAATTTATATTTCAGGTTTTGACTGCAAATGTCACGTCCGTAACGCTGGAATTGCTCAAATATAAAACGTAACATTAGCCTGATTTAGAATTATTTAATATAATTTCAACAACCTGATAGCAGTTTAGTTAATATGCATTGATTCAATGTTATAGACGTGTGTTTTTTGGTACCATATGTTGAACTGTAAATATAAACATTAACTTAAAACACAATAAGACATATTTTAATATATATATTTAGTCTGTTGACTGATTTAGGATGTATGTGTAAAAAAATTTTTCTTCCCCACGTAATTTAAACAAGCTATGTTTAGTTTTAATCAACTATAAAACATTATATGTGACCCTGGACCACAAAACCAGTCATAAGGATCAATTTTTCGAAATTGAGCTTTATACATAATCTGAAAGCTGAATAAACAAGCTTTCCATTGATGTATGGTATGTTAGGGTGGGACAATATTTGGCCTAGATACGACTATTTGAATAAATGGAATCTGAGGGTGCAAAAAACTCTAAATATTGAGATAATCACCTTTAAAGTTGTCCAAATCTTACTAATGCATATTACTAATCAAAAATTAAGTTTTGATATATTTACAGTACGAATTTTACTAAATATCTTCATGAAACATGATCTTTACTTAATTTCCTAATGATTTTTGGCATAAAAGAAAAATCAATCATTTTGACCTATACAATGTATTTTTGGCTATTGCTACATATATACCCCAGCGACTTAAGACTGGTTTTGTGGTACAGGGTCACAAATGATGTTTAACAGATCGTTAGTGAATGTACATGCAATTAATCAGAAATTATCTTTGATTTGTTATGTTTCTATTAGATGCACTGTTGTTTTGTTATGCTTTATGACATTGGTTATTGGTTTAACATTATTTATCAGCTATTTACCTTTTATTGTACTAGTGAGAAAATGCATATGTTTTGAGACATTTGGGACGTCATTGATTTTTATTTTCATCACTTATATTTTTTGCTTCTGAATTCCTTCCAGAATCACAGATATAGGTCAGTGGAAAAATGTAAACAGTCATTTGGCAGTTAACCACCTCTTTATCTTTTAGTCATTTTGCAAGTGGAAATTGTGCTGTGTATGTAGGTTATATATGCTAAGCTGATATATAATAATACCTATTAAGAGACTGATAACCTCAGTACATAATCTATTTCACTGTAACAGCCGTGTGTGAACATACTAACACTGACTGTCTGTCTGCAATGGAAGTGATGCTGATAAAGCACAGAGCTGCTGCGTCAGTGTCAGTTTAGCTCTCAAAACTCACCAGTGCTCTGGATGTTATTGACATTTAATGCTGCATGCCATTTACAGCTTAAAACGTTATTTTGCATAAAATAATAAAATAGGAAATAGAAGTGGAATTGATTTTTGACTGATAGCTATTGAGTTTAAAAAATAGTTCACCCAAAAATAAACATTTGCTGAGAATTTACTCAACACCAAGATGTCCGAGATGTAGATGAGTTTGTTTCTTCATTGGAACAGATTTGAAGAAGTGTAGCATTACATCATTTGCTCACTAATGCAGTGAATGGGTGCTGTCAAAATGAGAGTCCAAACAGCTGATAAAAACATGACAATGATCCACAAATAATCAACTTGACTCCAGTCCATCTTGTAATGGAAAGCTGCATGTTTGTTAAAAAAAAATCCTGGCTAGGATACAAGTCCTCTATCCATAATATTGCTTTCTCCAGGGAAAAGCTTGCCCTGTCTGAATCAGGAGAGAAATATGCACAGATCGGGTATCTGTGTATAAGCAAAAACAGTTTAAAACAAATGATTGGGTGGATTTTGATGTGAGAGAACAACAGGAAATTGTTGCAGGAAACTCTTTTCACCTGAGGAAGCATTACAGGGCTCTACAGTGTGATTACATTGTCTGACAATAACACTATTGCCTGGTTTTGCTGTATTTCGTCAACAAAGTAGTTTCATCAAAGTCACAGCTAAGCCGCCACGCATCTCCAAGCAAACACAGCAGTGTTTCATTTGTCAATGAACATGCTTTTTTATAACAACAGTCACTTGCTTCATTCCTGAATGAATCAGCTGTTCAAATGAATTGAATGAATGATTCAGTGATAAAATCAGTGACTTGCCACCACCTACTGGCACTTTTAGTCTTATTTTTAAAGTATAATTACGGTCATTTAAATAATGTCATATTTTAATATTTAAACTTTTAGTTTTAAAGCAACATCTCAACATGAATTTATTACCAATAAACACTCTTCTTATTCTACTTGTTCTTATTATATTGTTTTAATTAGACATTTTAAAAAGCGCATAAATATACATTTTTACATAAAAAATAATTTACTTTTAATAAAATGAGCAAAATGCCATTACAGAGATAAAAAAGGCCCCTGTAAAACACTTTTAGAAGTCAAATATCACCTCGTAATGGGAAGGCTAAATTTTGATCAGAATTTTTGATTATTAATCAGAAGGTGCTCCTTTATTTTTTGACTATTCTCCTAAATTTTTTCAAATTACTTTTCAAGAGAAAAGTTAGAATAAAGCCTTGCATTATGAATTATGGACTAGCATTTAGGCTAGAACAGATAATTTAAAGTTAAAATGTCCTGATGGATTTGGCTTTGGATTTATTTGGAGAAAAAAAGCTGGAGTGTTGATTACTTGTGGATTGAGACGTTTTTACCATCTGTTTGGAATCCCATTCTAATGGCACCCATTCACACCAGAGGATCCATTAGTGAGCAAGTTATGTAATGCTACATTTGTACAAATTTCTTCTGATGAAAAAATCTCATCTGTATCTCTGATGGGCTGAGGGTGAGCTCATATTTAGCAAATTTAGATTTTTGGGTCTGTTCTTTTATATTACTTTTTTAAATAGATTTTTATCTATATTATTTTAAAAAACAACAACTAAAGTGTCACATCATGATGAAACGTCCGCTTTACACCCTTAGCAAACAGAGGTCGGTTTGTGTAATTTTCACTTCGAAAAGCATGCATTGTGTCGTACTGCTGGGGGATTTTCTGCCCCGATCACATGATCTGAAGGATTACGGTACCTTCCACGTCTGGGTGCGGAATGTGTGTTTGTCTTCACTCCAGATGATTCTCTATTTCAGGCTCCTGTCGTCCCTCTTTATTCTAAGAAGGTTTAAGTTTTTTCCGCAGCATTAGACAAGAGTGAAGTCTGGCTGAAAGCCTTTCACATATTTGTGATTTTTATTTTTGTTTTTTTTCTTCTATAAACTTACACTTAGACACCAGATTAAAAGTCATAAACAAAAATGGAAGAGTCAGTTGTGCAACATTGTATTAAAAGAGTTTTTGATATTAAATGCAATGACATTCAGACAGTCTTAAGTGTGCAAATACTTCTAAGGGCCATTGTAAATCAGAATCAAGCTGAAGCCAGTGGAAATCTGTTTGTGCATGTATGAAGGTTTTTATTATGAACTTGTTTAACCCCCCTAACTGTCACCCCCCAATTTTGAACATAGACATGAAAGTGCACTAGCCAAACTTAAATTGTTATAATAAAGTTGGTCTCACATTATTCAATCAGCACATTATTTAGTGAAATTATTTTTCAAAAATTAAACTATAAAAGTTAAAAATTTCTGTTAAAAAAAAGTACTGTACTATTTTTTTTTTTTTTTAATTTTTGAATAAAATGAATATTTTACAAAATACTTTTAATCCAAAATTGGTATAAATTTAAAGCCTCCTGACTGTAATGATGTAGATTTTTTTTTGAGATGTGCTCTTGTTGTAAATTAATGTATTATTGTTCCTACATAATTTGTAACAAAAAACAGTGGTAAAATATCTATTTAGGAGTCTTTGACCTTTCCAACGGGATAAAGTTTGTCATGATTTAATTGTAATATACTGGAGGCGTCCCACTAGCAGGACAGTGACAGTTAAGGGCTCAAAGTGTTGTCAGATGTTTACAGTTTCAGCTTGTTGAAATGTTACACCTATACGTTATATTTTTCTGTTATGTGTTTTCATATCACTTCATGGTCTTACCTGTACTTCCTCTTTTATAATCCTCATTTGAAAAAGCACTTCATGTTTGTTTAGGTGTCTTTTGTGCAGCTCACCCTGCTAAATCAAACCTGGAATTACTCCACACTTTTAAATAAAATAAGATTCTTTATTAGCCTCTATGGTCCCATGTAGAACATTATATACATTTCCATTCCACAAAAGATGCTATGTAGTGGAAAAAGGTTCTTTGAAGTATAAAGATTTTAAGAACTGTTCACTGAAAGGTTCATTGAAGAACGAGAAGTGGTCATTCTGTTGCATGCTTTGAAAGTGCATTGATGTAGTCAGTGTGCCACTAGGTGGCAGTAGAATATCACATGCTGTTGGCCATAGTAGATTTCTGTTAAAATGACATAACAGGACGTTTATGTGCTTAACAGACACTTTTTGACTGAGTCAACTTACAATACACAGCCCAAATCACATTAGCAGCAACTAAAGATTATGTTATGCTAGGCCTTATTCACTTAACAAAAAATAAATACTGGCTGTTCAAGTAGATTTTTCTTGTTGACTTTTCCAGCTAAGCTGACTATTATGTCTTTTTCTTTCTAAGAAATGTGAAATGTAAGTCGCTTTTGTCTTTCTGTGTCATAGGTCCGCACCGGGTGCAGATGGCTCTGGTCCTGCAGGGTCTGGAAGTAACCGCAGACTGCAGCAGACACAGGCACAGGTGGATGAGGTAAAAGGACACACCTGACACCATTTCCTAGTGTTCTTCAAGGATGGCCGTAAATAGTCAACTTCTCCCAGTCTCTCAGTGTGATTTGATCATCTCAGGGATGGTTCCTTTGTAATAAGAACAGTTATATAATCACAGGACAACTCATGACAGTAGTACACGCTGTACTAAATGTACAATGAGTAATGTGCTCATTGTATATTTAAATGAGTTTTAGACTCCACCCATTCCAGACATGACTTAAGTGTTCTCACTGTAAACAACACGAGTCTGTACTCTTCTGTTTTGTATTCTGATGCCAATACAAGCTATAATGAGATTTTGTCTACTTCTAAATTCCACATTTTTTTAAAAATAGTGCAAATGTGCTGAGACTGCTGACATGAAGGAAATGTGGGAGGTTCTTAAATGCATGCGTTTTGTGAAATGAGCAGCAGAGCACTGCTGAATATCCACATAAACAGCCAGACATGCAGATGGACAGCTTTTATCTCATCTGTTCGTCAGTCTATCTAATCAAATTTTGCTTCAAACGCATATCTTTGTGTCTAAGCAACGCTATTTCACGTAAGACATCTCAGATTGACATTCGACAAGGCGCCAGCGCAGTGGTTGATGAGCAAAATTACCCACTACTACATATCTATTATACATCCTCACTATAAAACATTCAAACAAAGAAGCCAAATCCGTGTGTATGAATGGTATTATAAGGAAATATATATAATTATACACAATAATGTATGGAATGAATATATGTAAGCAAAGCTTAGCAAAAGCACAACTGTTTCAACACTGATAATAATAATAATGGTTTCTTAAACAGCAAATCAGCATATTAGAATGGTTTCTGAAGGATCATGTGACACTAAAGACTGGATTAATAATGCTGAAAATTTAGCTTTGCGTCACAAGAATAAATTACGTTTTAAAATATATTCAAATAAAAACAGATATTTGAAACTGTAATAATATTTCACAATATTTCTGTTTTTACTGTATTTTTAATCGAATAAATGCAGCTTTGGTGAGCAGTTGAGACCTTTTTTAAAAATCCTTCCAACCCTAAACTGTTTGTATGTATGCTTATATATATATATATATATATATATTTATATATATATATATATATATATACACACACACACACGTATCTCATTTTAAAGGTAAATTATATGCCATTTAAATGTTGCAGAAAAGTGCTGCTTTCTCTTTCACTGTCTTTCTTTGTCTGACTCCTCCCTAAAGTGCACGGCATAATCCGTCAGCAGTTCCAAATCTCTTCTGTAGCTCACCGCAGTCATATTCATGATTTCTGTTCAAGGAATTTTCAATCAGGACATATGCAGGTCTCTGCGCACTTTACGCCCGTTGACCTCTCCCGTCAGACGTCTTCGTTCAGTCTGGTGCGATCTCATAGGCTGCCGGGTGGTTATGTAACGCCCTGTCACTATAGTTATGCAAGTGAAACATGGATCTGCACACACTGGCTCTCCTCCCACCCTGATCTCTCTTAAAGGGGCGGAGCTACATCATCCTGCAACAGGGTTTGTGGAGCACTAGAGCATATATGAGGTGGCTGAAATGTTTGTGTGCCGTTGCCATTGACTGTGTTATGCAATTCTATTATAATAGTATAACAGGGGATTTTTCATGCTTTGCATTGCTTAAAACATCTGCTGAAGATGTAAGGATTGTTTAGATCGACTATAAGCAACAGGATATGATGTCAGATAATAAACTCAGAACCTTTAACTCCATTTTGACTAGTTCGAAGTGTAACTGTGCATTTAGTCTCAAAGCTTTAAATTCTCTTCATCCTGGTAGGAAAACAGATTGATTCTGATGAAGAGTATTTTAGTGTCTGTTTTGGACATGCAAAACTTTATCAGTAAATGCTCTTAAACTTTGTTTGTATAGATTGTTGATGAGTGGTATTACGGGGAGGGATGTTCTCTTCATAATGGAAAAAAGAAAGAAAGAAAAATGCACCACGGACTTGATGAATCATCAATGTTCCTGGTCGGTTTTCCAGAAAGAAAATGTTAAAGCATTTTTTTAAAGGTCTCTCCTGCTCACAAGGCTGCATTTATTTGATTGGAAAATACAGTAACATACTGTAATATTGTGAAATATTACTACAGTTTAAAATAACTGTTTTCTAAATGTGTTTTAAAATGTAATTTATTCCTATGATGTAAAGCTGAATTTTCAGCATCATTACTCCAGTCTTCGTCACATGATCCTTCAGAAATCATTCTAATATGCTGATATGCTGAACATGATAAATTGCACTTTTGAACAATTTATCAGTATCTTTCTTTTTTTAATTACTTAATGATTTTTAGTTTAGTTTAATTTAGTTTAGTCTAGAATAGAATAGAAGGACTAACAGTCACAAAGCTGCAGATGCTGTATGTACCAACTATAATTATGACTCATACTGGTTTCCCAAATGTTGGATAATTCTGTGAAAACGCTTATCTAGCCTTGACCTAGTTGGACAAATATTGCCTCAAAGAACGTAAGTATTTTTTTTTTTTTTTTTTTTTTTTCAGCCCTGATTTTTTTTTTTTTTTTTTTGATGTTGTCATTTGTCATTTTTCACATTGTGCTAGGTAGCTCTGTGAAATCTCATTAGCCCAAAATCCCACTTTATCCTACTTTTATATCAAATATGGTCAGATTTGCTGTGATTTTGTTGTATCCCACAGCATTGTGAACAGGCAAATGCTGGAAACTTCAAGTTCTATCCGGTTGTTGTGTGTTTCTCTTAGTGCTGTTAGTATGAAACGCTGACCGCTAAATTGCATGTTCCTGCTGCTTGCCTGGTTTTAAAAAATCTCCAGCCATCCTGCCAAAAGTCACACATCGTTAAACTGATTAATAAATCTGCAGCGGTGTTCAGACAGCTGTTTGTGTACACACATGGCAAGATTCCCTGACCTTGATTACTTTTCCAGCCCTTGGTATCACTTTTCTACTGTTTTACTAAAAATCCCCTAACAGGAATCCTCTTCCTCTAGGTGGTGGACATCATGAGAGTGAATGTCGATAAGGTCTTGGAACGAGACCAGAAGCTATCCGAGCTGGACGATCGTGCCGACGCCCTGCAGGCCGGTGCTTCCCAGTTTGAGACCAGCGCTGCCAAACTCAAAAGGAAGTACTGGTGGAAGAACTGCAAGGTAACACAAGGATGCACATATCAGACACTGATTTAAATACGTTAATAAAATATATTAAGTCTTTAGAGGTAATTGGATGTTTTACAAAAGATTTGCTCTCAGGTGTTTTATTAGGACCCGAGCATTGGTGGTCAGATTCTTCTTCTTCCCCCCCCAAAGTGAATTGCATTTTTGAGGGTCTAAGCATGCTCAAAAACTCATTAAACTTTGCACACACACCAAAAGTGGTGAAAATTTACGTCTGATGGGTTTCAGATGGGTTTCCTCCTAGAGATTTGAACAGATCGACACCAAATTTGTTCAGTGTAATCTAAAGCCCTTTGTGACGTTTAATTGCAAAGATCTTGAGTTTCGTTGAAGGGCTTGTCCATGGCGGTCTGACAAACTTCAGTGTTTTGCCATGAAACAAGAAGTTGTTAGAATCTGCACCAAAATTCACGTTTGATAAGAGTCCTGTCCTGAACACATGCCCATGACCACATTCAGTTATAGTCATAGCGCCACCTGCTGGCAACAGGAAGTGTCATGTTTTGCGCTGTAATGAACTCCTCGAAGAGATTTAATCAACCTTATGTTTGGTCAGTCTACTCTAAAGGTCTTTGCCATGTTAAATTGGGAAGATCTTGAGTTTTTGTTAAAGGGTGTGTTCATGGCGGCCTGACAAAGTTCAGTGGTTTACCGTGTAAAAGGAAGTTTTCATAACTCAGCCATACAGTGTCCGATCTGCCCCCAACTGCAACAGGAAATGGCTTGTTTTACACTAACTTAAACATGCAATGTCCAATCTGCACTGGACTTCACATGTTTGGTAAGAGTCCTAGCCTGACGATATCTAAAGGCCAATATTCAGTTATAATCATAGCGCCACCTGTTGGCAACAGAATATGTCATGTTTTACACTAACTGAAACATACCATGTTCAGTCTACACTTCATATGTTTGATAAAAGTCCTGGCTTGAAGACATCTACATGCCAATATTCATTTATGGGCATAGCGCTACCAGGAAATTTGGCACATATAACTTTGACATATTCATCTTATATTTACCATTTTAAATGCATATTGCTGTTTTCCTAAAGCCAACAGGTGGCGGTGAGCCCATGTGCAAGGGCCCTCTCAACGCTTTAATTCTTCATGCATCTGTAATATAATATATAACTATAATATAATATTGTAATATAACTATTCCTGTGTTTCCCATAAGCTTATATGCAAACACAAAGACACTAATATGCAACAGATAATCTTGTTATTGTAAAAATACATTTGACATAATTTGAACATAAGGCATTTGACAGTGTGAACTTGTTTGTTGTCTTTGCAGATGTGGGCCATTTTGATAGCTGTGGTTGTGATCATTATTGTCATCATTATCAGTAAGTATCAAAGTATTTACAGCCTCATTATAGGAGAAGTTCACTTCCAGAATAAAAATTTCCCGATAATTTACTTACCCCAATGTCATCCAAGATGTTCCTGTCTCTCTTTCTTCAATCGAAAAGAAATTAAGGTTTTTGAGGAAAACATTCTAGGATTTTTTTCCAGGACTGAAAGAAAGACAGACAGACATAAACATCTCGGATGACATGGAAGTGACTAAATTATCAGGAAATTTTTATTCTGGAAGTGAACTAATCCTACAACTCCATCACATGGGTTGCAGTTGGACAAATTACGCCGGCTGAATTTGTTTGATTTGATGCGCCTGTTTGCATGTTTCATACGGATTACATAATCTGAGAATATTTGTTTTCTATTTGAATTGCTTGAAACATTGCTTGAGACATTTCACTCTCTATAGATATATTTTTCATGTCTGTAAAACAAGTTTACACTGAGTTTCAAAGTTTTGTGCTCAAGTTTACAGAGACCGAGACGGCAGAAAGCACACCCTGTTTGGTTTATTTTACAAAAGCGCAACCTTTTGTTGCTATTGTGAGTGCACACAAATAAACGTAGAGTCTTTACAGATTCAAAAGATGTGTTACTCTTATCTGTATGAGGAAAAAAGACTGAGTATTTAAAGAGCAAGTGACCGCAGTATACGCATTACTGTTTGGCTTCCACACTCCACACTTTCTGTGGAATTTTTTTTTTCGGCGACTAATAATATTTTGTTCGACCATGCCTCTTCTCGTCAACTAATGATTTGTCGACTATTAGGGGGCAGCCCTAATATGATTATAATTGAATATTTAGCAGTTTTTTGAAAGTATATGCATTTTAAACTATTTTAATCCCTGCTCTTTTTTTCTTTCAGTCTGGTCCCAGTCATAAAGACATACATCTGGTTATGATTGGAGGAGAAGTTCAGGAAATGAAGGAGTGTCAACTTCGGAAAAAAGAGAGATAACAAACGAACGAATGAACGAATGCTCTTCCAGTATGTTCTAACCTGCTGATTTTCAAAAGCATTGTCTTGTAAACTGTCCTCAATGGGGTTTTTTTATATATAGGTTTTTGTTTTTAATGACTAGGATTTGAATATGTTTCAGAAAGCCATTTCCAAATACATCTAGCACACTCCTGACTGACAGTGTACAGGTTACAAAATGGTTCAAAACTGTAACTGTTTATGATTTCTGCATCATTTGGAGGCCAAAACATGTGTTGACCAAAACTCTGGTTGTGAAAGCCATTTGCCAACATCTGATCCCATTGATGAATCCCTCATGGACTCTTTTAGTGGACGGCCGTAATCAGACACTCTTGTTTTGGCCGTGTCAGAACCTTTCTGTGCCAACATAAGAGCCTTTCCTGAACAACCACAGACGTGCCTTTAAACAACTCCACTGCCATTCTGTAACAACAGCACACGACTGTGCTCTGATTTTACTTAGAATATCTGCACAAAAATGTAAGTTTAAGATATTATTGAAAGATTAAATTTTGAAGTGTTAATTCACTAATTATTTAACAACATTATATGCATTGCCTTATGTAGAAATAGTTTGCTAGGAATTATCTTTGCTTAACGAGATTTCAGTAGTACTGAGTTTTGGTGGTTTCTTCACCTCTTGCTCACGGTGCCAAAACTATGGAGCTTTTTTTTTGTATGTATCTCTTTGTATGTGTATAAATTGTAAACAAGTGCAATTCTATACTGTGGCCTTACAAACTGTTAAGCCTGTTGAATTGCCTATGTTGGCTCAATAAAACACAGATTTAACATAATTTTGGATTCACCTTTTGCATACATTACACTTGGTGATGCTTGAATCACTTTTTATTTCTGATACCGTGTTCAAACTTTGTATTCAAGTAGAAGAAGAGACATTCTGATGTACTTGTCCTCCGGTTGTTGTTTGTCTTGACCGTGCAGTACTACCTTTGTGCTGGTTTAATCTAGTTTGCAATCTTCTTTCAAGACAGCACGCACATCATGTACCTGTGAAACGGCCATTATTGTTCAAAACAACAAACAGACTGATGGGTTTCAACAGGAGAATGTTTTTTTGGAGCTATTATTGAAACCAAACTTGATCTTTAGAAAAAGACATTGTGTTGTGATTCTTTTTTTTTTTTTTTCTCCAAACTTTCCTAGGATGATAAAGGCTTTTCTAGTAGCAAATTAAAACACTAGAGTGATTTCTTGATGAAGTCAAAGAAATTCTACATAAACAGTTGCTTCTTCAATGTATAGTAGTTAGGCTTGCTTTTAAAAAAATCCAGATATGATGGAAGTCAAAAAAAAAAAAAAAAAAATTCTCTGTACTTAGATGACATGTTAGGGTTCTTTGAAGATATAATGTTCCCACAAGCCTGCTTGGTCAATTACCAAAGAAGAATGTCAAAATTATTCAGCAAAATAAGATTTTATTTTTTTAATAAAAGTGATAAAATGTTGTGTTGCAAAAATGAGTACACCCTCCTGAAAGTTACTAAATAAAGCTGAAAAAAAAGTGTATAGGTTTAAGGCTATATTTGACCAACCGGTAAATATACTGAACCAAAACTTTTAAAGACAAGTAATTTCCTGACAATTAAAAGTGTTATATAGCCTACTGAATCATACTCAGACTTAATGCTGGCAGCAATGGAACCACTTTGTCAGAGAACTGCCAGGTGACTTATTTCTTATTATAAAAGAGGAGAGTCGTACAAGAGGAATACCGAATTATTGTTTTAAGTGTGAAGTGTGAAAATATGACTTGTGGCAAGGCTCCTGAAATAATCAGGTCTGCACATTAAGTTTTCGTTTTGTGATGAGTGAATTTTTGCTAGAAAAAGAGCAGAAGAAATACTATGCAAGTGTCTCAGAGCCGGCAAAAGCTATGAAAAGAGTGACACTTTATCTCAGAGTACGACGCAGCCTGTAGAAGTCACATGCGTGGTTGTTGTTACCACCCGAATTACCTACTGTAGCCAAAGCACAATAAACTCAATTAACCTCTTCCTCTTCTAATATGGGCCATATTTACAAAATATAGACTTCTGAGAATACATACTCTTGTCTCAAGTGACCAAGCCTGGTTCCCACAGTAACGTTCAATGGTAGTAAAGCTTTTATACTGGGATATATGAGTGCTGAAGGTGTGAGGGAGTTGTGCTTTATCAATGCTGTCATGAATTCACACACCACTGTGTTATGTAATACAAAAACCTGAAACTGAAGGTGCTACCCTCTCCTCATTCCCTGCATTGCTGGGCATTTTTTCAACATGACAATGAAGATATTCATTCTCCCAAGGTGAAAATACAGGACAGGACAGATGTGAAAATTTGTCATGAACTTGTACACTCACTGCCAAGAAGGGTCAGAGCAGTATACTTGAAGTTCTGGAGGACATACTAAGTACTAGAATATTATACATTTGCTGAATTAAATTCAAAAACTCATTTTTGCAATCCTTCATTTAAACAAAATTGGCTAATTTACAGAAAATATTGACATATATTTAGTTGTTTTTATTAAGTATATGTTTAACACATTTCAATTTTGCCATCTGTACATGAATTATATTAGTGATCATTAAGAAAATACATATTTTATATTTATTCAGAGGGAATGTACTTATTTATGCTGTGCACTGTGCGTGTGTATATATATATATAGTTATAGTCTATAGTTTGCACCTAAGATTTATTTTGTTTTTTGTTTTTTGACAGGAAACAAAACTAAATAAAAAATGAAAAGCAAATTGACTTTTTATCTCAAAATTCATTTGCAATCGCAAGATTTAATCTCACAATTCTATTTTTTTCCCTTGCACGTCTGAAAAAAAAACTGAAATCAATTCTGAGATAAAAAGTTATGCAAGTTACCTTTTAGGCAGTATTTCCACTATTATAAGTATAAAAAGCGACAAAAAAACTCTTAAGAAAACAGTGTGTATATATATAAACAGTGAATGCTCTATTCTCTAGTGCTCTATTGATGTTAAATGTATGTTTATGCGCCACAGCCAAAAAATACTATTCAGTATCATAGTGTATTTTCAATGAACAAACACACTACGCTTTTCAGTGACTTGTTTAGCAATAAGTACAAGTATAAGGGCAAATATTCACACGCAATGCGATTTCTGTCCGCGTAAAAAGTAAGGTACACTATGTCTATCCATCCATGCGCGCTGTATAAGTCGGGCGCACTCATCCGTATAAAAGTATTCCTGAGTCTTAACAGCGGGTAAGAAAGTAGATCAGGAGGTAGTCTACGTAATCTACTTTATTCCTGCCAACTCCCAGCCAGCGACGTGATGTATAGCATCACGTCCCAGTGTAGTGACAGCAGTTTACAATATTTCACCTTTTTAACTCAGTTATTTAACAAAAGTAATCGTACCCGCACAGCGTGTGACCTGATTTAACCCGGGGCGGCGTTGTAACTGTTCGTTACCACGCGAGATCTCCACTGCTACGCCATTGTTTTCATCGGTTGTATAACATGGTCATACACGTGAGCCCAGCCGCATCCCCAGCTGGACTGGCGTCATGACCACGCCCATCGACCAATCGGGCCGTCACAGGGAAAAATTCCCACCAATGGGAGCCGAGCAGGCGTGGCTCCGGTCGGCCAGATTCACGTGGGTCTGAAGGGTTGCGTTCCGGAGCAGAAATGGAGGGACACACGAGAAACTGGAGCAAGTGATTATTGAACATAAACACCAAGTAAGTACTCGTGTTTAACGCATCGAAAACGCGCGGAATAGATTTTATGAAATTTACGGATACACTACTGCTGTGATGTTCAAGAGCGTTTAATGAGACGAGAAACGCGGCGGACTATGATTAACTTCTACAGTTTGAGGTATACCACATTATATTTACGTTATGTGTTATCGTCATCATACAATTATCAGCATTCACTTCTAATACGTGAAATATTTAATAATCCGTTTGTGTTTATTCGTGAAATATCACGTTGGGTTGTGCATGTAGATGTGCGCATGCGCACTGCCTCCCTGACTTGTTATATTCTGAATTATACGTCTTGTATTTCAGTGAAATGTTGATGTTTTTGTCATCTTAGAGGGTCTGTGTAAACTGTAAGGGTCAGACGGAGGGAATTAGGTGAATTTCTTTCTATAAGCAGACTCGTGTCAGTGCATGTGCAATGGCGGAGGCAAGCATCAGTAACACAAAGTAATATTCTGTCTTGTGGCTTTGTTATGAGTGTGGAAACTATAGAGGGGTTTTTTTTCTCCTAAAGTGCATCCTAAATAATGTTTGATTAGGCGATGTGATAGTCAAATAAGCGTTGTGTGCATATGCATAATTAGTGTTTAATTTCATAAGGTGATTGTTCAGAACTTGGGTAATAAACCAGGAAATTATGTTGTTATTGTTAATTATTGAATAATTTGATACTTGTTGTGAATATCCACCTGTGTCCTCCTGTGTTCAAACCAGTGATGTTTTTTATGAATCAGTCAGTGTTACACAGTCATGGAAATGTGTGGTCAACTGTTATGGATTTTACCCAGAATAATGCCGGTAATTAGAAATCAGGGTGGGTGAAAATGCCAGCTAAATGCAACTTGGAACATTTTATGCAGTATTTACTAAAAATTCACATTGCAAGGAACTGCACATCAATATATCTGTAGAACTGACACTGGTTAGGAAAAATGTGAAATGTGTCCAAATATCAGCAATATCATCCCTTAAAGAAGGGTTAATGATGGTCAAATATCAGCAATAAATAATTAAATAAATATATGCATGTTTGTGTATACCAAAACTTTGTTACAAAACAAGGTTGAGGGTCTAGGGGTAATTTAAAAGTGTGTAATAGTTTCGAAGGCCAAATAATTGTTAAATATCAGCACAAAAAAAAAAAAAAAATATATATATATATATATATATATATATATATATATTTTTTTTTTTTTTTTTGCTGATATTCAACAATTATTTGGCCTTCAAAATTATTACATATATATATATATATATATATATATCTCACATATATATCTCACATATATATATCATATATATATAATATATATAGTTTTTTTTTTTTTTTTTTTGGCTGATATTCATTTATTAATTATAATTATTTGGCCTTCAAAATTATTACATATATATATATTTCTATAAATATGTGTATATAGACCATTTCGCTAGATGTAAACATACTGGTCCCGATACACTTCCTGTTTCTTTTTTTTTTAACTTTACACAAACATCACAAAAAAATACAACCAACATAACATTTGACTGGATGAAAATGTTACATTAGCACCTTTAAGATGTACTTGTATATGTGAAATAAAATAAAAAATAAAAAACAAAAAACAGGAAGTGCTTCTGGACCAGTGTTGTTTACATCTAGCGAAATGGTCTATATATATATATATATATATATATATATATATATATATTTTTCTCTCTCTCTCTATATATTTATTTATATTTGTTTATTTATTTATAAATATAAATATATAATATTATTATTATTTATTTATTTATTTATTTTTAGATGGTAAAATACATTTGCAAGACATATCCCACCCAACTATAAGCCATATATAGGTTGATTTTACTATTTTAAAAAAATCACTGTTAATACCATAGCTTTAAGTTGAGCATCTCAACCAGCCCAGTAGCAGCACTGGCTCAACCAGTGGCATGAGTTTGGAGCGGGTCTATCCATGAAGCCTGTTTAAAAACTTTACTTTTGCAGAAATAACGTATCTGCTTTAAAAGTAGTAATCTGTCTGTCTAGTGCTATATCCCATACAGTAGACCTATAACTCAGGTACTTTCATTATGTCTGGCCTTGGTAACCTGTGCTTGTCTTATCTTTTTACTGTGTATAAAAGTAGTAAAGTAAAGATACGTGCAGCGTTTTATGGTTCATGGCAGCGTGCGGTGTACATAAAGAGAACCACCCGCTGCAGAAGATCCCATATCGCTTTTTTGTAGCAGAGACATTGACAATTGTGCACAAATGACGTCCAGCAAGTCTATTTTGTAGTTTTTAAAACCTGAGTTTTAATTACTGGCCTAGTCCTATTCTCACACAGCCTATTTTGAGAATGACTGCGTCAGAGTTGCTGTACAAACAGCAGCAGTCATTACACAGACAGGTCACGACCCCGCAATATAGAAGGTGAGACGTCAACACTGCTTGTCCAGACAAGACTAACAGATATGCACACAGATATATTTAGTGATTAATAACCTTTCCATAAACTTAAAAGGTACATACTTATACCATGCCTGACAAATAATAAAAATGATCTGTCTGTATTGTTAAAATGTAGCCTGAAGGTTGTTGTTTCAAAGATTTGACAGATCTTTAAGACCGATCTTCTGTCCTTACTGTGTAAAACTCTTCATCTCTAATGAATGTACTTATGAAGTATATATGAAGTATGTAAAACATTTACTGTTGGACTAACCCTGCTGTTTCTGTTAGGAGTGTGATAGGAGTGTGTAAAATTAGCTTTCTGAATATAAAATAAAGCTAGACAGTTGTATAATGTGTGTTGTAAATCTTCCTGGTTGAGGATGGATGACACCATTGGGTGTTTGTGCATTGTTTGAGCATGAAAGCCAATATGATTATATTCACACACTTCCGTCTTACGCTACATGTTCAAAACAAGACCTCATATTCATGATACAGTAATTCTAGTAGTTAATAAGATGTAATGTGGTGATTGGGTTGTTTTTTGTCCTAGACAGTGTAGGTAGGCGGACCTCCCACAACATATCCAGAGCTCTGAAAAGCATAATGCGTCATATTGATGCATCGTGGTCAAATTATATTCAATTCATATATGTTGTAAAAAGCACGACTCAAGAAAACATATTTTCCAAATGGAAAATGAAATATAAATAATTATATATTAAAAATGTGCTAAATGTAGATATAACCCAAAAATAACCACAAAATATATTTATGTAAATGTATTAAAATTTGTGTGTATTTTTTTTTTTAAATAATATATTTCACAAAATGATTCTATGATTATGTTTGTAATGTATTTTTATGTGTTTCTAAATAAAATATCTTATTAAAATATATAAAATATGGTGATGTAAATAAATCTGTGTGTGTGTATTTTGAAATAATATATTTTATTTAAAAATGCAGAAAATTATATAAATTTTATATTTTTAATTTAGAAAATATTTTAAATACATAATGTACAATCTATATATATATATATATATATATTAAAGTCATGGTTTGTTTAATCAATTCTAACAGAAAAAATTGAAATTATGAGATAAAAAGTCATGACTAGTTTTAATTTCAATATTTTATCTTTTTTAAATAAAATGTATATATTTATTAATTTCGATTTTATTTATTTTGAAACAAAAAATATATATACATACATACAAAGATACATACACACACATACATAAATATTGTATTTTTTGATTATTTTGACAAAATATATTAAAATACATGAAAAAAACTTTTTGTAATATTTTATTTATTTTAAAAATATGAAAATATATTGAGTATATATTTTTAATATAATAATAATAATAATAATATATATTATTTATTTAAAAATATATTTAAAAAACATAATTATCACAGAAATGTTCGCCGTATATTAAAATCGCAGTTTGTTAAATAAATTCTTATATAAAAGTTGAAATTATGAGATAGTAAATCAAAATTATGAGATGAAAAGTAATAATCCTAACATTGATAGTAATATTTTATTTTTTATATATATATATATATATATATATATATATAATATTATTATTATTATTTTTTTTTTTATTTTTTTTTGAATATATATATATATATCATTCATATATATATATATATATATATATATATATATATATATATATATATATCATTCAAATATACTAAATATTTCTAAATATTCACACACTAATACATACATATACATGTATATATATAGAGCTCTTTTGTTCTTTTGCAGTTCCTTCAATGGAAGACTCAACGTAATCATCTAGTAAATCATAATCCTCATGGGTTTCTCTATAGACCTTCAATATTAATGTGGACAAAAGCAGCAGAGCATCTAGATTGTGGATCAGAGCTTCAGTAGAGGTGGGCAGCGGTCGGAGGAGAACTTGCAGCGGGTAATGCCGGGAGGAGACGGCTTTCCCGATGGAGAAGAGGAGAACTCTTCTCCAGACGCCAGCAAATGTGGTGGGCAGACAGACCAAACTAACAGCGGCCAGGACCCCGGGACCAGCGGAACAGGGTCTGGATCTGGGTCCGGATCGGGTTCAGGCGAGGAGGAGGAATCCGAGGAGCAGCGAGGAAGGACCAGCAGAGGGGAGAGCTCAGCGGGGTGTGAGGAGAGCGGAGGAGAGCAGATGCACGAGGATGTGGACATGAACAGCGGTCATGACTCCAGCAGCGGAAACGACAGCGTCGGTCGCTCACGACATCATCATTCCTCGGCCAATTGCAGCCCTGGAAGCACCACGGGATCTGGAAGCACCAAGAGGTACAGCAAACACTATTATTCATTTTCATGCTGAGCGTTAAAGTCCATTTGAGTGTTTTCTTGTTTTCCTGTTCTATTTAAAACTGTCTAATTGAGCAACCATTTGAGATCACATGATTGTGTGTAATTTTAGACTTCTGGTTAAATCAAGTTCTTCATCTCTTTGTGTCTTTAGCTCAAAATCTGCCACTGGTTCCTCATCGTCCAGCTTTCGCAGCGCTCATCACACGGAGTGCAGGTAAACTATCCCACCTCAAACCATCACAACCACATATTTGCACATAAGCTGTGTTATACTGTTACGCAACTCCAGTTGGATTTGCATTGCCAGATATGCATTATTATCAAAGATCATGCTATATATACAAGGATCAAGTTGGACAACTAAAAGTGTTTGAATGTCACTATTAGATACAAAATAGATCGATAATTCATTAGGTATAAAATAGTCTTATTTGTTGTAAACAAAGATGCATGCACAATTTCCACGCAAAACATCACAAAAAGAAATGTGTTCATATGACAACTTATTTATGGTATAATGTTTATAAAAGTCCCTTTCCTTTTATACTGTTTCATCAGCTATATAGTTATTAAAATTATGAAAACTCAATTCCAACTCTCAAGAAAGCAAAATCATGCTTTGTTAAAACAATAAGAATAAAAAACAATTAAAATTATGACATAAGTTGAATGAATGAGGTAAAAAGTCTGTTATGAGATAAATTGACAAAAAGTGGAAATTACAAAATAAAAATGGAAATGTTTGACAAGTCAGAATTGAACGTTGATTTTGTCGTAGTTACTTTTTATTAAATAAAGTCAATTGTGACATTAAAAGTGAACATTTTCATCATAATTATGACTTTTTATGAGATTGAAAGTAGAAATTGACAAGTCAATTTTGAGATAAATTGATAAAAAGTTGAAATTGTGAGAGAAAGTCTAACAAACAAAAAAAGCAAAATCATGCTTTGTTAAATCATAATTCTGACATAAAATGTCAAAACTGTGAGATACTAGGTCAGAATTATAAGAAAAACGTCATAATTTCAAGATGAAAATAATTAGCAGAAATATTTGCCACATAATAAAATCATGCTTTGTTAAAACAATAAGGTGTTTTTTAAAAAACAATATAAAGTCATAATTGTGGCATAAATTGAAATTGAGATAAGTCAATTATGAGATACATTGACAAAAATGGGAAATTACAAGATAAAAAGTCTTATTTTTTTTAATAGAAATGTTTGCCACATATTAAAACCATGCTTTGTTAAATCAATTCTGATATAAAAAGTCAAAATTATGAGATAAAAATTAATAACTGTAACATTAAAACTTGATTTTGTCCTAATTATTACTTTTTATTAAATGAAATCAGTTATGACATTTAAAAGTTACAATTTTTATCATGATTATGACTTTATCAAGAGTAAAAGTTAAAATGATAAGTTGACAAAAAGTTTAAATTACAAGATAAAAGGTCATAATAATCAATTTTTCACTACATACCAAAATCATGCTTTGTTAAATCATAATTATGAAATTATCAGAAATTATGAGATAGTAAGTCAAAATTATGAGAGGAAAAAGTCAAAGTTGATTTTATATCATAATTACTTTTTATGAAATGATGTCAATTGTGACATTAAAAGTTTTATTTGATTACAAGTCAAAATTGACAAGTCAATTATGAGATAAATTGACAAAAAGTTGAAATTACAAGATAAAAAGTAAAAATTATTGTAGAAATGTTCACCACATAAAATCATGCTTTGATAAATCATAATTCTGACATAAAATGTTGAAATTGTGAGATACTAAGTTAAAATAAAGGCACATAATAAAATCACGTTTTGTTAAACCAATAAGAGCAAACTAAACAGTAAAAAGTCATAATTATGGCATAAGTTGAAATTATGGGATAAGTCAATTATGAGATACATTGACAAAAATTTAAAATTACAAGATAAAAAGTCATTATTATCAGAGAAATGTTTGCCACAAATTAAAATCATGCTTTGTTAAATCAATTCTGATATAAAAAGTCAAAATTATGCAATAGCATTTTAAAATTATAAGATAAAAAATTATAATTTTGACATTAAAAGTAGATTTTGTCTCAATTATTATTTTTTTATTAAATAAAGTAAATTAATTATGACATGACAAAGTTGAAATTATTAGATAAAAAGACAAAAAATATAATTATCATAGAAATTTTCGTCACATAACAAAACCATGCTTTGTTAAATCATATTTCTGACATAAAACATCAAAATTGTGAGATACTAAATCAAAATGTTGAGTTAAAAGTCATAATTACAAGATAAAAAGTGATAATTATCAGAAATTTCCACTACACAAAATGATGCTTTAAAACAATAATAATTAAAAAACAATAAAAAGTTATAATTCTGGCATAAATTGAAATGAACAAGCCAGTAATAAGATAAATTGACAAAAAGTTGATATTACAAGATAAAAGGTCTTTATTGTCATAAAAATTTCACAACATAACAAAATCATGCTGTTAAATCATAATTCTGACATAAAATGTTGAAATTGTGAGATACTAAATCAAAATTATGAGATAAAATTCATAATTGTAATTCCAAGATAAAAGTGATAATTATCAGAAATATTTGCCACATAACAAAATCATGCTTTGTTAAAATAAACAATAAAAAGTCATAATTATGATATAAATTGCAACATAAAGTGGAAATTACAAGATAAGTCATAATTATGATAGACATGTTTGCCACATATTAAAACTATGCTTTGCTAAATCAATTCTGATCTAAAAAGTCTAAATTATGAGGGGAAAAAGTCGTAATTATAACACTGAAAGTTGATTTTGTCATAATTTTTACTGAAATAGTCAATCATGACATTAAAAGTTAAAATTTTCATCAGAATTATGACTTTCTATGAGATTAAAAGTCAAAAGTTGATTATGAGATAATTTGACAAGAAGTTGAGATAATTACGTAAGTCATAATTATTATAGAAATGATCACAACATAACAAAATCATGCTTTTATTATGCTCAAATTATGCTTATGACATAAAGTCAAAATTGTGAGATACTAAATAAAAAATTATGAGATAAAACTCATAATTACAAAGTAATTATCAGAAATCATGATCATAATTCATGATCTGAAAAGGCTAATATTTTGTTGACTTTTTATTAGATAAAAGTCTAAATTGGCATAAATCAATTAGGAAAAATCAACAAAAAGTTGAAATTATGAGATATAAGACATAAAAAGTCATAATTTCTTTAAATAATTTTATCATTCATATACCTATTAAAATTATGGAAGCCTATTTCCTTCACACAACAAAATCATGCTTTGATAAATCATAATTATAGCTTAGGTTGACTTAAGTTCATAATTGACACGTTTTATCACAATGACTTTTTATGAGATTATTTGAGAAAATGACAAGTCATGTTTTATGCATAATTATGACTTACATCTCACAATTTCACATTTCTTTCATCATTTTGATTTTGAAAACAAATTAAACAAATGTGACAAAAATGGGCTTCCATATTTAATTAATTAATATTAGGTGAGATTTTTAATCAAATGTGAACGAAAACAAATGTATGCATATGCATGTGCATGTGCAGTGAACAGACAGAGCACGGCCGTGAGCAGACGCACCGAGAGATGATGCAGACGGTGCAGGAGATGAAGAAGCGGCTGCCGTCTGAGAAGAAAAGCCGCAGTAAAGCCAGTACTGTGGAAGCACTGAACTACGCACTGAACTGTGTCAAACAAGTACAAGGTAAACACACACACACTTGTGCTGGCGAGTATCTCGAAGCACAAAGCCACTAGAGCAGTTGTTGTTGCAACGGCAGCACACATGCAGATCCGCAGCAGAACGTCTGTGATTATGTAACAGCCCCTCAGCTGTGTCTGCAGGAAGGGTGCGTCCAGGTCCTAAATGTTCGCTGGCGGTAAAGCCCTGCTGCACGTACTGCATTCATTCATCAGAGCTTTCCCAGTTTTGTTACTGTAAAACATTTGATATAGCGATAATGACGGCATTGAGATGATGTGGGCAGAGGCTGATAGTTTCTGCATGAGGTCACCATGTGCGTCATGTATTTAAGTAACTGTGAAACTCAACCCACTGGAATGTGACTGAGATGTATTTCCTGTTTTTAAGTTATAGATTTTCATCGTAGCAACAGCATCAGAACATCTTCTGTGGTTCAGACGTTACAGACATTGTTTTTTGAACATTTGGGGTATTTTATGCTATTTTTAAACTTTTCAGTAAACACCAAAGACAAAGTCAAAGACCAAAAATTTTATTTTATTTTATTTTGTTTTGTTTTGTTTTATTTCTTTTATTTTTGTAAATTACAAGATAAAAAGTTATAATTATTATGGAAATGCTTGGATTTTCATAGTAGCAACAGTATCAAAACATCCATTAATGGGCTGTTTTATGCTATTTTAAAAAAAGTCAAACCAAAAACGTATTTTATTTAATTTTATTTATTTTTATTGTATTAATTTTAATTTATTTTATTTTATTTATTTTTATTGTATTAATTTTAATTTATTTTATTTTATTTATTTAAAAAAAAATCATAATTATGACATAAGTTGCAATAATGATTAGATAAGTCAATTATGAGATAAATTGACAAAGTGTAAGTTACAAGATAAAAAGTCATAATTATTATAAAAATGTTTGGATTTTCATAGTAGCAACAGTATCAAAACAGACATTACAAACATTATGTTTTGAACATTTGGGCTATTTTAGGCTATTTTTAAACTTTTAGTGAACAAAACTAGTCAAATACCAAAAACTTTTATTTTATTTTTTTATTTCATTTTAGTTTAAGTCAGAAGTTTAAAATTTTAAAGTAAACAAAACTAGTCAAACACCAAAAAATTATTATTTTATTTTAGTTTAAAAAAGTCAGAATTTTTATTTTATTTTATTTAAAAAGTATTCTTAAAAGTAAATTTTTAAAGTAATTAAAACAAGTCAAAGACCAAAAAACGATTTTATTTTATTTTAATTATTTTATTTCATTTGGTTTTATTTAAAAAAAAAAAAATTATGACAGATGCTGAAATTATGAGACTAAAAAATCAAGTATGAGATAAAAGGGAAAAAAGGCTATTTTTAAACTTTTTGGTAAACAATTTTATTTTATTTTATTTATTATTATTTTATTAGTAATAATAAGTAATCAAAACAAGACAAAGACAAAAAAAGATTTTTTATTTTATTTTTTATTAAAAAATCATACGCTGAAATTGTGAGATTAAAAAAAAAAGTCAATAATGAGATAAGTAGACAAAAAGTGGAAATAAGATAAAAAGTCATAATTATAGAAATGTTTAGATTTTGATAGTATCAAAAGTATCTACAATATCAAAACAGCTGCTGTGGTTTAAACATTACAAATATTATGTTTCGAACATTTGGGCTATTTTAGGCTACTTTAAACAAACCAAGTCAAAGACCAAAATTGTTTATTTTTGCGTTGTATTTTATTTTTAAAAAGTCAGAATTATGGCAGTCATATATAAGATAAGTTGACGAAAAGTGGAAACTTTTATCATAGAAATGTTTAGATTTTCATAGTAAAAACAGTATCAAAACATCTGCTGTGGTTCAACCATTACAAACATTGTGTTTTGAATATGATGGCGATATGTTAGCGTTTGCGATATACCGGTAAAAATCGTTTTGAGCCTTGAATAACGTTAACTGTAATAGTAGCAAGTGTGCATGCAGTTTTGTGTGTGTTTAAGCCTGTTTACAAACCTGTTGTCGAACAAAGTTATCATTTATGACATGCTTGTTCTCCTTTTTAACTTCCTTCTTTTAACTTCATAACATAGTCAGGTGTTTGAAATAACCTTTTGCGATCAGATGTGGCTTCATATCACAAAATGAAGCAGAAATCATACTATTGTGCAGTATTATAAAGGCTATGTCGATTAGCATTGCATTATAAATATGCTTTATCCTTATAAAAATACCCAAGATAGCTTGAAGAACACAGACAAACCATATATTGTATTAATCGTATGTTTATTGTCTCAGTTTCCTCAGTTAAAATTCCTCTATCTGCGTTTTATTCAGCTACAGCAATAACTGGATTAGAGATTCATGAAGTGTCGTCAATACTATTACTTCTGCTATAGACCATTTCGCTAGATGTAAACAACACTGGTCCAGAAGCGCTTCCTGTTTTTTTTTTTTTTTTTTTTTTTTTTCACATATACAGATACATCTTAAAGGTGCTAATGTAACATTTTCATCCAGTCAGATGTTATGTTGGTTGTATTTTTTTGTGATGTTTGTGTATAGTAAAAGAAAAAAAAAGAAAAAAAAAAAGAAACAGGAAGTGTATCGGGACCAGCATGTTTACATCTAGCGAAATGGTCAATAACGCATATGTGACGTTTCTGCGCAAGGGCGCCCTCTGGCTTTCGAATCAGAAAGAGCTTTATTGCCAAGTGTGTTTCACACACAAGGAATTTGTCTTAATGTTAGGAGCTTCCAGTACAGAAAGTACAAACAATTGAATTCACATTCCAGTGAATTAAACAGTCATTACGTTACGTGTGTACTCAGTAATGCTCGCAACACCCTGTTTTGGGTAAAAATAGGAAAGATTATTACTTTATTTTATATTTTATTTTATTTTATTTGGTTTTATTTAAAAAAAGTCATAATTGTGACAAATACTGAAATTATGAGATTAAAAAAATCAAGTATGAGATAGACAAAAAGGCTATTTTTAAACTTTTTGGTAAACAATTTTATTTTATTTATTATTTTTTTATTATTTTTTAAAACTTTTTGGTAAACAATTTTATTTTATTTTATTTATTATTATTTTATTAACAATAAAGTAATCAAAACAAGACAAAGACAAAAAAAGATTATTTATTTTATTTTAATTTTTATATAAAAAATCATACGCTAAAATCATGAGATGAAAAAAAATCAATAATGAGATAAGTAGACAAAAAGTGGAAATAAGATAAAAAGGTCATAATTATAGAAATGTTTAGATTTTTTTTATTTTGATTATTTTATTTTTTATTTTATTTTATTTGGTTTTATTTAAAAAACAAAGTCATAATTATGACAAATACTGAAATTATGATATTAAAAAAATCAAGTATGAGCTATTTTTAAACTTTTTGGTAAACAATTTTTTTTTATTTATTATTATTTTATTATTTTTTAAACGATGAAGTAATCTAAACAAGACAAAGACAAAAAAATATTTTAAAAAATCATACACTGAAATTGTGAGATGACCAAAAAAGAGGCAATAATGAGATAAGTAGACAAAAAGTGGAAATAAGATAAAAAGTCATAATTATAGAAATGTTTAGAGTTTCATAGTATCAAAAGTATCTACAATATCAAAACAACTGCTGTGGTTTAGGTTGTTATTTTATAATACTTTTCTCTAAAAAAAAAAAAAAAAAAAAAAAAAATACAGGAAGGAAAAAAATACATTTTTTTTTTTTTTTGGATCGTTGTCGCAATAAATACCAGAAATTATTGTGGTTAAATTTTTAAGCCCATATTGCCCATCCCTAGTTTTGAACATTTAGGCTATTTTAGACTATTTGTAAACTTTAAAGTAAACAAAACAAGTCAACGACCAAACAATTTATTATTTTAATTAACAGTTTAATTTATTCATTTACTTTTATTTTGTTTATTTTATTTTACATTTTCAGATAAATGTGATTATGAGCTTGTAATAAAAGTATAATATATATATATATATATATATATATAATATTTATATCTTTCAAAGTTTATGTTGTCGTCCTCACTGAACCACAACAGATGCGCAGATGACACTGTTGCTACAATACTGATCCAGTCACCAAAACACAGGAAACTTTATTGAATCATTCATGCTTGATATATTTTTAGTGCTCATTTGTTGTCAGTAGTTTCTTAGTGTCAGCTGAAATAATGCATGGTTGTGCAAACAACTAATTTTCTGATATGCTTAAAGAAAGTCCTATAGATTACAGCTATGACTTCAAAAATAAAAATGCCACATATGTTGCTTATGCATAAAAATCTGCTGTGGTTACCCTTACCAAAATAGGCTGATTTTGCCACAAATTACAGCAAGGTCATATTTTCACATGCACATCAGCTGATTGTGGTATAGGTTTTGTTACATAACTGTTGTGTTGCTATAGGTCGTTATAGGTTCTGCAAACTTAAATAGTGCAAACAAAATAAATAGTGTGGGCGAAGGTAATTGTTGAGTTTTTGTAGAAACAGTAACTATAGCTTAATATTTAGGTGGAAATGATGTCATTGTGTTAATTGTAGTGATGTAACTTTTTCAGTGCCTGGATTTCTGCTTATTTTGTTTGTCATCAGTTGAAATAAATGTCAGCAGTCGGTCCATGATGTAATGCTATGTGAAATTTCCCTGTAGTACTGCTGTCTGGTGTTGTAATATCTGGCATGGTCTCTGGGAGCCACCTGCTCCGATGTTTAAGCCAAACAGTGATTAAACTTTGATCGGCTCATTTTTACATTTCCTCTGCCGCCCCCTGCAGCAAACAGCGAGTACTACAACTTACTGATGAGCAGCGGACTGGAGGAGAGACGGGACGCTACCGTGTGCACGCTGGAGGAGCTGGAGGGAATCACATCGGAACACACGTTGAAAAACACAGTATGTGTTTTTGATGCATCTCCTATGAAAAATGTTGTTTTATCATGCACTGCTCAGTTTTGAGATTTTGAGCTGTTTGGCTTTTCATTCAGACTAATGGAAAGAAAGCATGCAAAATACACTTTTGTATTGTATCTATTTGCTTCTAGAGATTTCAGTTACAATACATATCTTTAAATGCAAGCTTTCAGAAGTCAAAAATCTTCAAAACTTGTATTTTTTTAATTATTTTATTTTTTATTTGTATTTTATTTCAGTTAGTTATTTGGTTTAACTTTATGTGCTAAAATAAGTAAAGCTAAAATTAAAATATGAAAAACTAAAATAAAAATAACTGAAAAAATGAATAAAAAATGACACATAAACAAAAACGAAAACTCAACTAAATTACTAAATCTTTAACTATAATAATAATAATAATAATAGTATCTTAATAATACTAAAATTAATAATTAAATAAAAATGGGTGGAAATATAATAATAGTATCTTAATAATACTAAAATTAATAATTAAATAAAATTTGTTGAAATATCATTTGCCTGGTTTTATACAATATTTTATTACTTAAAACATTAAAATATGAAAAACTAAAAAATAACTGAAATAAAATGATTAAAAATTATATAGACATATTTTTAAAAAAATAATAAAAATGAAAAAAAAAAACTCAACTAAATTACTAAATGTTTAACTAAAATAATAATAATAATAATAGTATCTTAATAATACTAAAATTAATTAATAAATAAAATGTGTTGAAATATCATTTGCCTGATTTTATACAACATTTTATTACTTAAACCATTATAATATGAAATACTAAAATTAATAAATGAATAAAAACAACTAATAAACTAATAAAAACGAAAGCTAATAAAAAATGACAAAAACACTCAGTTATAAAACATTGTATGCCTTAAAACATTAAAATGTAAAAAACTAAAATTAAATAAATATAAAACTGAAATAAAAAAAACTAATAAAAATGACAAAAACTCAACTAAATTACTAAATCTTTAAAATAACAATAATAATAAATGAATAAAATTTGTTCAAATATCATTTGCCTGATTTTATACAACATTTTATTCCTTAAAACATGGTAAAAAAAAAAAAAAAAAAAATTATGATTTATGGAGTGATAACAAGAATCTACTATATCAGCAAAATGAAACAAAAATTTTGATCCTGGCTTAATCCAATGTTCAGATTTCCATTCTGCAAATGTATGCAAATTTGTGTGTATTTAATTAAATAATGCCTTATTTTTTATATTTAAACACAACATTTCCAAAAATGTAAAAAAAAAAATATGTTGCAATTCTTAATGTAATCAATCAACTGGGTGATGTCTGTTCATTTTTTTTTATTATTTATTTTTTTATCCTGTTCACCTGTAATGTCTTGCCTTAAAGGGATAGTTCTCACAAAAATGAAAATTCTGTTATCATTTACCAATCCTCAAGTTGTTCCAAATCAGAGTTTTTTTTTTCTTCAGATAGTTGCCGGTAGCCATTGGCTTTTACAGTATTCCACAATTTTTGTGTGAACTGTCCCTTTAATGAGCGTCGTCACTGTGTGTACAAGTAGTTCACAAGCAGTTCTCTGGTGTTTTCAGGACACGTTTGTGGTGGTCTTCTCTCTGGCCTCCGGGAAAGTGGTTTACGCGTCGGAACAGGCCTCCAGCGTGCTTCACTGCAAGAGGAAGTTTCTAGAATCTGCCAAGTTCGTGGAGCTGCTGTACCATCAGGACGTCAATGTGTTTTACTCGCACACGGCGCAGCCGCGACTGCCACCTTGGAACGTGGGCACAGACAGCGGTAAGTCGCTCTAAAACGAATCTCCATTTATGAGTCATGCAAAAATCAAAAATGTTCGTTTTAGGAATAAAAGATGTTATTTGTATTTCTCTCTTTGTAGCGGCAGTTCTGTTCGAATGTGCCCAGGTCAAGTCCTTCTTCTGTCGAATCAGGTCAGTGTGTTTCACCTTATCAGGTAACAGTTATTACTGACTTCTTTTCTGCTTCCTGATGACTTTTCAATTGCCTTTTATGAAGCATTATTACTCACTCTCGTCTCATTAATAGATGTCAAGTCACATTGCATGTATTTATATGACAGCTTCACAGTAAATAGTTCTTCAGTTAAATAACGTTTCAGCTGTAAAGCAGCTCTACAAAAAACAATAGTGCCTTTATTCAGCTCTTATTTTTCTGTTGTCAGTGGAGTCTGATAATACGATGAATGTGCCTTTTTAAACGTTTTATGTGTGTGTGTCTGTGTTCAGAGGAGGGAAGGATAGAGATGGAGAAATGCGTTATAGCCCTTTCCGGATCACTCCGTACCTGCTGAAGGTTCAAGGATTGAGCGCAGAGGAGGAGCCGTGCTGTTTGGCCCTCGCCGAACGCATCATCTCAGGATATGAGGGTACAACGTTTGACCTTTCATCTCACCATCTTCTGAAGCAGTAGTATTGTACTTTGTCACATGACCTCAGTATGTTACCTGTTTAATTCTACCGGAAATAAATACAGTTATTCTGCATTGTTAATTTAGTGTTATGCGAAATGCCTTTTTGCCTTATTTTTGGTAAATTAAATGATCGATGTTTGTGTTTGTTTGCTTGTTGCTTTGTCTCCAGCTCCTCGGATTCCCATGGACAAACGCATATTCAGCACAACTCATTCACCAGGCTGTGTCTTTTTAGAAGTGGATGACCGGTGAGTGATTCTGACCTTTAGTTAAAATAGCCAAGTAAACACTTGGGGAAATGATTGTGTGTTTAAATAAAATGAGAATGAACTAAATTATCAGTAATCTCATGAATAAATGATTAAATAAATACATTATTATTGTTCATTTAATTAATTTTTTATATATTTTTTATAATACATTGTATAGAGTAAAGCTGATCAGCATATTATTATTATTAATATTATTATTGAAAACAATATGCAATATGCTGCACAGAGTAAAGCTGATCAGCATATTATTATTATTATTATTATTATTATTATTATTATTATTATTATTTGAAATAATATGCCGCATGTAGTAAAGCTGAGTAGCATTATTAGTATTACTATTTAAAAACAATATGTTGCACAGAGTAAAGTTGATTAGAATATTGTTATTATTATTATTATTATTATTATTATTGAAATAATATTCTGCATGGAGTGAAGTTGAGTAGCATTATTATTATTATTATTATTATTATTATTTGAAAATAATGTTGCACAGAGTAAAGCTGATTAGCATATTATTATTATTATTATTATTATTTGAAAAAAAAATTAATATAATTGATTAGGGTAAATAATAGTTAATAAATAAAATAAAAGTAAATAATTGAGTAATTGGGTAAAGTTGATCAGCATATTATTAGTAGTAGTAGTAGTAGTATAAAAAAATATGTTGCACAGACTGAAGTTGATTAGTTTATTATTATTATTATTTGAAAATAATGTTGCACAGAGTAAAGCTGATTAGCATATTATTATTATTATTATTATTATTATTATCTTTTTTTTTTTCCAACTATATGTTTATTTGTCTTTTTTAGTATTTAAATGACATACAACAGAACATCATTTTTATTATCATTATTATTATTATTATTTGAAAAAATATATATAATTGATTAAGGTAAATAATAGTAAATAAATAAAAATAAAAGTAAATAATTAAGTTGATCAGCATATTATTATTATTATTATTATTTTTGTTGTTATTGAAATATGCTGCATGGAGTACAGCCGAGTAACATTATTATTATTATTATTATTATTATTATTATTTCAAAAAAGTAATATATAAGCATATTATTATTATTTTTTTATTTTATTTTTTTATTATTTGAAAATAATATGTTGCACAGAGTAAAGTTGAGTGGCATTATTATTATTATTATTATTATTTGAAAATAATGTTGCACAGAGGCTTGTCGCCTCTTTTTTTTTTTTTTTAAATAATTTAATATGAATAATTTAAACTCCTAATTAATATTTTAATCCATGTATTTGTTTATTTGGTGAGTAGCTGTAAGAACTTTGAGACTCTTACATGACTACTTACCAAATAAACACGTAATGTTCAGTCAGCAGCTTTACATCAGGATTTATTTTGCAGTTATGAGCAGGTTTTATGGTAACCTTTATATAATCACACAACTAGAATTAAAAATCTTTTTCATGCAAATAACAATGAATTGGACTGTTTTCAAACATTATGTTTAATCGGTAGCATAAGACGAGGACTTTAGTGGCAAAGACTTGAAATAAATAATAAATAAATCATTTTTCTTGTGGTAAACAAATTACTGTGAAATGATTCCTCATGTATTGTGTGTGTGTCGGCAGTGCGGTGCCTTTGCTCGGCTACCTCCCTCAGGACCTGATCGGTACCTCAGTTCTGACCTGCCTGCATCCAGACGACCGCCTGCTCATGTTGGCCATGCACCGCAAAAGTATGTTACATCCGTTATGACTTTTCTACATCGTAAAGTCTTTATCAGACTTGTATAAGGTCTTAATAAAATTTCTCACAATCCCTTCAGTTCTGAAGTACGCGGGCCAGCCTCCGTTCGAACACTCGCCCATCCGGTTTCGGTGTCAGAACGGCGACTACGTCACCCTGGACTCCAGCTGGTCCAGCTTCATCAACCCTTGGAGCCGTAAGGTGGCCTTCATCATCGGCCGGCACAAAGTTCGCACGTAAGCGCCAACTCATGAGAGCACCAGTTGTGTTGTGTGTCCAAATATTGACATTTGCTCATACAGAAACACTTGTTTTTGTGTGTCCTCTCTGTAGTGGACCTCTGAATGAGGACGTGTTTGCTGCACGGAGTAAAGCCGAGCAGCCGGTCATGTGCGAGGACGTTAAAGAGCTGCAAGCTATGATTTACAAGCTCTTCCTACAGGTGGGAGGTCACTAAATCCACAGAGGACACGCTACATAAGCAGCCTTTTTGCAGACTAGTTGATCTAAAGTGACAGTAAAGGCATTTATAATGTTACAAAAAAATCTTTTGAACTTTCTATTCATGAAAGAAATTGAAAAAAAAATACATCGTGATTTCCACAAAAATATTAGTCTGCAACGAACACTGGAGTAATGGCTGCTGAAAATGCATTCCTTAAAATTCAGCTTTGCATCAAAGGAATAAATTGCATTTTAAAACGTATAGATATAGAAAACAGTTTTTTAAAATTTTGCTGTTTTTGCTGTATTTTTAATCAAATAAATGCAGCCTTGGTGAGCATAAAAGACTTCTTTCAAAAACAAAAAATTATTCCACTGAATTGTTTTGTATTTATCACTTCATGATAAATATAAAACAGACAGATATAAAACTGTTAAAAAAAAAAAAAAAAAACTAGATGAGCAAGATGAGTCATAAGCAGTCTAAAATATAAAATATAAAAATAGTAGATAAAGCAACTAATACCAGCGAATAACTCTCAATAGCTTCATATCAGGGTTATTATTGTTAAAACTTAAACTATTTGAAAAAAAACGTTTTTGTAAATTGAAATACAGCTGAAGAATTATTTAAAAATATATAACAGTAAGCTATAAAAAATATATGATATAAACTATAAAATAAAGCTGAAATAACATAAATATTAGGTGAAAACCTAAACAAAAAAAAAAAAAAATAGCCAATTAACAGAAAGTTAAATTATACAAGTTGTTAAATAATAAGAAATGTATGAACTTAAACTATTTAAATAAATGTTTATTTATTTTTTATTTTTAAATAAAACTTAAACTGAGCAAAAAATAGGCGTCGGACTGAAAGTTAATATAATAAAAGAACTTGCATAATAAATACTATGTATTTAAATTACAGCTAAAACTGAAAGAAAAATAAATTAAACCTAAATCGTAATATTTAAAAAGAACAAAAAAATAATTAAAAAAAGCACAACGAAATTATTAGAAATTAAACTAATTCGAATTAATTGGAATAATTAGACTTATTATAATATTAGAATTATAGAAATTTTTATACATACTTAGATAATTATTTTAAATATGCAATTAATATTTTTTCTATGTTTTTTTATAGTTGTTTTTACTTGAAAATTAAAGATAGATTACATTTTAAAATAACAGTGAATTAATGTCCATTATGTGATAATCCAACAAATTAAATCTGTTGTAATTAACATAATGTATTCATTTAAAAATGCAATCCAAACCTAAATAGACAAAAGTACAACAAAATTATTAGAAATTACATTAAGTAGAATTCATTAAATATAATTAGAATTGCAATAATTAGAATTAGAATTGTATTAGAATTATTATAATCCTAATTAAAATTAGAAGGGAAAAAAAACAACTAAAACCATAATTTATTCAGACACCTTCAACATTTCTGACATTATAACAGTTTATATGCTATAGTTCAGAAAATGGTAATAAAATATGACAAGAACTCTAACCCACTAGTTAAAAAAAAAATATATATATATATATATATATATATATATATATATGTGTGTGTGTATGGTGTCTGAATATAAATTATATCTGGTGTCTGAAGTAAAACACAAAAATAACACTTTCTTATGTGTCATCGCTACAGTTTCAATGCATATTTGAACTACTGGTTTGCATTTAATCGTATTTGTTTTTCTCTCAGCCTGTTCATAATAATGGATCCAGCGGCTATGGCAGTCTGGGTAGTAATGGCTCTCACGAGCACTACATCAGTGTGGCGTCGTCCAGCGACAGCAACGGAAACCTCTGGGAGGATTCACACAGAGAACCAGTACGTCTCAATGTACATGTACATTCACATATGAATGCTGGTTTGACTGGATCTTACATTGGATCACTTGTCTTGTAGATGACACTGCAGCAGTTTTGTGCTGATGTCAATAAAGTGAAGAACTGGGGCCAGCAGGCGTATCTGGACTCCCGGAGGAAGCTCACGCCTTTAGGACCAGCCACTGCAGGTCAGGAATATGTCTTTTCTGCATGTGCCCACAGTCATCTCATGAGCTGATCATGGTGAAATCGCATCTGAACTGTTTGTTTCTCATCAGTGGCGGCAGCAGGCGTTCATCCAAACACCAGTCAGGGTTTGGGAATTAGAGATCATCTAAAGCAGTCTCTACAAGAAGCCCGGAAACAACCACACATTCCTTCCTACCAGCAGATCAACTGTGTGGACAGCATCATCAGGTGAGGCTTACAAACACACAATAATAATTCCATTTAAAAATCAACTTAAATATGCAATCCATAAAGTTAGACAATATATAGTAATTATTGTATATGATAAATTATATATATAGTTATTAGGTTTTGGATAATCCAAAAAAAAAAGTTTAATAATAATTAAGCTTGATAATTATTTTAAATGTACAGTCCATAAATTTTGATTTTATATTATATATACATTTTTTTTTTATACATTTTAAATTGTTATTTGTAACTTTCAAATTAAAGATAGAAAATTACATTTAAAATCCAGCAAATTAAATAATGTTTTGTTATAATTAACATAATATATTCATTTAAATATGCAGTAAAATTAAAAACATAAAATTATATTATGTAAATATATCAATGTTTGATATGAAGTAGTAGTAGTTATTATTATTATTTTTTTTTTTATATTTTTTTAAGTAGTTTCCTTTTTTAAATAACTGCATAGTCATATCTGTTATTGGATAACTCAGCAAATGTAGTGTTTTTCTATAGTAATTATTTATGAATTTAAATGTAGTATTTAGGTTTTTTTTTTTTTTTTTTTTTTTTTTACATTTTAATAAGCCTTAAGAGATCAGTTGTTATTTCATTATTATAAAAAAATACTTAAAAATTTAAGTAAAATATTAAAATATATTTTACATTTTTGTAAAAATTCATGTGACAGGGCTGTAAGAGACCAGTTATTATATATATATATATTAATTTATATAAATATTATTTGTATTTCTATAATTGATAATTAATAAAATATTTAAGTAAAAAAATTAAATATTGAAATAGTTAAAAAAATCACGTTAAAGTACATTAAGAGACCAAATGTTATTTCATTAATTATTATCAAAAAATGTTAAATTATTTAAGTAAAATATTTAAATATATTTGCAATACATGTTTAAAATATTTGTTAAAAAAAATGTGGTTGGGCTGTAAGATACCAGTTATTTTATATATTATTTTATATAAATATTATGTTAGATTTATATCAATTAATAAAATATTAAAGTAAAAATATTTAAATTCAAATACTTAAAAATCACTTACAAGGGCATTAAGAGACCAATTGTTATTTCATTAATTATTATTAAAATACTTAAAAATACTTACAAATTATTCGATATATTATTGTATATAAATACTGTTTTAGGTTCATGTAAATTAATAAAATGCTTAAAATATTTAAGAAAAAAAAATGTAATATTAAAATCTTTTTTTTTAATCATGTAAAATGGCCAATTTTTTCATTATTAAAATACTTAAAATATTCAAGTAAAATAGTAAAATATATTTAAAATATGTGAAAAACGAAATATTCCAAGGCACTCGTATAGAAAAAAAAGCCTTTAATGGACTGGGCTACAAAATATGTATTCAAAATATTTGTAAAAACAAATCATGTGAAAGGGACATAAGAGAGAAAAAATATAAATATATTATATATATATATATATATATATAATTAGCTTACATTTTAAATAACCATTTAAATGTTACTGGATAATAAAGCAAATTAATTGTATTTTTGTAAGAATTAAATTTTTTAAACTTAAAAAATGTTAGAAACAAACTTTTTTTTTGACATTACCATTAATTTTCAGTGTAGCCTGTGATCTATTTACCAATGTTTTTGTGTTTTCTATTCTTTAGATATCTGGAAAGCTGTGCGACGTCCGCTCTGAAACGAAAGAGCGCGTCTTTGTCCATAGCTACGTCATCTTCATCCTCCATGTCTGAGGAAGACAAACCTACAGCGGCCACGCATGAAGACGCTGTGAACACAGATGGTAAGATCTCTAAAAGTCCATTCCAACCCTTTCTGTATCCTCCTAAAAAACCTTCGTAGATTCTAATGATCGTGTTTCTCCTGCAGAGGGTGCGCTAGAGGGCGCCGGTGCTCTGGACAGTCAGGTGTCTGCGGGTTCAGCCACAACGGCAGCGGTGGTAGGAGCGCCGCTCACAGACATCACCATCTCCACAGAAGCCATGAGTGTGGTGTCCGTCACCAGTCAGTGCAGTTACAGCAGCACCATAGTGCACGTACCGCAGCCCGAGTCCGGTGAGTGCCCGCCACATACAGTGATCCAAATGTGTTTGGCCAATTAAACCAGACTTAACCATTAAATACCTGCATCTGCTGCTTGTCTTCCTTCAGAGGTCACTGCTTTAGAAGATGCTCCAATGGGAAGTGAGCCAACAGACTCCGCCCCCACCCCTGCACGCCCCGCCCCCAGCACTTCCTCAGCGGCTCAGGAGGAGTTACTTGTGGTGGGTCTTACTAAAGAGGTGCTGTCGGCCCACACGCAGAAGGAGGAGCAGCAATTTGTGGATCGCTTCCGACATCGTATCCTGCAGAGTCCCTACAGCTCCTACCTCCAGCAGGACAACAGCAGCATGGCTCATTCTCATCACAGAGGTGTGTGTGCATGTGCTAACTGTTGTTATTTATCAGTGTCTTGATTGTAATGTTCTTCATTTGTTAGCTCCTTTGGTTAAAAGTGTCTCAAGCAACTTGTGATAAGTGCATGCACTCTGGAGCAACATAAGATTAACGCTGTCAAAGTGTCTAACTGTCAATGGATTATTTATTTGATTCTAGAAATATAAAAAAATAACTATATATTTTATAGCTTTTTTTTGTTATCTGAAAATGTAAAATAAAAATGTACATACATAATATCTATATCATGTCTAGTTGTATTTTATATTTATATATATATATATATATATATATATATATATATATATATATATATATATATATATATATATATATATTTAAGTTTATTTTTATGATAATTAAATACTTTGTTTAAATCTATTAAATAATTTATTATTATATTATATATAATTTGTAATAATATGTTGGTATAATTAGTGTTTTAATATGTGAATTTTCAGGTTTCATTTTAATTTTAGATAAAATTTTCACTATTTTTATTTTGTACTATTTATTCAATGAAATTAATATTTTTATGTAAATAATATTTTGTTAATTTTATATTGGAATGTGTATATTTATAATACATATATGGCTGACACTAAAGCAAATAAATAAAAATATAATAATTAAAATAAAATAATGTGCATATTTATTTATGTTAGAATTTTACCATATGCCGATTAACAGAAATGGTATTTCATTTTTCATTTTTGTGTCAGTCAGTAATTCTTTGAAACAATTCACTAAAATATATATAAAAAAAAAATTATACTAATATATACTAATATACTAAATTATACTAATTTTATACTAATATTTTTGTATACTATATATATACTAATTAAAATAAATTAAATAAAGACAGAAATTTATATATAATTTTCAGTTATTTTTGTACATAAAGTTGACTGAAAACTGAATGAAACCCTTTCCTTATTTTTTGTATTTTTTATTTATTTTAATTTTTTTGGTAGTTAATGGTAGTTAATCTTTCATTTTTGTGCCAGTCAGGAATTCTTTAAACAATTCATTAAAATATCAAAAAATAAAACATTTTATTCAATTATTAATATTATGTAAATAATATTGTGTTAATTTTACATTGACATTTTAAGTGAGATTTTATATATATATATATATATATATATATATATATATATATATAAAAATACTAATAAAAATAAATTTAATAAAGACAGACCCCAAATATAATTGCGTTTTTTATTTCAGTTTTGGTTATTTTGTACATAAAGTTGTCTGAAAACTGAATGAAACCCTTTCCTTATTTATTTATTTATTTAATGTATTTATGTTATACTGCACAAAATAGGAAATGAACTTGCCTGTTTCACAGAAATAAAATGAACGTTTCACATACAGCAGTATAATTGTGTGTTGAGACTCATTAACACTCCTTTCCCATCTACTCTCAGCTGACGTTGTGCGTCCTCCAAACAAACACAAGCGTCCCAAACCAGAAGACTCCTCCGACAGCTACGGCTCCCAACCGGGCAACTACTGGTCGCTTCCCGGACCCACAGGAGCGCCTCATTCCTCCTGGCCTTCCTCAGAGTCCTCTCAGCCCCCGCCATCCAACATCGGCTTTGTGCCGCCCATGGCGGTGCCCGTGCAAACGGCCCCATACTTCACTGTGGCCGGTGCGGATCAGCAGCCCATGATGGTCCAGCCTGACCAAGGCGTCCAGAACCTCCAACCCATGCATCCAATGACTCCCATGATGGTCGTCCTGCTTCCTAGCTACCCCATGTACAACAATGGCATGTACCTGCAGGGGATGCCCATGCCGGCACCCGGAGTCGTTCCCCAGCCTCCTTTCAATATGGGCGGCTACGTCCCGCCTGGCACCCACACGCCGCACGGGTCTCCGCCGCAGGGTCTTCCTCCAGGTCCCAACGTCACAGGAGCTGCGATGCCACCGGGTGCCTCGACGGAGGTCGATTCGATACCCACGCCTTGGTTCGGGGAGGATCTTGATGCTGCACAACCCACGGCGCTCTTCTCCAGCTCTCGCTCCAGCTCGCCCATCCAGCTGAACTTACTCCAGGAGGAGCTGACCAAACCCAGCGAAGCCCAGAACAGCACCGGTCCAGAGAGTCTGCACGAGCACCACGCCAAAGCGGTGAGACCAACTGACATTAGACTTGACTACTGCAGGAAAGTTGAAATACCCTGAGAAAAATTATGTAAAATAATAAAAAATAATTATATTTATATTAATAATATTATAATTACAATAATATTAAAAATATGAAATCAATTGCGGAAGGGCTGTAAGAGACCAGTTATGTTGTTTTTTTCTTCTCAATAATAATTATTATTAAATACAAAAAATGTTTAAGTAAAAATAATAAGTTAAAAATAAAAACAACACTTCATAGGACTTTAATTTTTAGTATTAAAATAATTAAAACCTAAAAGTAAAATATTAATATATATTTAATAGTCTGAAAATTCATATGAAAGGGCCTTGAGAGAGCATTTGTTTTTAAATTAATTATTAAAACTTATTTAAAAATCAAGTAAAATACTAAAATATATTTAAAATGTGGAAGAGCTGTAAGAGACCAGTTATTCTTTTTCCCCAAAAAATAATAATGTAAATAAGTAAAAAAAAAATTAAATACTTAAAATAACTTTAGAAAATGACTTCACAGGGCCTTAGGAGACCAATTTAATTATGTGTCATTCAAATTCTTTAAATATTAAAATATATTTAAAATGTACATTTAAAATATTATATATGTTTGTTATTATATTAATATAATACCATTGTTGTAAAATACTTAAAATATGTAGGAAGAATGCCTTGAATATATATTTAACATTTCAAAAGGTGATGTTTAAGTCCAGCTATATTGCTATAATAATAATACAAATATTTAAGTAAAATATTAAAATATATTTAAAATGTATATTTAAAGTATTTGTAAACATTCTTGTTTATTATGTTATTATATTAATATAATAACATTGCTATTATATTTAGTATTATTAAAATACTTAAAATATGTAATTAAAATGTATTAGAAATATATATTTAACATATAACAAAAAGTACCTTGAGGGTCCAGCTATGTTTCTATAATAAAAATGAAAACATTTAAGCAAAATATTAAAATGTATTTAACATTGTTATATTTAAGAATTAACGTTGTTATATGAATTATTATTAAAATACTTAAAATCATGTTAATGTGCCTTATTTGATCAGTTATTCATACTTTTTGTTTTTTTGTTTGCTGGATTGATCAGCATGACTTCAGCTGTCTATTTCTCTGCTCACAGGAGGACGCTCCCAGCGAGTCGGGGAACCAGGACGCCCATTCTACCTCCAGCGAAATGCTTGACCAGTTGCTACAGGAGGACGCCCGCTCAGGAACAGGCTCCAACGCCTCGGGCAGCGGCTCCGGAGAGTCTGGAGGCTCTCTGGGCTCTGGCTCTGGGTCGGGACTCGGTTCTAACAGGACGTCCACCAGCCATACAGGTGCGGTTCAACATCACTCACCCATGACACGAAATGTTGTGTGAAGAGAATTATGCACGTCTTTTTGCATTGAATTTCCATTTCAAAAAAAAAAAAAAAAAAGTTTCTTTCTCTAGTTTTGGTTAACTATTAACCAAATTAATAGTTAACCAGGTTAATTTTTACTTTTATATTTTGAGTAAAATGTTGTATAAAATGTCTTAAAGTATATTTAATTTATTTAATTAAATATTTTTAAACGGATAGTTCACCCAAAAATGAAAATTCTGTCAGGTTCTGTTAGAAAATGATCTCGGATTCATAAAAAAAAAATCTTGGTTTGTGTTCTGAAGATGAATGAAAGTCTTACGAGTTTGAAAAGACTTGAGGGTGAATAAGTAATGACAGAATTTTCATTTTTGGGGTGAACTAACTCTTTAAATAAATATTTCATTTATTTTATATTATATTTCGGCTATTTTAAATCTGTATAGCTGATGCTAAAGCTAAATAATGCCATTATAAATAAATAAATATTTGATTTATTATTTAATAAATCAATAAATATTTATATTTAATAAATCAGTAAAAATACTTAAAATATTTAAGTAAAAAAGTGTAAATAATAAAATACTTAAAAAAGGAAAAAATCATGTAAAAGGGCCTTAAGAGACCAGCTGATATTTCATTAATTATTGTTAAAATACTTAAATTATTTAACTATTAAAATATATTTACAATACATATTTAAAATATTTGTAAAATATAATAATATGTAAATTATAATAATATAATGGAAGGGCTATAAGACATAAATATTATTTTAGATTTATATAAATTGATAATTAATCAAGTATTTAAAATATTTAAAAATCACCTAAAAGGGCATGAAGAGACCAATTTCTATTTCATTAATTATTATTATAATACTTGAAATACTAAATTATTTAAATATTTAAAATGGTAAAATATTAAAATATGTTTACAATAAATATTTAAAATATTTGTAACAAAAAAAATGTGGAGGGGCTATAAGAGACCATTTATTTTATATATTATCTCATATGTTATTTTATATTAAATTTATATTAAATTTTCATTTTTGGGTCAACTAACTGTTTAAATAAATATTTCATTTATTTTATATTATATTTCTGCTATTTTGAATGTGTATGGCTAAATAAAATAAATATAGATCCTTTCCCATGTATAAAATTCAGGCAAGGTCTGTATTTTATTTTATTTTATTTATTTTTTTGTTTTATTTTTTTAACATCTGCCATACACATACAAAACCGCAGACCTTAAATATAAAATAAAAATAATCATTTAAAATGGCAATTATTGTTTTTTAAATGTCATTTCCACCACAAAATAGTATTTTTATGTTAGTATTTTAAGTATTTTTTTAATAGACTTTTGATTATCTATTTTCTACTACATAAAAGTCTTCCAGAAGATTATTTTAATGGAAATTAAATTCAAAAATCGTTTTATTCCTATACGTCTTCCTTTTTTTTTTTTTTTACGTGAAATGTGACCCTTTTACGTGACCCCTGACCTTTCACGTTCACAGGCAGCAGCAACAGCAGCAAGTACTTCGCCAGCAACGATTCGTCGGACACGTCGCGGAAAGCGCGCAAGACGGCGGAGGCGCAGGAAAGGGAGCGTACCACCTTCAAAAAGCACGTGGACAACCCGTTATGGAGCATGATCAAGCAGACGCCGGAACCCGTCATGATGACGTATCAGATCAGCCCCAGGTACCAGACCCGGAACATTTCTCTCCCCTCTCTCTCTAAATCCCGGGTTCCCGCTCATTCGTCTGAGAAAGCTGAGAGAAACGTGACATTTTGAGCATCTCTTTCCACAGGAGAAAGAGATAGCGCTGCCAGGCTCTCTCGCTGAGGTAGTTCTGATCAGGCTAAATGTCTCATTGCACCGTCAGCCCTGAGGTAGGTGACTCCAGGTGACGGTCCACAATGAGAGGCGCAAGCACCTAGTTATGGACGGAGGAGAGGGCGAATCGGCCAGGCCTAGATGTTTTTAACAGTAGTAGTGTTGAAATGAAAGCAGTGTGCTGTTGAGTGTCATCTAGGGAACGGCGTAAGTGAGTTTTATTTTGTGTGTGTGTGGATATCCATGCAGGGATCAGGCGCAGGTTCTTCAGGAAGACCGGGAGAAGCTGCTTCTGATGCAGCCAATGCAGCCCTGGTTCACACAGGACCAGAAGAAGGAGCTGGCCGAGGTTCATCCCTGGATCCATCAGCACACTGTCCCACAGGAGATCAACACACAGGTCTATAACTTACCATTTACATCAATATCGGCTATATTCTTTCATTTGAGATGGTCTACGTAGTAACTTAGTAATTGTTTTTGTGTGTTGTTGACATTTTTATTAATTATTGATTTGTTAGTCTTAAATGTGTGAGTAGTTTCTTTTTTTTTTTTTTTTTTTTAGTACATCAAGTTAAATGTTGTTCTGACAACTGCCTGAATATATAGATATATAGCTATTTTTCTGTTTTATTATTATTATTTTTTTTAGTTAATATTTATTTTATTTCTAGTAACAAAAATATTTATTTTAGTTAATTCAGTTAGTTCATGAATTTTTTAATATAAACAGTTGTAAAATTGTTTTTATATTTTATTTGTATATTTTTGGTTAATTTTTCTATATATAAAATCAGGTAGTTGTCAAAATATTTAAAGTTTTTTTTTTATATATATATATATTTTTTAAATATTTATTTTATTTCAGTTAATATATATTTTTTAAATATATATCTATATATTTTTTTTATTTCAACTAACACTTTTTTTTATGGTTTTAGTTTTAGTTAACTATGATATCCCTACTCTTTAGAAGGTAAGGCTATATATTTTATGAGTGTTTTTATTTCATTTTTATTTTATTTTATTTTATTATATATAATATATATTTATAATTATAGAATTATATTATATTATTTTATATATACAAAGTATTTTTCATGGTTTTAGTTTTACTTAACTATAATATAACTATAATAATTTATTTTTTATTTTTTTACATTTAATATGCGGTTTCCAACCCTGCTAAAATATATAATGTCCAAAATGATGAATGAATGTAAATGTGTTGCTAAAATATATAAAATTATGTATATCTACAAAAAAAAAAAAAAAATCATAATTGCATATATTTTATTTTATTTTAATTTAATTTAATTTAATTTTATATATAAAAAATTGTCAAACTATGTTTCTATTTTATTTTTTTTATTTTATTTCAGTTAATGTTTATTTTATTTCAAGTAACAAAATATTTTACTATAATAAAATAATAATAAAATAATAACCGTGTTATTTTAATATAATAAAAACAATAATATCCCTGCTCAAAAGGCTAAATGTTTTATGAGTGTTTTTAATTCATTTGTTTTTTTTATTTTATTTTATTAATTTTTATTGTAGTTTTAATATAATTATTATATATGATTATTTATTTATATATATATATATATATATATATATATATATATATATATATATATATATATATATATATATTTAAGTAATTTTTTTTTCTATTTTTTAAATAATTTTAAAACATTTTATATGTATATTTATATAGCAAATAAAAAGATTTAATTTTTATTTTACAAGGTTTTTATTTTATTTTACATTTAATGCGCAGTTTGCAACCCTGCAAATATATATAAAAATATATATAAAATACAAAAAAATAAAATTAGAATATTTTACTATAATTAACTTGATATAATTAATTTTTTATGAAGATATGATTTGATTTGAATCATTTGTAATTGTGTGACACTATTCTTTATACTAAGTTTGTGGTTGCTCACCAATTTAAAATAACCAATTAAAATATATTTTATTTCTGTGAACCAAAGCTGAATTTTCAGCTTCATTACTCCAGTCTTCAGTGTCACACGATCCTTCAGAAATCATTCTAATATGCTGATTTGCATCTTTTGAGCCCTATCTAATCTATTTATATCTTTTTTTAGGGTTGTGTGAGTTGTAACACCATGGAACCGGGTGAAGAACTGAATCTCCAGACTGACTCTCCAAACCCTCCGACTCCTGACAGGTCCTCTCCGCAAGACTGTCCGCCACAGGACGCCAGACCCAACACAGACACCTGATCGCAGGCGCTGCCGTACTTCCGACCTTCTGGGACTCAGTGATTCCTCCGCTTTCAGCTGGGAATCGCAGGAAGAGAGAGACGCCCGCATCCGTGCGCCGGCCTCTCATAATTCCTCCTGAATCACGAAACGAGGCGAGCCCTTTGCACTCGATCAAACCGCGTCAGAGTGACTTCAGACACTCGCAGGAGACGGACAGTGAACGTTACAGTCCTTGGACCCAGAAAACTGTGAATATCAGACTATGGTTTGGTAGTGACGTCACCAGTGTAGTTTGTATTTTTTTTTTAGACTGTTGCCCAAATGTTGTTGTGTTTTTTGTTTTTTTTTTAATTAAGTTTCTTGTTAATGAATAATGTGTCCTCTACTGAATCTTGCAGGCTCAGGAGGGTTTATGATCCTGTAATGAGTTTCCTGACCACTTGCGCAGATATAAATGCGTATAAATGTCCCACAATCCTGCAACGTCCTGTGCAGTTACTAAATAACCTTAGCACTCACCACCAAAATCTAGTAGTGTCTATGACTGGAAATGAATGAAGTTTGGTCCAGAGCACAAAGATCTTCATTCGTTATTGCGTTCATCCAATCGAAATGATCCAAAGTTGAATGAGGCCTTAAAGTAGTTTTTCCGTCAGTGTGTTTCTTCATTTTTCTGTTCTCAATTTCAAGTATTTTTCCACTATACCTGTGACTGAAAGATGTCAAGCAATGTCTTACTATGGTATAAAACTCACAGTAATGGTGTATTCATAATATACAGATATTTTTCTCTTGTTTCTGTTGGGTCGATAAGTTGATAGCAACAAAAAATGTTTGTATATATATATATATATATATATATATATATATATATATATATATATACAGGGTTCGTACAAACTGCTTAAAGTGCTTCTTGAAGTACTTGAATTTGACTTTTTGAAATGTAAGGCTGGAAAACCTTTAATATAGCAATATTCCTGAAGAAGTACTTGAAAAGTGCTTGAATTGAAAGACAATGTATCTATGAAATAGGTGTTTAATTGTTTTATATATTTTTTCATGCAAAATTCAGGCAGTTCAAAAAATAAAATACTTTTTATTGAAATACTTATTTCAGTTAAAATTGTTAAAACAAAACTAGCTAAGCCAGTAGTAGTACTGACAATGTCGTGTAAACATGGCTGAAGACGTGAAGAGAGGAATAGATGAAACGGAGTCATTTACGATGGAACCGCTTCGATTGATTCAAACTTGTGACTTCGATCATTCATTTCAAGTGATTCACTAGCAAAAAACAGATCAAATTAAAAGTTAAAATTATTTTTTAATTTCAGCATCGCTTGTAACAGTTTTAAAAAGCACGTAGTGATGAGTTTTTTGAAACTCCAAATCAAATAAACTATTGTGTCACAAAGTGGAGCGCTCGCGTATCACGGATCATTTGTTTCATATCGGGACTTTAGTTCGTGTATCATGAATCATTTGATCTAGATTGGGACTTCAAAGTGCGTATCGCAAATCATTTGATTTAGATTGGAACATTGGAGCAGGTTCGCAAATCTTTTGCTTCAATTCGAACTTTGGAGTGAGTTTGCGAATCATTTGATTCAGATCGGGACTTCAGAGCACGTATTGCAAATAATTTGGGAATTCAGAGTGGGTTCGCGAATCATTTGATTTAGATCAGAACTTTGGAATGGGTTCGCAAATCATTTGATTCAGTTCGGGACTTCAGAGCACGTATCGCGAATAATTTGGGACTTCGGAGTGGGATTGTGAATCATTTGATTTAGATCGGAACTTTGCATGTAGTGAATCATTTGATTCTGATTGGGACTTCAGATTGTGTATTGCAAATAATTTGATTTAGATTGGAACTTTGGAGCAGGTTTGTGAATCTTTTGCTTCACATCGTAAGTTTGGAGTGTGGAAAGCAAATCATTTGATTCAGATTGGAGTTTAGGAGCAGGTTCGCAAATCATTTGATTCAGTTCAGATCAGGATTTTGGAGTGGTTTCGTGTATATCTATATATATATATATATATATATATATATATATATATATATTTTATTTTATTTTATTTTATTTTTTTTTTTTTTTTGATTTTTTTTTTAAATATTTATTAGACAGTAGAAAACATCAAACCAGTTACAAATCCCTTACAAAAAATTACCATGGTTTTAATTAGAAAGAAAAGACATTGTTTGATAAGTGAGATCTCTGATTGAAGTGTTTAAAAATCAAAATAGTGCGTGAAAAGTCCTTGAAAATCCTGGTATTTCATTTTACAGTGTCTGTACGAACCCTGTATATGTATACATTTATTTTATTTTATTTTATTTTTTTATTCATTATTTTGCGATGAAATTTGCTATCAGTCTCAAAATCTGATAAATTGACAAAATGCAGACATAGCAATGCAATCTTAATGGTTCTTAATTGTATTTTAATGTATTTATTATTATTACTTTTATTATTAATAATAGTAATAATAATAATGCATTTTATATAAAAAAAATATTAATATTTATCTTTTATTTTCTGATATTTTTGGTGAATTGTGACCTGAAGAAGAATATAAAATACAGTCCAATAACTGTCACTGGGGCAATACCCTTTAAAAGCTACACCTTTGCACCTTATTTACCACTACAGGGTCCATATTAGTACCTCAAAGGTACGTATTAGTACCTAAATGGTACATATTAATACCTTTTGAAAAGGTACTGCCCCAGAGACAGTGTTTGTACCTTTATTTCTGAGTTTAAAAAATATAAAACTTCTCAAATCTATCATAAAGTACCCAAAAATTGTACAATTTTCATCAAATTTATTTTTGTTATCTTGTCTTTTTTTATTTATTGATCTGTCGTGTTCAGAAAGTTGTGTGTCAGAGTTGACGTGTGTCATTGTGAGCGTTTCCTGTGGTGTTCCTGAAGTCAGGTTAGACGTCGTTCCTTAAAGGTTTGTAGTTTGCAGCGATAGAGAGCTGCCAGTGGCCCGAATACTGACCCGTCAGTCCCAACCAACAGAAAATCTATGATTTGTACAGTTTTGTGAAAGATCAATTTTGTACAGTTTTTAGAAAGAAAGAAATGTAAATATCAGTCCATTGTATTTTACGAAAAAAAAAGGTGCAAAATACGACAAACTGTATGAAAAAAGCCATTTTGTGTCAAATTCAGGGAAATATTTTGTGACACCACATGATAACTATGAATAAAAGACCACAATGACTTAAACTGTTGTTTTTAAATGCAATCCATTTGTATTTTGAGTCTTTTAATGGCCTAAAGTAATAAACACACACTAACTTTTTTTAAACATATTTACTTTATTTACATCAAAGCTTGAAGCTTGTACAGGTATGTACAAATAAATTATCCACTATTTTATCCTACAAACATAAATATATATTTTTTTGCAATTTTAGTGCATCAGGCTCACAAAGTTTGTGTGTAAGTGTTGAAAATTACACATAAAGCGCATTGAGGACAGTGTAAGTGCTGGATGTTTCAGACGCAGTATTTCCAGAAACACTCTGTGTTGCTGCCTCGTTTGCGATACTGCTTCCTGCCTCCCAGGAAGCGACTCAACAACGGCTTTTCCAGCAAGACCTGAATGACAAACATGAGTTAGTATGTTTAAATAAACCTTCATAGCTGTTGATATAATGTTAAATGATGTCAAGGGTTTCATTAAATCACTCACTTCTTTTGCAGCTTGACTTGGGACAAATCCAGCTGTTCTGAGACCTGAGAAAGAGACAAAGAACAAGAGTAAGGTAAGAGTTATTATTTATAAAAATGTATTTATCATTATAATAATTTATAATTTAAGGTACTATACACTACCAGTCAAAAGTTTTTGAACAGTAAGTTTATTTAATGTTTTTTTTTTTTTTTTTTTAGAGGTCTTTTCTGCTCACCAAGCCTGCATTTATTTGATCCAAACTACAGCAAAAACAGTTAAAAATTTGAAGTATTTTTACTATTTAAAATAACTGTTTTCTATTTAAATATTTTTTAATTTTTAATGTATTCCTGTGATGAAAACCTAAGTTTTCAGCAGCATACATTATCCTTCAGAAATCATTCTAATATGCTGATTTATCTGTAGTTTTTTTTTTTTTTTTTTTTGGAAAGAAATATAGAAACGAATACTTTAATAATTTATTTTATTTAGAAAGGATGCTTTAAATTGATCAAAAGTGATAAAGACATTTATTATGTTGCAAAAGATTTCAGATAAATGCTGTTCATCCAAACTTTTTATTCATCAAAGAAACCTGAAAAAATTCTACTCTGCTGTTTTCAACATAATAATAATAATAATACTTTTTTTTAAGCCGCAAATCAAAATATTAGAATGATTTTTGAAGGATGATGTGACTGGGGTAATGATGCTAAAAATTCAGCTTGAAATCACATGAATAAATTGTATTTTAATATATATTAAAATAGAAAACAGTTATTTTGAACAGTACAAATATTTTAAAATTGTATTGTTTTGCTGTACTTTGGATCAAATAAATGCAGGCTTGGTGAGCAAAAGAGACTTATTTAAAAAACCTTAAAAAATTTTACTGTTCAAAAACTTTTGACTGGTAATGTAATTGCTGGAACAATGTAAGAAAAAAACATTATTTTGCCATAAATAAACGTTCGTATTGAAATATCGAAATGAACAGCTCACCATCGCTGCTGATGTCTTCAGTGATGAGAGATGGGTAACCGAATCCCGCGGCGCCCCTGGACAGATACGCTTGCTCCGAGTAACTCAGGTCTTCTGGACTGATAACCTGCTCCTCTTCTACAAGAACTACAGGTGAATGTATAACATCAATCAGTCTTGAAGAACATTTATGATATGCTCAGCTCAATTATGAAGTTTTGATGTCATACTTTGAATTATATGGATAGTGTAGTCACTGGTATATCTTAATGTAATCAGGCTGATTCAGTCTTATTTAAACATTTATTTAATATATCAAAAATGTAATTTTTTTTAGGTTTAAATGAAAGACTCCTACATTTTCAACATTTTGGATAATATATTATATATATAAATATTAATTATAAATACACTACAAACCGTAACACTGTGAAATATCATTACTATTTAAAGTAAATATTTTCTATTGTAATATATTTTAAAATGTTATTTATTTCAGCATCATTCTTCACATGATCCTTCAGAAATCATTCTAATATGCTGATTTGCTGTTCAAGAAATATATTTTATTATCAATGTTGAAAACAGTTATGCAACTTAATATTTTTTGTGCAAACTGTTATACTTCTTTCAGGATCTTCTGATGAATAGAAAGTTTAAAAGAACAGCATTTATTTTTTTTTTAGAATTTTTTGTAATATTCATTTTTGTAACATTTTTTGTAAACATGTCTTTACTATCACTTTTAATTCATTTATTGCGTCTTTGCTTAACAAAATCATTAATTTATTTTGAAAAATAAAATCTCACTGACCAAACTTGAACTTTATATTATATTATATTATATTAAAGTGCCTGTTGTATTATATTTTAATATAATTAAATATATTTTATCACATTTATTTTGTTTTATATACATATAAAGTCCACATAATTTTTTTCCAGTCTTGTCATTTAACTTTGCATCAGATGCTTTTGTCTTAAGTGAGTTACATTCCCAATTTCCTGAAGCAACCTTAGATTTCAACCTGCAGACTTGAATGAGTGTGTGTGAATGAGAGCAGATGAGAGCACTTACCAGGCCTGGCGTAGGTCATCTCTGCCGAATGGACCAGCGGATGCCCCAGCAGAGGTTCGAGGACGGTGAGAAGCAACGCAAAGAACACAAAGAGTTTACACATCATGACGACACGTACAGACACACACAAACTCTTTCTTCCACGACTTTAGCCAGGAGGGTCTCGTCTCAACGTGTCCGTCCTGGTTCTGTCCTGGACTTATATACCCTCCATCGCTGGCCGTGTCATCTCCCCATCTCCATCTCTGACTTCCTCCCTACCCTTCGCATATTCTGTGCTTGTAAATTCACAGAGCATGAATTAATGGATCAATAAAACTGAAAGACAGACGCGGAGTCTGTGCGTCAGGGATGAGACACGTTATTTTACCAGTTCGGGATGTAATCCAGCCGAGTTCGTAAATCCGCCCGAACGCAGGTGGGAAACCGACACTTTGTGTTAAAGCTTGCGGGATAGAGTCAGTCAGGCAAATTGCCCACTTAATTCATTTATTTAAGAGGCTGCTGAGAGTGTGTCCTGCTTACGACCCCCGCGGCTGCTATTTTAAGAGACTGGAAATGGCAAACAGAAAGTGTGACCAATTTTCTTAATGGTGCAAAAAAAAAAGGTGAGAGTTATTCTGGCAGCAGAGCTGCGTGTCAATCACATTTATTAGTCTGAGTGATAGACACACTGCTTGCACATCTATCTCTGTCTGTCTGTCCATCTGTCCGTCCATCCTTTCGTCTATCTGTTTATCTCTCTGTGTCTATCCATTCACCTATCCATCTGTTCCTCCGTCCATCTATCTGTCTGTCCGTCCATCCACGCTTCTGTCTGTCCTTCTATCTGTCTGTCTGTCCATCGATCCTTTCATTCGTCCATCTATCTATAGATCTATCTGTGTCCATCCATCCATCTATCCGTCCCTCCATCTGTCTGTCCATTCTTCTCTCCATTTATCCATCCATCCATTCTTCCATCCGTCTATCTCTGTCCATCCATCCATCCTTCTGTCATCTATCTGTCTGTATGATCGTCCATCCATCCATCTGTCTGTCCATCTGTCCATCCATCCTTCTGTCCATCTATCTGTCTGTTTGTCCGTCTGTCCATCAATCCTTTCATCTATCCTTCTGTCCATCGTTCTGCCTGTCTGTATGTCCATCCATCCGTCTGTCTGTCAATCTATTTGTCCCTCCATCTGTCTGTCCATTCTTCTGTCTTTTTGTCCATCCCTCTATTCATCCATCTATCTAGCTGTCCATCTGTCCATCCATCCTTTCATTCATCCATCTATATATCTGTCCATCCATCCATCCATCCCTCCTTCTATCTGTCTGTCCATTCTTCCATCTGTCTCTGTCTGTCCATCTGTCCATCCATCATCTTTTCATCCATCTATCTATATATCTCTCTGTGTCCATCCATCCATCCATCCATCCATTCATCCATCCGTCCCTCCATCTGTCTGTCCATTCTTCTGTCTTTTTATCTGTCCCTCTATTCATCCATCTATATATCTCTCTGTGTCCGTCCATCCATCTATCGTCCATCTGTCCCTCCATCTGTCCGTCCATTCTTCTCTCCATTTATCCATCCATCCATTCTTCCATCCGTCTATCTCTGTCCATGCATCATCCTTCTGTCCATCTATCTGCCTGTCTGTCTGTATGTCCATACATCCGTTTATCTGTCCATCTATCCATCTATCTGTCTGTCCATCCTTCTGTCATCCATCTATCTGTCTGTATGTCCGTCCATCCATCCATCTATCTGTCTGTCCATCTGTCCATCCATCCTTCAGTCCATCTATCTGTCTGTTTGTCCGTCTGTCCATCAATCCTTTCATCCATCTATCTATATATCTCTCTGTGTCCATCCATCCATCCATCCATCTATCCATCCCTCCATCTGTCTGTCCATTCTTCTGTCGTTTTGTCTGTCCCTCTATTCATCCATCTATCTATCTAGCTGTCCATCTATATGTCTGTCCATCTGTCCATCCATCCTTCTGGCCATCTCTTTTCTTTTTTTTTTTAAGATAGATTTTTTTTGGCATTTTTGCCTTTTATTACAACAAGACAGATCAGAACTGACAGGAAGTGAAGTGGGAGAGAGATGGGGGCGGGATCGGGAAAGGTCCGCAAGTCGGGATTCGAACACAGGATGCATGTAGCGCATCGGCACTGTATATCTATTTCTGTCTGTCTGTCCATCTATCCTTTCATCCATCCATCCATCTATCTAGCTAGCTAAATATCTATCTATCCGTCCTTCTATCTGTCTGTCAGTTTGTCCATCCATGTGTCCATCCATCCATCCATTCATCTATTCATCCCATCATCTGTCTGTCCATTCTTCCATCAATCTGTCTGTCCTTTCGTCCGTCCATCCACCCATCCATCCATTCTTCCATCCATCTATCTCAGTCCGTCCATTCTTCCGTCCATCTGTCTTTCCGTCTGTCTATCTATCTGTCTATCTATCTACAGTGGGTACGGAAAGTATTCAGACCCCCTTAAATTTTTCACTCTTTGTTATATTGCAGCCATTCGCTAAAATCATTTAAGTTCATTTTTTTTCCCTCATTAATGTACACACAGCACCCCATATTGACAGAAAAACACAGAATTGTTGACATTTTTTGCGGATTTATAAAAAAAGGAAAAAATGAAATATCACAAGGTCCTAAGTATTCAGACTCTTTGCTGTGACACTCATATATTTAACTCAGGTGCTGTCCATTTCTTCTGATCATCCTTGAGATGGTTCTACACCTTCATTTGAGTCCAGCTGTGTTTGATTATACTGATTGGACTTGATTAGGAAGGCCACACACCTGTCTATATAAGACCTTACAGCTCACAGTGCATGTCAGAGCAAATGAGAACCATGAGGTACCCACTGTATGTATCTATCTATCTATCTATCTATCTATCTATCTATCTATCAATCAAGCTAACAAACAAAAAAACAACCCAAAGCTTCTTTTTGTAAATCTGAAAAGCAAAAATTGTCATTGGGTCAGTACACTTTCAAATGGTACTAATATGCACCCTTTTGGGGTAAATAAGACACAACGGTGTACCCCTTAAAAGAGTACTGTCCCAGGGACAGCTTTTGTACCTGTTTTCCTGAGAGTGTTCAGATATACTGCTAATGACCTTTTGAGTGGGACAAAAGGTAAAAAATATTTTAAAACTGGTCAATACAGCAGTCAGGCATAAAACGTTTATGTAGACATGCCCCGAAAATATCATAAGAGTTACGTTTAACAAAGTTTTGAAACAATTCCTCAAAATGAGCAGCAGGTGGCGCGAAAGACACGTGTGAAACTCCACATGATTCTCTTTGTTTTGACTGAGAACAAAAGTAGCGGCCGAACTCAAACTGTCATTGTGTGTGAGGAAAAATCCCCCAAACACGAAAAACGGAGGACACAGAGCTCATGCTGGAGAGATGATGATACTGTGATAGACTACAGTCAGTCACACGACACACGAGTGTTTGTTTTTTATTGTGTGTCACCCCTGATTCAAGTGTGTGTGTGCGTGTGCGCGCGTGTGGATGCGACGGGACTTCCACGGATCTGCGCGTCTGCAGTGACAGAAGAGAGTAAGTTTGTTTTTATCATGTTTTCATTGTTTTCTGAAGCAATTCTCTATTAGCGTGTTTATGTTGCTCTTACATTCATTATAAAGTCTATTTACGTGCAACTAAACAAATTAACTTAAAAAAAAGTAGAGCATTGACATTAAATATTTGTTTTATATATACAGTTTACGTAAGTTTATACATAAAGTATGTGGTTCATTAGTGTTCTTAGTGAAAGCAGAAACAGCAACACTGAAACTGACAGTGTGACCTAGTTTTTCATGTGTTACTGTAATGGAAATTGTTAAACTACAACAATTAGCATTTTGTTTAAAGCTGTTAACCTACTTATTCATGTGTTGAATAATTCAGCTTCACAAATCAGACATGCACTTAAACATTTTACTGGTATTACTACACTGCAATGCATTTTACACTTTTTACTCATGCATTACAGTCATTTTGCATGTTGTGTTTATATCATACTGCATTAATTTTAGTGTTGGCTGTGATTTGCATTGCAATATTTTTTGCAAGGTCAATCTAACCTGACCGCTAAACTTTACCATAGCCATGCTGTCATTCATAGGTAAATTTATTTCAGCATTATACTTGATTATAATTATGTTGATTGGATTATATTTGTGTTTTCTTGTTATTGATACACAAAAATAATTTCCTAAGCTTATCAATATTAGATTAATGGCTCATAAACAGGAAACAAATTCCGAAGGAAATAAGAACTTTGCCAGCGTCTTCATCCTTGACACAATGTGTGTTATTGTTCCAGGATTTATTGAGATTAGGTTACGGCTGGCATGTTACAGAAGTCATACGGATTGCTTCTAGTGGTTGACACTGATAAGAAATTGTTCTAGTTATACTAGTAACCTGTAAAAACTGTTAATGGCACATGTTTGTTTTTTCTCCTGTGTGTGATGCTGCAGGTTTCTTCAGAACATCATGAGATTGTGAGGTCAGTAAGGAATCAGCCATGGCAGAAACCGACATTGACAAATCTCATCTGCCCGGTGTTTATGACGGTATGTGCCTGGGTTTTTCTGTTTTGCATCTTTAATTATTTTAATATCTCTTTAGATATGCATGGTAAAAGTGTCATTGTATTTAAACAAGGAACCCACTGTTCATACAAAGAAGGTTTTTAAAATGTTGCAGTGTTGATATTAGGTAACTAAAACTATTAAAAAACAGTTTTTATTTATTGAAGTAAAGCTAAAATAAAACATAAATATCAGATAAATTAGAAAAACCTAAACTTAAGCAAAAATTTGAAATGTCGTCTTGGCAACTCAACTAACTGAAATAAAATAAATGATATTGTATGAAAATAAGTAAAAGTATAATTATTAAAATTATTGAAACTAAAACACAAGTGAAGCTTAAAAGAAATATTAAAAACCTATAACTTTAAGCTGAAAACTTATAAAATTGCCCATTCAAAAATCAGTAGAACTTAATCTAATAAATAGTACAAGAGGATGAGGGTCATTATTGTTACTATAAACAAAAAAATTACTTAAATTAAATTAAATTAAATAAACATTAGTTGAAATAAAATAAAATTATTTTTAAAAATCCAGTTTAAATTTAAAAAAATATATTAAAACAAATCAAAACTAAAAAATAAGTTAAATGATAAATAAATAAAAATGATGTGAAAACACAACATTACAGTAGCTTTTCTAAATTTAAAATGAAAATGTTTTCATTTATAGAAGTAAAGCTAAAATAAAATATAAATATTAGATAAATTAGAAAAACTTAAAAAAAAAATTAAGCAAGTGAGTTAAAGTATAAATATTACAATTATTGAAACTAAAACGTTGAAACTAAAAAAGTGAAAAACGTAAAGCTTAATATGAATATGTTTAAAAACTTATCAATTAAAACCAAAAACTGCCCATACAAAAATCTCTAGAACTTAATCTAAAATTGAAATTAAATTTGAAAATAGAAATAAAAATTAAAATCAAAATATTAATAAATACTACAAAAGTATGAGGGTTATTATTGTTAATAAAAACTTTAAAACTAAAAAACTAAAAAATTAATTGAAATAAACATTAGTTGAAATAAAATAATTTTTTTAAAAATTCAGTTTAAATTAAAATACTAAAATAACAATAAATTAAAAAAAAATAAGCTAAATGATAAATAAATAAGTATAAAATGGCATGAAAAAAAATGGAAAAAAAGACAAAAACGAAAACATTACAGTAGCTTTTCTGAAATTAAAATGAAAATATTAATATTGAAAATATTAACAAAAACTATAATATTATATCAATAATGCTAAAATAACACTAAATATTATATATATAATACTAAAATAACACTGGCTGTATGTTGCTTTGGGTAAATGCATCATATAAATATACTTTTAAAAAACTGTGTAAAATTAAGCGTTCTTCATCCCTGTTAGTGCATGCAGGAAACAAGTGCACTTGCAAAAATGTATTTATTTACAGCAAACCTACTTGTAATTATCCATAATCTATCAGTTCTCTGAAAGAGAAAGCATTCAGAGAAAAACATCTTGCTAAAAACTTGTTGAATGCTTGATCAGCACCTGGTTAATATCCCAGTGCAGGTTTTCCGGCTGAGTTGTGTTGTCTGAGATGTTATTTGGCAGAGCTGCCGCTGTGTGTTGTAGGAGATGAGATCAGCGTTCAGGAATGTGATGTGAGCCCAGGACAGATCAAGGAGAATAGCGTTGTGTGGGGCAGATAAGAGCTGGACACCGTCCGCACACTCGTGCTCTTATCTGCCCTGGATGAGCTCAACAGCTTCCCGGCGTTCCCGTTTCTTAAACAGGATTTGGGTCGAGATTCCAATCTTCTCCCGTTTTGGCCTAAAAGCTGGAGGCAGGAAAACGGGTGTGAGGAGTTCAAGTGCAGGAGTATTTAGACAGACAAAGGCATACTCTTAAAAATAAAGGTTCTTTATTAGCATTTCCAGATCTTTTGGAAAAAGTTCTTTAGATGATTAGAATGTCAGTTTACATCACAAATCTGTAAACAAGAAGAATGCATGTGGAAAGGGTGAAGTACTGTTTGGATTGTACATATAAACTTATGCACAGCTGTAGTTGTACCTAGAAAGCAGACACACTGTCTGTACATGAAACTGGACACTACATAAACACCTACTCAGTGATCTGCCTACCCACAATGCATTTCAAGGCATCGTATGCGCTCACTTGGTTTCAGATCAGCGCTTCTGACCTGTTTCTTTGAGTTCATGCATGACCCCCCCCTTTAACTTCACTGCCGGATATTTATAGCTTCTGCTTCTCGTGCCAAATATAGACAAAGAACTGCAGGAGAAAGCGAGAGATTGGGAGAGGAGAGCAGCGTACAGGAAAAGATGAGGGATAAAGCGCGATAGTTTCATGCAGGGGTCCCGATTACTGTCTTTTCTTGCTTTTCTTTGTTTCTCGGACTCTGAATAGCACCATCTGTTTGGCCCGGGGGCCTCCGCTCAGCTGAGGGGGGTCAAACGACTGTGAAAGACCACGGTCTTATTACTACAAAAATGCAAACTTAACTGCCCTTCATTGTCCTTGGTCTCTTTAAAGGAATAGTTCAGCCGAACTCACCAGTACTCACCCTCAAGTCATCTCAGATGAGTTTGTTTCTTAATGTCATCAATTGCTCACCCAAGGATCCTCTACAGTGAATGGGTGCCGTCAGAATGAGAGTCCAAACAGCTGATAAAAACATCACAATAATCCACAAGTAATCAGCACGACTCCAGGCCATCAGTCAGTGTCTTGTGAAGTGAAAAGCTGTGTGTCTGTAAGAAGAAAATCTATAATTAACGCCAAAATAGGCATCGACAGTCCATAATAATGGTTCCTCCAGTAAAAAAGTCCATCCCCTGTTGTCTTCTCACATTAAAATCCACACACGTATTTGTTTTTGAACTGTTTTGGCTTGTAAACGGTGCTTGATCTGTGCATATTTCTCTTCTGATTCAGACCAGATGACTTTTTCACTGGCGAAAGCAGTTTTTATTGTATTTTTTATCAAATACAGATGAGATCAAAAGTTTACATACACCTTGCAGAATCTGCAAATGTTTATTATTCTACCAAAATAGGAGGGATCACACAAAATGCGTGTTATTTTTATTTAGGACTTACCTGAATAAGAAATTTCACATAAAAGGCATTTTAATATATTTTTATTTGTTCACAAATCCCTAGTTTGTCCTGAACAGTTAAACTGCCTGCTGTTCTTCAGATCTCACAAATTCTTTGGTTTTTCAGCATTTTTGTGTATTTGAACCCTTTCCAATAGTGGATCTATGATTTTGAGATCCATCTTTTCACACTGAGGACAACTGAGCGACTCATATGCAACTATTACAGAAGGTTCAAACGCTCACTGAAGCTCCAGAAGAGAAAAAAAGCCATGCATTGAGAGCCAGGGGGTGAAAACTTTTTGAATTTAAAGATCAGGGTAAAATTAGATTATTTTATCTTCTGGGAAACATCTTCTATAGCTTCTGAAGGGCAGTACTAAATGGAAAAAAATAATATATTTAGGCAAAATAAGAAAAATGTACACATCTTCGTTCTTTTTAAAAGTTTTCACCCCCCGGCTCTTAATGCGTAGTTTTTCCTTCTGAAGCATCCCTGAGCATTTGAACCTTCTGTAATAGTGGTGTATGAGTCCCTCAGTTGTCCTCAGTGTGAAAAGATGGATCTTTAACTGTTCAGGACAAAAACTAGGGACTCGAGAACAAAAAATATATATATGTAAACGCATTTTTTGTGAAATATCTTATTCAGGTCAGTCCTAAATAAAAAATAACATGCATTTTGTATGATCCCTCCTATTTTGGTAAAATAATTAAAAGTCAAAAAGTCATTCTATTCTGAAATGTCTTGACCGTGAATGTGTAACTAGTTAGGTTGTTTTTTAGAATTCAAAAGAAGTTTTATTTTCAGAACTATTGTTACTTTTCCCCTCCAAATCAAAGCTGTAGGAAATCTAGCACCAACCAAAGTATTCGAGTTGATCACTCATGTTCACATATCTATCTTGAAATGCATAAAAGGTATTTCCTTTGGTTTGCACGTCACTATTTCTAGTTAAAGGCCGGTTCTAATTTTAAGGTGCACAACACTCTTATTATGCACAAAAAACCCTTTTCATGGCATTTAGTGAGTATGCCAACCTTTATGAAACAGGCTTCTGTCCTGAGAGGGCCCATGTCAGCTTTTCCATCCTGGATCAGGGTGGAGGTGCCGGCAGGGTTTTTTTTCCCCCTAGCCTTTTTTTTTTAAATCCATCTACTCGAGCACCAGTGCTGTTTACTAACAGAAGAGCACGACAGACCGACCATCACCATATAGGATGAGCTTGCATGCATGCGTGTATATACTGCATGACAGTAGACGGAGTTTGATTCATGGACGCAGACGCATCTTGGAAAACGGTAAAATCCATTGCAGAATAAGTTTTAAATACTATTCTGAAATGGTTATATAAACTTGCATATGTCTGATTGTTTGTTTCAATAGAAACTTGTCTTATAGTGATATATGCTTCCTTAATATGTCTTTAAAATTTCCTAAGGCACTGACAGATCTGTAATTAGACAAGCTGTCTTTTATATTGGAGTGTCAGCGTTTATGACTCTGATGTTTAACATGCTTGTGCGATAGTTCATGAGCTTTTATTAGCGCACTGATTTTTCCACACTTACAGAGAGCATGTGACAGGGAGGGTAAAGGAGGACTGTTGTTTTATATACCCAGCTAACAAAGATATATTTTGTTAACTGAATGTTTACTCTAAAATTCTAAAAGTTCTCAATGTTCAAAAAGTTCCATTTTATTTTGCAGACATGAGAATGTTACTTTTGAATGTTCTCTGAATGTTCTGAATCAAGTACCCAGCTAACATAAGAACATTGCTAATATTCATAAGTTATGAAAACAATAGAGCGTTTGCACTAACGCCACAATTTGGTCAGTTACCTGGATGCACACTCGGATATAAACAACAGCATGGATTGCATGGTTAATGTACTACCGAATGCGTTGTTTTGCTAATTTATACTGTCTAAACCACAGAAAATGTGTGAAAGCTGCTGAATCATATAGAGAAGAACTTAGTAAGCAGGAAAGGGCGCAATATTTTTACAAACTAAAGTTAATAGGTGGTGCCCTGTTGAAAAAACCAGCATATGCTGGTTAGGTAGGTTTTGATGCTGGTCCTTTGCTGGTCCAGGACCAGCTTAAACCAGCTAAGGACCAGCAAAGGACCATCATAAACCAGCATCCCAGCATCAAAATCTACCTAACCAGCATATGCAGGTTAAAGATAAAGATACGTACAAGCAGTATCAGTTAAGATATTAACCTAATATTTCACCCACCTGGCCGGAAATGATAAGAATAAACAGGAATGTTGTCAAGATTCTTGCCCTGGAAGTCCTGGTTCAGTTTGGCCAACCACAAACGCCTTTTGTTCCTCAGACAGTTTTTCGCACACTTTTCCTTGATTTGTTATAACTTTTGGCAGTCTATAGTACTCCAAATATTTTTCCCGGTTCGACCAATACGTACAGCTTAAAACATGACAATAATTGACAATTTTCAGCAACAATAATCAGGCGTTGTTTACTTCAAGTGATGACTCGTCGTGAAAAACAGTATTTCCAGGTCAGATTCAGTCATTTGTAAAGGTATCTTTACTTTAGGGAATTTTGGGTGAAAGTGGAAAAAGATAATTGTTTTTAAATCAGTTTTCATTGAGTTTTCGCTGCGCTGAGCAACAGAAAGCTTTTATTTACACTAAGTTACTAATATATGCTTTAGTTACTACACTATTGACAATGAACCTTATTCGCTGTTGCTGTGCTTTTAATCCAGTATAAAACAACAGCAGGAAGTATTGCTTTTGTTAATAAATGTAAGCAAAATATGATTTCAAGCAAAGCTTACCTCAGGAATCTTGCTAACAGTTTCCGGTGCAAATTGGCGCGAATCGTCGCCTCCATAGTAAAAAAGATGGTTTTGACGTGCAGTTTTGACGCAATGATCAGTCGATTACAAATATCAAAACATGGATGTGGTAAATCACTTACATTAACACCCCAAAGCTACCTGGGTCCATGTTTCAGTCGGTATTGTTAGGCAGTTTTAATTTATATGCTGTTTAATGCTTGATGATCATGCTATTTTACATATGATTCTTCTGATTCTTGACTATGTTTTGATCCAAACGTTAAGTACTCTTTCAAAAGATGTGTAATAGCGCCTACTGTAAAACAGTAAAAAACACGGAAAGCCAGAAAATTCTGTCGATGCAGGAAAAGAGGAAAACGTTCCATTTTTGCAAACGTTACTTTTAAATGTTCTCTGAACATTCAGAATCAAGTAATAACATTTAAAAAACATTTCAGAAAAAAACGTTTTTCCAACAGTGAACTTTTAATAAATGTTCTGTTAATGTTAGAACATTTGTTTATAGCTTTGAGAGAACTATAGCTGCGCATGTTTAATGTGAAGAGTTTGTTTGACCTTCAGCAGTCTTTTGTGTGACAAAGTGTTTGCTTTAAGATCTTTCTTCAGGTTGATGTTGTTTAATGGCCGTTCAATAGACTCCTGTCAGACATGGCATTTGATATGAGCAGTCGTTTTGGCTGATCACACTCACACACCTCTGCAATCTTACTGGGCGTAATGTGATTTTCCTCTGAGCCATTGTGTTTAAATTGTTGACCCAGTTGGCTTGGCAGTAGTTTTCCTGTTTGGGCCCCAGTGTGGCATTATTTGCAGAGCGAAGACAGAGATGGGCCCAAACATAAACCAGTCCTAGAATGAATTGCACACGTTGATAGCATTGTTTATTTGCACAAGCTGTCCACTGAGAATTCTGCAAATTACCAACCCTTTACCAGCCCTTACTGCTTTCTTTCAATTGTGGTAAAAATACTATAATGTAGCATTTAATGACTTACTATTTTAATAATGTCTTTTTTTAACACTGTATTTTTGTGGTTTTCCCCAGTGTGCCAGTGTTTCTCTGTGTTAGAGGACGGTGCTTTGGCTCACAGTCTTCAAGAGCAGGAAAGTAAGTATAAACATCTTCTTCCTGTAATCTCGCTCATCCTTCCTTTTGACTGGGTTTAAATAGACCTGATTCATTTTTATCGTGTCAGTTGAGCAGTTCTACAGCACCAACATCCAGAAGAACCAGGCGGTGCAGAGCGATGTTCGTTTAGCCCGGAGGCTGCAGGAGGAAGAGGAACAGCGAGCGGATCTTCACCAGGACCTGCGGCAACTGTAAGCACCATCAGGCCTTGACACGTGCCCAGCATTACTCAGTTAGCAACATTGCAAAACCACAGACATTAAGGATATTCAAACTGCTTTGTGGAAACAGATGCGCATTGACTCATTCGTGTTGCATAACTTAATTTGCTTGTATATTTTGAAGTGTAAGATGAAAAACCACAAGGAAAATTGTTTGAAGCTTTAGAGTAAAATTAGCCTGACGTGATTCACTAAAGTTTGCTTTTTTCAATGCTTATATGGAGTATGGACTGCAAGAAATTGCAAATGGCACAAAAGAGGAAAGCAAATAGCATATATTATAAACAACATATAATAAATTAAACTTTCCGTCTTGTTTACAGGGAGGAAGAGGACTGCAGATATGCACAGATGATCCAGGAGGAGCTTCAGAGGTGTGCGGAAGAGACCAGGAGGCGAGAGAAAGAGGATGAGGTACGTTTCATCAAAACATGACAAAGATAAACATGGAAAAACTGATGAAACGAGGCGCTTACATTTTCCAAAGTAAACATGAGTGATGTTCTAAGTCGTTGCTCACTGTTATAAAAATAGTGGTAGTAGCTTTGATTTATTTCTATAAATATCTGATATTGCATGCTGATGTTACTTTGTATTTAGATCTATGATTATACACTACCAATCAAGAATTTTTGTTTTCAAAGAAGTCTTTACTGCTCACCAAGCCTTCATTTATTTGATCTAAAATACAGCAAAAGCAGTAATATTCTAAAAAAAAAGTTACTATTTAAAATAACTGCTTTCTATTTGAATGTATTTGTAACACAGAATTGAATGTATTTTAGTGCAAAAGTAATCAAAAAGTAATCACCTTATCTAATATGCGTAATCCAATTTGTAATCAGTAACAGACTACAATTTATAGCACTATCTGTTGTTAATTATCTGTTCTCTCTCGTTAAGCTGATTAAAACACCTATGAGAAGAGTGGTGGTTATGTAGAAATGCTTTTGCAGTGAAGAATAAAGAAGAGAACAAGCATAAAAGGTAGAAGAGAGTGAGAAGGCTGAGGCCCGAGTCGGATCTTGCACCCTGATACCCATTGGCTTCAAGTATTCCATTATGTCCTTTATTTAGCTGTTGAGCGACATTTCTGTCGCTTAAAGGAGCAGCTTTGTCATCTTTGTTGTCAGGAGTGGTTTTTGAAAGTGTTCCCATGGCGTGTCCGGGGTGACGAGTGATTTGTTGTTGAGGAGGTGGACGTCATCTGGGAGGCCGCGTCCCGCCGGATGCTTCAGTGGTGAAACAGTGAGGTTCTGTATTTGTGGAAAGACTACTTACAAGAGGCTTTCTGAGGCAGTCTGTCTGGAGCCCTTTATTCCATTCTTTAGAAAGACGTCTTGAGGAAGTATGGTCTGTAGTACTCTGTTTCACTTAAAGAGACAAAGAATATGTTCGGCTTCGATATTTTGTATTTAATGCAATTAAACATTATTGTGTTTGTCCACTAGTTCCAGATTTGAGACACAAACCCCTTACTGTTGCCTTTAAATCACTAATGTTGCACTATTAAGACATTATTATTTTTACATTAAGGTGATCAGATTTGAGAAATGGAAAATGTCCTAGTTCAGTAGTCAAAATATCATAAAAACATGTGACCCTGTCATAAGTAGCATGGGTATATTTGTAGCAACTGGCAGCAATACATTGTATGGGTCAAAAATATCAATTTTTCTTTTATGCCAAAAATCATTGGGATATAACCTTAATTAACCTGAATTTAAAATTGACTATTGGTCCAGAGTCGCATATTGTTATTGTCTATTAAACAGGGACATCACATTATTGGATATTTTTGTTTTTTTAAATTGGTGTGGGTTCCATGAACTGTTATTATAATTATTAATATTTATTATACTTGCAGGTCAGAATGACCCTAACTGGTTTTAATACAACTGGTTTTGATTTTAATTAGTGCTGTCAAGCAATTAATCATGATTAATCGCATCCAAAATAAACAATTTTGTTTTTATTTTGTGCTGCTATTACTTTAAGAGCTGCCTCTGCTGAATGTGATGCAGATCTGACACGCATATATAAATACACGCACATTTTATTCATATATGCATGATATATTTAAAAAAATTATGGTTGGTTTATATATTAAAAATATGAATATAGAACATCAATTATTAATGAATATAAATGTATACATGTAAATACACTGAAAGTTTTTCACAATATATACTATATGTGTATATATACATAATAAATATACACTGTATACATATAATATGTAAACAAAAACTTATTTAGGATGCGATTCATTGCAATTAATCGTTTGACAGCACATATTTGAATTAATCACATTATGAAAATAGTAATTAATAAACCATTGCAAACAGTGAAAATATCAACAATATTATTAGTGAATGGACTACAAAAATGCATTGCAAAAATAAATATGAGAAGAAATGGCAAAACTGAATTTAACAAGTATTTTTTAAAATTTTCAAAAGTGTTTAAAATATTTTTTAAAATTGCTAATTGTATATTTTCTAAAACTGAATATATTGTGTACAGTAATTAAAAAAAACGTTTTTAATGGTTGTGCATTTGGAAATGTTATATTCTTATGAAGATTTTATTTATTTTTATATTTTAATTTTAAATAAGACTTTAATTTCAGCTTATTTTTCATGTAAGCTCATTAAACAATTTTTTTTATTACTATTATTTATTTTCTCTCTCTCTTTTTTTTTTTTTTTTTAAACCATTTTGTGGTTGATTTGGAGTTCTGTTTTG